>NC_054600.1:15524063-15834585 GCF_004785595.1 Juglans microcarpa x Juglans regia | reverse complement strand
AAACTCCAACCTTTTAACCTCGCCACTTTGCCCTCAATTGATTTCTATTGAGCAAGGCAAAATGGAAAAAATAAAGCGTGCACCAATAGGGCATCGGTTTACGCATACATACCATATGGTCACGGTGTACCACTGGAAGCTTGCGAGCGAAAAACTCCAAACACTTAACTTTGCCACTTTGCCAACATTTGGTTTTCTACTAACGAAGGATGAAATGTAACTATAAGCTTGCTCCGATTGCCCCGGGGTTGGCCATACATACGACAAGGTCACGACGGTGTACTGTAAGAAGCTTGCAAGCGGAAAAACTCCAAACTCTTAACTTTGCCCTCAATTGGTTTTCTATTGACCAAGGACAAAAGGGTTAAAATAAGGGCACTCCGATTCGCCCGGTGTTGTGCATCCATACAACAAGTAATGTTCGTATTGTAGGAAGCTCGCAAACAAAAAACACCAAACTCTTAACCTCGCCACTTTGCCCTCATTTGGTTTTCTATTGAGCAAGGCAAAATGGTAAAAATAAAGGTGCACCAATAGGCATGGTTTGGGCACACATACCATAAGACACGGTAGTACAACTCGAAGCTCGCGAGCGAAAAACTCCAAACACTTAACTTTGCCACTTTGCCAACATTTGGTTTTCTACTAACGAAGGACGAAATGCTAACTATATGGGTTGCTCCGATTGCCCCGGGTTGGGCCATACATACGACAAGGTCACGACGTGTACTGTAAGAAGCTCGCCAGCGAAAAAACTCCAAACTCTTAACTTTGCCCTCAATTGGCTTTCTATTGACCAAGGCCAAAAGGGTAGAAATAAGGGACACCAATTCGCCCGGTGTTGTGGCATACATACCACAAGTCATGGTCGTACTGTAGGAAGCTAGCAAACGAAAAACTCCAAACTCATAGCCTCGCCACTTTGCCCTCATTTGGTTTTCTATTGAGCAAGGGCAAAATGGTAAAAATAATGGGTGCACCAATAGGGCATGGGTTGGGCACACATACCATAAGGACACGGTAGTACAACTGGAAGCTCGCGAGCAAAAAACTCCAAACACTTAACTTTGCCACTTTGCCAACATTTGTTTTCTACTAACGAAGACGAAATGCTAACTATAAGGTTGCTCCGATTGCCCCGGGTTGGTCCATCCATACGACAAGGTCACGGTGTACTGTAAGAAGCTTGCAAGCTGAAAACTCCAAACTCTTAACTTTGCCCTCAATTGTTTTCTATTGACCAAGGCCAAAAGGGTTAAAATAAGGGCACTCCGATTCGCCCGGTGTAGTGGCATCCATACCACAAGGTAATGTTCGTATTGTTGGAAGCTCGCAAACAAAAAACACCAAACTCTTAACCTCGCCACTTTGCCCTCATTTGGTTTTCTATTGAGCAAGGGCAAAATGGTAAAAATAAAGGGTGCACCAATAGGACATGGGTTTGGGCATACATATCATATGGTCATGGTAGTACCACTGGAAGCTCCCGAGCGAAAAACTCCAAACACTTAACTTTGCCACTTTGTGAACATTTGTTTTCCCCTAAGGTAGACGAAATGGTAAATATAAGGGTTGCTCCGATTGCCCAGGGTTTGGCCATACATACAACAAGTCTTGGTAGTACCATAGAAGCTCGCGACCGAAAAACTCCAACCTCTAAACCTCGCCACTTTGCCCTCAATTGGTTTTCTATTGAGCAAGGGCAAAATGGTAAAAATAAAGTGTGCACCAATAGGCATGGGTTTGGGCATACATATCATAAGGTCATGGTAGTACCACTGGAAGCTCCCGAGCGAAAAACTCCAAACACTTAACTTTGCCACTTTGTGAACATTTGTTTTCCCCTAAGGTAGGACGAAATTGTAAATATAAGGGTTGCTCCGATTGGACAGGGGTAGGCCATACAAACAACAAGCTTTTGGTAGTACCATAGGAAGCTCGCGACCGAAAAAACTCCAACCTCTTAACCTCACCACTTTGCCCTCAATTGGTTTTCTATTGAGCAAGGGCAAAATGGTCAAAATAAAGGGTGCACCAATAGGGCATGGGTTTGGGCATACCTATCATAAGGTCCTGGTAGTACCACTGGAAGCTTGCGAGCGAAAAAACTCCAAACACTTAACTTTGCCACTTTGCCAACATTTGGTTTTCTACTAACGAAGGACGAAATGGTAACTATAAGGGTTGCTCCGATTGCCCCGGGTTGGGCCATACATACGACAAGGTCACGGTGGTACTGTAAGAAGCTCGCAAGCGAAAAACTCCAAACTCTTAACTTGCCCTCAATTGGTTTTCTATTGACCAAGGCCAAATGGGTTAAAATAAGGGCACTCCGATTCGCCCGGTGTTGTGGCATACATACCACAAGGTCATGGTCGTACTGTACGAAGCTCGCAAACAAAATATACCAAACTCTTAACCTCGCCACTTTGCCCTCATTGGTTTTCTATTGAGCAAGGGCAAAATGGTAGAAATAAAGGGTGCACCAATAGGGCATGGGTTTGGCATACCTATCATAAGGTCATGGTAGTACCACTGGAAGCTTGCGGGCGAAAAACTCCAAACACTTAACTTTGCCACTTTGCCAACCTTTGTTTTCTACTAACGAAGACGAAATGCTAACTATAAGGGTTGCTCCGATTGCCCCGGGGTTGGCCATACATACGACAAGGTCACGGTGGTACTGTAAGAAGCTCGCAAGCGAGAAATTCCAAACTCTTAACTTTGCCCTCAATTGGTTTTCTACTGACCAAGGCCCAGAGGGTAAAAATAAGGGGTACTCCGATTCGCCTGTGTTGGGGAAGACATACCACAAGGTCATGGTCGTACTGTAGGAAGCTCGCATACGAAAAACTCGAAACTCTTAACCTTGCCAGTTTGCCTCAATTCGTTTCCTATTGAGCAAGGGCAAAATGGTAAAAATAAGGGTGCACCAATAGGCATGGGTTTGGGCATACATTCCATAAGGTCATGGTAGTACCACTGGAAGTTCGCGAGCAAAAAACTCCGAACACTTAACTTTGCCACTTTGCTAACATTTGGTTTTCTACTAACGAAGGACGAAATTGTAACTATAAGGGTTGCTCCGATTGCCCCGGGGTTGGCCATGCATACCACAAGGTCACGGTGGTACTGTAGGAAGCTCGCGAGCGAAAGACTCCGAACCTCTTAACCAGGCCACCTTGCCCTCAATTGGTTTTCTACTGACAAGGGCAAACGGTAAAATTAAGGGTTCATCCAATTGGCCGGGGTTGGCCATACATACAAAATGGTCATGGTAGTACCAAAGGAAGCAAGCGAGCAAAAAAATCCAAACTCTTAACTTTCCCACTTTGTCCTCACAATTGATTTTCTTCTGACCAAGGGCAAAATGGTAAAAATAAGGTGCTCTGATAGGCCCGGATTTCGAGTGAACATACGACAAGATGATGTGGTACCATTGGAAGCTCGCGACCGAAAAACTCCAACCACTTAACCTCGCCACTTTTCGCTCAATTGATTTTCTATTGAGCAATGGCAAAATGGTAAAAATAAAGGCTGCACAAATAGGCATGGGTTTGGGCATACATACCATGAGGTCACCGTAGTACCACTGCAAGTTCGCGAGCGAAAAACACCAAACACTTAACTTTGCCACTTTGCGAAGATTTGGTTTTCCACTAAGGTAGGACGAAATGGTAAATATAAGGGTTGCTCCGATTGCCAGGGTTGGGCCATACATACGACAAGGTCACGGTGGTACTGTAAGAAGCTCGCCAGCGAAAAACTCCAAACTCTTAACTTTGCCCTCAATTGGCTTTCTATTGACCAAGGCCAAAAGGGTAGAAATAAGGGGACACCAATTCGCCCGGTGTTGTGGCATACATACCACAAGGTCATGGTCGTACTGTAGGAAGCTAGCAAACGAAAAACTCCAAACTCATAGCCTCGCCACTTTGCCCTCATTTGGTTTTCTATTGAGCAAGGGCAAAATGGTAAAAATAATGGGTGCACCAATAGGGCATGGTTTGGGCACACATACCATAAGGACACGGTAGTACAACTGGAAGCTCGCGAGCAAAAAACTCCAAACACTTAACTTTGCCACTTTGCCAACATTTGGTTTTCTACTAACGAAGGACGAAATGCTAACTATAAGGGTTGCTCCGATTGCCCCGGGGTTGGTCCATCCATACGACAAGGTCACGGTGGTACTGTAAGAAGCTTGCAAGCGGAAAACTCCAAACTCTTAACTTTGCCCTCAATTGGTTTTCTATTGACCAAGGCCAAAAGGGTTAAAATAAGGGGCACTCCGATTCGCCTGGTGTTGTGGCATCCATACCACAAGGTAATGTTCGTATTGTAGGAAGCTCGCAAGCAAAAAACTCCAAACTCTTAACCTCGCCACTTTGCCCTCATTTGGTTTTCTATTGAGCAAGGCAAAATGGTAAAAATAAAGGGTGCACCAATAGGGCATGGGTTTGGGCATACATATCATAAGGTCATGGTAGTACCACTGGAAGCTCCCGAGCGAAAAACTCCAAACACTTAACTTTGCCACTTTGTGAACATTTGGTTTTCCCCTAAGGTAGACGAAATGGTAAATATAAGGGTTGCTCCGATTGCCCAGGGGTTTGGCCATACATACAACAAGCTTTTGGTAGTACCATAGGAAGCTCGCGACCGAAAAACTCCAACCTCTTAACCTCACCACTTTGCCCTCAATTGGTTTTCTATTGAGCAAGGGCAAAATGGAAAAAATAAAGCGTGCACCAATAGGGCATCGGTTTGCGCATACATACCATAAGGTCACGGTGGTACCACTGGAAGCTTGCGAGCGAAAAACTCCAAACACTTAACTTTGCCACTTTGCCAACATTTGGTTTTCTACTAACGAAGGATGAAATGGTAACTATAAGGCTTGCTCCGATTGCCCCGGGGTTGGGCCATACATACGACAAGGTCACGGTGGTACTGTAAGAAGCTTGCAAGCTGAAAACTCCAAACTCTTAACTTTGCCCTCAATTGGTTTTCTATTGACCAAGGCCAAAAGGGTTAAAATAAGGGGCACTCCGATTCGCCCGGTGTTGTGGCATCCATACCACAAGGTAATGTTCGTATTGTAGGAAGCTCGCAAACAAAAAACACCAAACTCTTAACCTCGCCACTTTCCCCTCATTTGGTTTTCTATTGAGCAAGGGCAAAATGGTAAAAATAAAGGGTGCACCATGCCCTGGGTTTGGGCATACATATCATAAGGTCATGGTAGTACCACTGGAAGCTCCCGAGCGAAAAACTCCAAACACTTAACTTTGCCACTTTGTGAACATTTGGTTTTCCCCTAAGGTACGACGAAATGGTAAATATAGGGGTTGCACCGATTGCCCAGGGGTTTGGCCATACATACAACAAGGTCTTGGTAGTACCATAGGAAGCTCGCGACCGAAAAACTCCAACCTCTTAACCTCGCCACTTTGCCCTCAATTGGTTTTCTATTGAGCAAGACAAAAAGGTAAAAATAAAGGGTGCACCAATATGGCATGGGTTTGGGCATATATATCATAAGGTCATGGTAGTACCACTGGAAGCTCCCGAGCGAAAAACTCCAAACACTTAACTTTGCCACTTTGCGAAGATTTGGTTTTCCACTAAGGTAGGACGAAATGGTAAATATAAGGGTTGCTCCGATTGGCCAGGGGTTGGGCCATACATACGACAAGGTCACGGTGGTACTGTAAGAAGCTTGCAAGCGGAAAACTCCAAACTCTTAACATTGCCCTCAATTGGTTTTCTATTGACCAAGGCCAAAAGGGTTAAAATAAGGGCACTCCGATTCGCCCGGTGTTGTGGCATCCATACCACAAGGTAATGTTCGTATTGTAGGAAGCTCGCAAACAAAAAACTCCAAACTCTTAACCTCGCCACTTTGCCCTCAATTGGTTTTCTATTGAGCAAGGCCAAAATGGTAAAAATAAAGGGTGCACCAATAGGGCATGGGTTTGGGCATACATATCATAAGGTCATGGTAGTACCACTGGAAGCACCCGAGCGAAAAAACTCCAAACACTTAACTTTGCCACTTTGTGAACATTTGGTTTTCCCCTAAGGTAGGACGAAATGGTAAATATAAGGTTGCTCCGATTGCCCAGGGGTTTGGCCATACATACAACAAGCTTTTGGTAGTACCATAGGAAGCTCGCGACCGAAAAACTCCAACCTCTTAACCTCACCACTTTGCCCTCAATTGGTTTTCTATTGAGCAAGGGCAAAATGGAAAAAATAAAGCGTGCACCAATAGGGCATCGGTTTGCGCATACATACCATAAGGTCACGGTGGTACCACTGGAAGCTTGCGAGCGAAAAACTCCAAACACTTAACTTTGCCACTTTGCCAACATTTGGTTTTCTACAAACGAAGGATGAAATGGTAACTATAAGGCTTGCTCCGATTGCCCCGGGGTTGGGCCATACATACGACAAGGTCACGGTGGTACTGTAAGAAGCTTGCAAGCTGAAAACTCCAAACTCTTAACTTTGCCCTCAATTGGTTTTCTATTGACCAAGGCCAAAAGGGTTAAAATAAGGGGCACTCCGATTCGCCCGGTGTTGTGGCATCCATACCACAAGGTAATGTTCGTATTGTAGGAAGCTTGCAAACAAAAAACACCAAACTCTTAACCTCGCCACTTTCCCCTCATTTGGTTTTCTATTGAGCAAGGGCAAAATGGTAAAAATAAAGGGTGCACCATGCCCTGGGTTTGGGCATACATATCATAAGGTCATGGTAGTACCACTGGAAGCTCCCGAGCGAAAAACTCCAAACACTTAACTTTGCCACTTTGTGAACATTTGGTTTTCCCTAAGGTACGACGAAATGGTAAATATAAGGGTTGCACCGATTGCCCAGGGTTTGGCCATACATACAACAAGGTCTTGGTAGTACCATAGGAAGCTCGCGACCGAAAAACTCCAACCTCTTAACCTCGCCACTTTGCCCTCAATTGGTTTTCTATTGAGCAAGGACAAAAAGGTAAAAATAAAGGGTGCACCAATATGGCATGGGTTTGGGCATATATATCATAAGGTCATGGTAGTACCACTGGAAGCTCCCGAGCGAAAAACTCCAAACACTTAACTTTGCCACTTTGCGAAGATTTGGTTTTCCACTAAGGTAGGACGAAATGGTAAATATAAGGGTTGCTCCGATTGGCCAGGGGTTGGGCCATACATACGACAAGGTCACGGTGGTACTGTAAGAAGCTTGCAAGCGGAAAACTCCAAACTCTTAACATTGCCCTCAATTGGTTTTCTATTGACCAAGGCCAAAAGGGTTAAAATAAGGGCACTCCGATTCGCCCGGTGTTGTGGCATCCATACCACAAGGTAATGTTCGTATTGTAGGAAGCTCGCAAACAAAAAACTCCAAACTCTTAACCTCGCCACTTTGCCCTCAATTGGTTTTCTATTGAGCAAGGCCAAAATGGTAAAAATAAAGGGTGCACCAATAGGGCATGGGTTTGGGCATACATATCATAAGGTCATGGTAGTACCACTGGAAGCTCCCGAGCGAAAAACTCCAAACACTTAACTTTGCCACTTTGTGAACCTTTGGTTTTCCCCTAAGGTAGGACGAAATGGTAAATATAAGGGTTGCACCGATTGCCCAGGGGTTTGGCCATACATACAACAAGGTCTTGGTAGTACCATAGGAAGCTCGCGACCGAAAAGCTCCAACCTCTTAACCTCGCCACTTTGCCCTCAATTGGTTTTCTATTGAGCAAGGGCAAAAAGGTAAAAATAAAGGGTGCACCAATATGGCATGGGTTTGGGCATATATATCATAAGGTCATGGTAGTACCACTGGAAGCTCCCGAGCGAAAAACTCCAAACACTTAACTTTGCCACTTTGCGAAGATTTGGTTTTCCACTAAGGTAGGACGAAATGGTAAATATAAGGGTTGCTCCGATTGGCCAGGGGTTGGGCCATACATACGACAACGTCACGGTGGTACTGTAAGAAGCTTGCAAGCGGAAAACTCCAAACTCTTTTAACATTGCTCTCAATTGGTTTTCTATTGACCAAGGCCAAAAGGGTTAAAATAAGGGGCACTCCGATTCGCCCGGTGTTGTGGCATCCACACCACAAGGTAATGTTCGTATTGTAGGAAGCTCGCAAACAAAAAACTCCAAACTCTTAACCTCGCCACTTTGCCCTCAATTGGTTTTCTATTGAGCAAGGGCAAAATGGTAAAAATAAAGGATGCACCAATAGGGCCTGGGTTTGGGCATACATATCATAAGGTCATGGTAGTACCACTGGAAGCTCCCGAGCGAAAAACTCCAAACACTTAACTTTGCCACTTTGTGAACATTTGGTTTTCCCCTAAGGTAGGACGAAATGGTAAATATAAGGGTTGCACCGATTGCCCAGGGGTTTGGCCATACATACAACAAGGTCTTGGTAGTACCATAGGAAGCTCGCGACCGAAAAACTCCAACCTCTTAACCTCGCCACTTTGCCCTCAATTGGTTTTCTATTGAGCAAGGGCAAAAAGGTAAAAATAAAGGGTGCACCAATATGGCATGGGTTTGGGCATATATATCATAAGGTCATGGTAGTACCACTGGAAGCTCCCGAGCGAAAAACTCCAAACACTTAACTTTGCCACTTTGCGAAGATTTGGTTTTCCACTAAGGTAGGACGAAATGGTAAATATAAGGGTTGCTCCGATTGGCCAGGGGTTGGGCCATACATACGACAAGGTCACGGTGGTACGGTAAGAAGCTCGCCAGCGAAAAACTCCAAACTCTTAACTTTGCCCTCAATTGGCTTTCTATTGACCAAGGCCAGAAGGGAAGAAATAAGGGGACACCAATTCGCCCGGTGTTGTGGCATACATACCACAAGGTCATGGTCGTACTGTAGGAAGCTAGCAATCGAAAAACACCAAACTCTTAGCCTCGCCACTTTGCCCTCAATTGGTATTCTATTGAGCAAGGGCAAAATGGTAAAAATAAAGGGTGCACCAATAGGGCATGGGTTTGGGCATACCTATCATAAGGTCATGGTAGTACCACTGGAAGCTCGCGAGCGAAAAACTCCAAACACTTAACTTTGCCACTTTGTGAACATTTGGTTTTTCGCTAAGGTACGACGAAATGGAAAATATAAGGGTTGCTCCGATTGGCCAGGGGTTGGGCCATACATACAACAAGGTCTTGGTAGTACCATAGGAAGCTCGCGACCGAAAAACTCCAACCTTTTAACCTCGCCACTTTGCCCTCAATTGATTTTCTATTCAGCAAGGGCAAAATGGAAAAAATAAAGGGTGCACCAATAGGGCATCGGTTTGCGCATACATACCATAAGGTCACGGTGGTACCACTGGAAGCTTGCGAGCGAAAAACTCCAGACACTTAACTTTGCCACTTTGCCAACATTTGGTTTTCTACTAACGAAGGACGAAATGGTAACTATAAGAGTTGCTCCGATTGCCCCGTGGTTGAGCCATACATGCGACAAGGTCACGGTGGTACTGTAAGAAGCTCGCAAGCGAAAAACTCTAAACTCTTTAGTTTGCCCTCAATTGGTTTTCTATTGACCAAGGCCAAAAGGGTTAAAATAAGGGCACTCCGATTCGCCCGGTGTTGTGGCATACATACCACATGGTCAAGGTCGTACTGTGGGAAGCTCGCGAGCAAAAAACTCCGAACACTAAACTTTGCCACTTTGCTAACATTTGGTTTTCTACTAACGAAGGCCGAAATTGTAACTATAAGGGTTGCTCCGATTGCCCCGGGGTTGGGCCATACAAACCACAAGGTCACGGTGGTACTGTAGGAAGCTCGCGAGCGAAAGACTCCGAACCTCTTAACCGGGCCACCTTGCCCTCAATTGGTTTTCTACTGACCAAGGGCAAAATGGTAAAATTAAGGGTTCATCCAATTGGCCGGGGGTTGGCCACACGTACCAAATGGTCATGGTAGTACCAAAGGAAGCCAGCGAGCAAAAAAATCCAAACTCTTAACTTTCCCACTTTGTCCTCACAATTGATTTTCTTCTGACAAAGGGCAAAATGGTATAAATATGGGTGCTCTGATTGGCCCGGGTTTGGAGTGTACATACGACAAGATGATGGTGGTACCATTGGAAGCTCGCGACCGAAAAAACTCCAACCACTTAACCTCGCCACTTTTCGCTCAATTGATTTTCTATTGAGCAAGGACAAAAAGGTAAAAATAAAGGGTGCACCAATATGGCATGGGTTTGGGCATATATATCATAAGGTCATGGTAGTACCACTGGAAGCTCCCGAGCGAAAAACTCCAAACACTTAACTTTGCCACTTTGCGAAGATTTGGTTTTCCACTAAGGTAGGACGAAATGGTAAATATAAGGGTTGCTCCGATTGGCCAGGGGTTGGGCCATACATACGACAAGGTCACGGTGGTACTGTAAGAAGCTTGCAAGCGGAAAACTCCAAACTCTTAACATTGCCCTCAATTGGTTTTCTATTGACCAAGGCCAAAAGGGTTAAAATAAGGGGCACTCCGATTCGCCCGGTGTTGTGGCATCCATACCACAAGGTAATGTTCGTATTGTAGGAAGCTCGCAAACAAAAAACTCCAAACTCTTAACCTCGCCACTTTGCCCTCAATTGGTTTTCTATTGAGCAAGGCCAAAATGGTAAAAATAAAGGGTGCACCAATAGGGCATGGGTTTGGGCATACATATCATAAGGTCATGGTAGTACCACTGGAAGCTCCCGAGCGAAAAACTCCAAACACTTAACTTTGCCACTTTGTGAACCTTTGGTTTTCCCCTAAGGTAGGACGAAATGGTAAATATAAGGGTTGCACCGATTGCCCAGGGGTTTGGCCATACATACAACAAGGTCTTGGTAGTACCATAGGAAGCTCGCGACCGAAAAGCTCCAACCTCTTAACCTCGCCACTTTGCCCTCAATTGGTTTTCTATTGAGCAAGGGCAAAAAGGTAAAAATAAAGGGTGCACCAATATGGCATGGGTTTGGGCATATATATCATAAGGTCATGGTAGTACCACTGGAAGCTCCCGAGCGAAAAACTCCAAACACTTAACTTTGCCACTTTGCGAAGATTTGGTTTTCCACTAAGGTAGGACGAAATGGTAAATATAAGGGTTGCTCCGATTGGCCAGGGGTTGGGCCATACATACGACAACGTCACGGTGGTACTGTAAGAAGCTTGCAAGCGGAAAACTCCAAACTCTTTTAACATTGCTCTCAATTGGTTTTCTATTGACCAAGGCCAAAAGGGTTAAAATAAGGGGCACTCCGATTCGCCCGGTGTTGTGGCATCCACACCACAAGGTAATGTTCGTATTGTAGGAAGCTCGCAAACAAAAAACTCCAAACTCTTAACCTCGCCACTTTGCCCTCAATTGGTTTTCTATTGAGCAAGGGCAAAATGGTAAAAATAAAGGATGCACCAATAGGGCCTGGGTTTGGGCATACATATCATAAGGTCATGGTAGTACCACTGGAAGCTCCCGAGCGAAAAACTCCAAACACTTAACTTTGCCACTTTGTGAACATTTGGTTTTCCCCTAAGGTAGGACGAAATGGTAAATATAAGGGTTGCACCGATTGCCCAGGGGTTTGGCCATACATACAACAAGGTCTTGGTAGTACCATAGGAAGCTCGCGACCGAAAAACTCCAACCTCTTAACCTCGCCACTTTGCCCTCAATTGGTTTTCTATTGAGCAAGGGCAAAAAGGTAAAAATAAAGGGTGCACCAATATGGCATGGGTTTGGGCATATATATCATAAGGTCATGGTAGTACCACTGGAAGCTCCCGAGCGAAAAACTCCAAACACTTAACTTTGCCACTTTGCGAAGATTTGGTTTTCCACTAAGGTAGGACGAAATGGTAAATACAAGGGTTGCTCCGATTGGCCAGGGGTTGGGCCATACATACGACAAGGTCACGGTGGTACGGTAAGAAGCTCGCCAGCGAAAAACTCCAAACTCTTAACTTTGCCCTCAATTGGCTTTCTATTGACCAAGGCCAGAAGGGAAGAAATAAGGGGACACCAATTCGCCCGGTGTTGTGGCATACATACCACAAGGTCATGGTCGTACTGTAGGAAGCTAGCAATCGAAAAACACCAAACTCTTAGCCTCGCCACTTTGCCCTCAATTGGTATTCTATTGAGCAAGGGCAAAATGGTAAAAATAAAGGGTGCACCAATAGGGCATGGGTTTGGGCATACCTATCATAAGGTCATGGTAGTACCACTGGAAGCTCGCGAGCGAAAAACTCCAAACACTTAACTTTGCCACTTTGTGAACATTTGGTTTTTCGCTAAGGTACGACGAAATGGAAAATATAAGGGTTGCTCCGATTGGCCAGGGGTTGGGCCATACATACAACAAGGTCTTGGTAGTACCATAGGAAGCTCGCGACCGAAAAACTCCAACCTTTTAACCTCGCCACTTTGCCCTCAATTGATTTTCTATTCAGCAAGGGCAAAATGGAAAAAATAAAGGGTGCACCAATAGGGCATCGGTTTGCGCATACATACCATAAGGTCACGGTGGTACCACTGGAAGCTTGCGAGCGAAAAACTCCAGACACTTAACTTTGCCACTTTGCCAACATTTGGTTTTCTACTAACGAAGGACGAAATGGTAACTATAAGAGTTGCTCCGATTGCCCCGTGGTTGAGCCATACATGCGACAAGGTCACGGTGGTACTGTAAGAAGCTCGCAAGCGAAAAACTCTAAACTCTTAAGTTTGCCCTCAATTGGTTTTCTATTGACCAAGGCCAAAAGGGTTAAAATAAGGGCACTCCGATTCGCCCGGTGTTGTGGCATACATACCACATGGTCAAGGTCGTACTGTGGGAAGCTCGCGAGCAAAAAACTCCGAACACTAAACTTTGCCACTTTGCTAACATTTGGTTTTCTACTAACGAAGGCCGAAATTGTAACTATAAGGGTTGCTCCGATTGCCCCGGGGTTGGGCCATACAAACCACAAGGTCACGGTGGTACTGTAGGAAGCTCGCGAGCGAAAGACTCCGAACCTCTTAACCCGGCCACCTTGCCCTCAATTGGTTTTCTACTGACCAAGGGCAAAATGGTAAAATTAAGGGTTCATCCAATTGGCCGGGGGTTGGCCACACGTACCAAATGGTCATGGTAGTACCAAAGGAAGCCAGCGAGCAAAAAAATCCAAACTCTTAACTTTCCCACTTTGTCCTCACAATTGATTTTCTTCTGACAAAGGGCAAAATGGTATAAATATGGGTGCTCTGATTGGCCCGGGTTTGGAGTGTACATACGACAAGATGATGGTGGTACCATTGGAAGCTCGCGACCGAAAAACTCCAACCACTTAACCTCGCCACTTTTCGCTCAATTGATTTTCTATTGTGCAAGGGCAAAATGGTAAAAATAAAGGCTGCACCAATAGGGCATGGGTTTGGGCATACTTACCATGAGGTCACCGTAGTACCACTGGAAGTTCGCGAGCGAAAAACACCAAACACTTAACTTTGCCACTTTGCGAAGATTTGGTTTTCCACTAAGGTAGGACGAAGTGGTAAATATAAGGGTTGCTCCGATTGGCCAGGGGTTGGGCCATACATACGACAAGGTCACGGTTGATATGAACCCGTGGGAATGAATTCCCTTGAACCCACAATCAATTTGAAAACTCCCCAAGAAAGCCAAAAATCAAGTCAAGGATGGAGAATCTAGACCCGATGAGAACCCGTTTCAAGAACCTAGATTATATTAAAATCTAGACCCGATGAAGAACCCGTCTCAAGAACCCAGATTACAAAGGAGGAACGCCACAAAGGTTGTGATTTACCTTTGATAAGTTCAAGAGTTCAATCAAGAACAAGAGGAGAAAACTCAACTCACAAATAAAATTCAATATTGTCTAATCCCTCAAATGAGGCTACAAAGAGTTTTTAAACCCATACCTAATCAAAACCCTAGACAAAATAAAGCCCCTTTTTCCCAAAATTACCCTTGATGAACAGTACGGCTACAGTACCCGCGGCTACAGTAACCCCAACAATAAATTGATGAAACCCTTGTTCCTAAAATGTAACTTTCCAAATAAGCCCTTGGGCAAAATACAAGGCCTTCCCAAAAACATAGTTCATATGAAATAAGACATGTGAGCCAAGCATTTTCAATCCCACTTATTCTAAACTAGTAAAATAAATCATTTAACCAAATTAGAAGCCTCCAATAACAATAGGCCGTATCTCTAAATCATGTCTTCCTCAGCATGAATAAAGTGGATCAAAGCTGGTTCTTCTTCTTTAAGACCCATCTTCAGTGTTGGGCTCTTGCTGGCTTCATCCCAAGTGGATTGCACCAATCCTTGCATTGCTTCCTTGATCTTCTTGGCCCTTGATCTTGTAATTGGCCCATCTGGAACTTGCAAAGGATCTTTAAGAGTAGGCCCACCTTGGTTCCTATCATTCCCCCTCTCCTCAAAAGGATTCGACCTCGAATCTTCACCTACATCAAAAGGAGAAAGATCAGAAACATTGAAAGTTGCAGAAACTTTATACTCACCTGGAAGATCCACTTTATATGCATTGTCATTAATTTTCTCAAGAATTTGGAAAGGTCCATCTCCTCGAGGATGTAACTTAGTCCTTCTATGGGCTGGGAATCTTTCTTTGCGCATGTGAACCCAAACCCAATCTCCTGGTTCAAAGATGACACGCCTTCGTCCTTTATTGGCTTGGGACGCAACCCTTTCATTCTTTTGGGCAATTTGAAGCCGTACCCTCTCATGAAGTGACTTCACTAACTCCGCCTTCTTTTGTCCATCCAAACTACTCCTCCGGGATAGAGCATCAGCAACAATGTTCTCCTTACCTTGCTTGTAACGGATGACATAGGGAAATGTCTCAATGTATTCCATCCATCTAGCATGCCTTTTATTCAACTTACCTTGACCCTTGAGATGCTTCAATGATTCATGATCGGTGTGGATCACAAATTCCCTTGGCCATAGGTAGTGCTGCCAAGTCTCTAATGCACGAACAAGAGCGTAAAGCTCTTTGTCATAAGTAGGGTAGTTCAGCGATGCCCCACTTAACTTTTCACTGAAGAAGGCTATGGGACGCCTATCTTGCATCAAAACGGCTCCAATCCCAATTCCTGAGGCATCACATTCAATCTCAAAAGATTTGTTAAAATCAGGTAATGCTAACACAGGTGCAGAGCACAACCTTTCTTTAATAGTGGCAAAAGCATTCTCTTGATTAGCCCCCCAATGAAACCCAACATTCTTTTTAATTACCTCAGTGAGTGGTGCAGTAATGGTGCTGAAGTCTTTAACAAAACGCCGATAAAAGCTTGCTAAGCCATGAAAGCTTCTTACCTCAGTGATGCTTTTTGGCGTTGGCCACTCCTTGATGGCCTTGACTTTCTCTTCATCCACCTCAATACCCTTCGTACTAACAACATAACCAAGAAAAACAACTTTTTCCATGCAAAAGGCACATTTCTTGAAATTAGCATACAACTTTTCACATCTCAACACATCAAACACATATCTCAAATGGTCAATATGTTCATTTAAGTTCTTGCTGTACACTAAGATATCATCAAAGTACACAACCACAAACTTGCCTATGAATGCACGTAGGACATGGTTCATTAATCTCATGAAAGTACTGGGCGCATTTGTAAGTCCAAATGGCATAACCAACCATTCATAAAGCCCATATTTAGTCTTAAAAGCAGTTTTCCATTCATCACCCTCTTTCATTCTAATTTGATGGTACCCACTTTTAAGATCAATTTTACTGAAAATACATGAGCCATGCAATTCATCAAGCATATCATCCAATCTAGGAATGGGATGGCGATACTTTACCGTGATATTGTTGACCGCCCTGCAATCAATGCACATCCTCCACGTCCCATCCTTCTTTGGCACCAGTAGCACTGGTACAGCACAGGGGCTCATGCTCTCCCTCACGTACCCCCTGCTCATCAAATCCTCAACTTGCCTCTGAAGCTCCTTTGTCTCCTCTGGATTACTCCTATAGGCTGGTCGGTTTGGAATAGCAGCCCCGGGCACAAAATCAATCTGGTGCTCAATGCCTCTAATGGGTGGCAACTCATTTGGCATCTCATCCGGGAATACATCCTCAAACTCCTGCAACAAAGAAACAGCCAAACTAGGAAGAAATTGGTTAGTTTCATCAAGAGTAAGATAAGACTCTTTATAGACAAGAAAAATCATAGGACGATCTGCGAAGAAAGCCCTCTTAACCTCTCTCTCTTGCATAGAAACTCACTTTTGCCTTTCCTTTTCTCTCAGAAGACTCTCTTTCTTTTTTCTCTAGTGGCTCTACTCTTTTTTCTTTACTCTCAGCCACCTCTCTACTTTCTTTTTCACTCTTTCTTTTATGCTCTTTTTCACTCTCACTCTTTCTTTTTTGCTCAATCTCTTTTTCACTCTTCCTTTTTTGATCACTCTCATTTTCTGATGGGAACCAAGGTGGGCCTAGTCTTAAAGATCATTTGTAAATTCTAGATGGGTCAATTACAAGATCAAGGAACAAGAAGATCAAGGAAGCAATGCACGGATTGGTGCAATCCACTTGGGATGAAGCTAGCAAGAGCCCAACACTCAAGATGGGCTTGAAAGAAGGAGAACCAGCTTTGATCCACTGGATTCAAGCTGTGGAAGACATGGCTTAGTGATAGGGCCTATTGTTATTTGAGACTTCAAATTTGGTTAAATGATTTATTTTATTAGTTTAGAATAAGTGGGATTGAAGAAGTCTGGCCCACACGTCTTATTTTCAATGAACTAGAGTTTTCAAGAAGGCCTTGTATTTTGGCCAAGGGCTTACTTGGAAAGTTACTTTTAGGAATTAGGGTTTTAAGAGGTACTGTAGCGTTACTGTAGCCATACTGTAGCCGTGGTACTGTAGCGTGACACTGTTCATCCGGGGCATTTTGGGTAAAAGGGGGCTTTATTTTGGCTAGGGTTTTAATTAGGTTTAGTTTAAATACTCCTTGTAGCCTCATTTGAAGATCAGACATATATTGAATTTTATTTATGAGTTGAGTTTTCTCCTCTTGTTCTTGATTGAACTCTTGAACTTATCAAAGGTAAATCATAACCTTTGTGGCGTTCCTCCTTTGTAATCTGGGTTCTTGAGACGGGTTTTTCAACGGGTCTAGATTTTAATATAATCTAGGTTCTTGAAACGGGTTCTCATCGGGTCTAGATTCTCCATCCTTGACTTGATTTTTGGCTTTATTGGGGAGTTTTCAAATTGATTGTGGGTTCAAGGGAATTTATTCCCACGGGTTCATATCATTTGGTATTCAGAGCAAGGTTTCCAATCAGGTCTTATTCTATCTTTTATTTCTTGCATCCTTAAATTTAATTCTAGGGCTACATTGTTCTAGAGTTGCCAAAAAAAAAAAAAAAAAAAAAAAACAAATTGCAGAAACGAAAAGTAGGCTGCCAAAATTCTAAGGGTTTTGGGTTTGGCTGAAATTTGCATCACTTAGGGTTTCAAAATTCTAGGGTTTAATGCATATCTGAGTTTGTCAATTGCTTGGAATGTCGTTCCATTGATTCTCTTCTATTTCGTTGTCAATTCTTGTGTGCTTCAATTCAATTGCTTGATTTTTACAATTGAGTATTTCTGTTTGTGATTGAATTAGAAGAAAAGAAAAGAAAAGAAAAGAAAGGAAAGGAAAAGAAAAGAAAAGAAAAGAAGAGAAAAGAAAAGAAAAGAAAGGAAACGAAAAGAAAAAAAAATTCGAAACAAAAAAAAAAAAAAAAGCAGAAGAAGAAGAAGAAGAAGAAGAAGGAGAAGAAGATAAAGAGAGGTAGCATATTTAAAGGTTGCTACATAGTTACAACAAAGACAAAGAAAAACATTTGTGATTGAGTTTTATCCTCAAAGGGGCTGAATACATATTCGTAGTTGGTATCTTGTTCTATAATTACTCTTTCCCTCTTCTAAATTCCTTGAGTCTCGTGTCGTTTTATTCCTTCCTTGTTTCTTGTTTCTTGGATCTATATTACTGGTTGGAATAATACAAGGTTGTATTGTCTTGATTTAGTTCAACTAGTTCTTAAAGAGTTTGAGCGGGAAAACTCTTGAGGTAAAAGGCAAGAGAGTGTAAGACTATATTTATCGGGAAAAAGCCAATTAAGAGTGAAACACGAGTGGAGTGCCATTATTCGAGTGTAAACACGTAAGGGAGTGTGTGAGGTTTTCTTTTTGCCACTAACATTCTTTTGTGCAACACCTTATAATGTCTCAACGGAGTAACGCATCACCAAGGGGGAGAGCACATAACTCATCCTATGTGTTGCAAGCCATGCAACAGCAATTTGAGCGGTTGAACTTTGTGTTGGGTGAAGTGAGAGATAGGATGGATCATCAAGAAGCAGCGATTAGAAATCTTCAATGTGAGAGAGATAGGAGGCGACGTGAGTGTAGAGTTGAAAATGAGTATGAGAATGAGGGAGATGGTGAGGATGAGGAAGACTTAACATATGACGTTGGATTGGGTAGACATGGAGGAGTTAGGCGTGGAAGGGGACTTAGGGCAAAGCCGGGGGGTCGAGATGGAGTAGATAAGAACCTTGGGAGCATCAAAATGAAAATACCATCATTTCAAGGTAGAACTGACCCTGAAGTTTATTTGGAGTGGGAGAAAAGAATAGAGTTGGTGTTTGATTGTCATAATTACTCCGAGGAGAAGAAGGTGAAGTTGGCGGTAATTGAGTTCACTGATTATGCTAGTATTTGGTGGGATCAATTAGTGACCAATAGGAGGAGGAATCTTGAGAGGCCTGTAGAAACTTGGAGAGAGTTGAAAGCTATCATGAGGCGGAGATTTGTACCTAGCCACTACTATAGAGACCTCCACCAAAAATTACAAAATCTTACACAAGGGTCTAGGAGTGTAGAGGATTACTATAAGGAGATGAAGGTGGCTATGATTCGGGCTAATGTAGTGGACGATCGGGAGGCCACGATGACAAAATTTTTGAGTGGGTTGAATAGGGAGATAGCCAATGTAGTTGAGTTGCAACATTATGTGGAGGTAGAGGACATGGTACACATGGCTATGAAGGTGGAGAGGAAGTTGAAAATAATGGGTACATCAAGGTATACTTTTGTTTCTAGTACTCCTTGGAAACAAAAGTGGGACAAAAATGATCAAGCTGTAACAAAGAGGAAGACCGAACTACCTAAGGGAAAATATGAGGGTGAGGCTGAAACCTCAAGAAAAATAGAGAATGAGTTGGAAAACAATTGTGAGGCCGAGAGTTCAAAAAGAGAGGAGAGTGAAAGAAAAAAAGAGAGTGAAAATGAAAAATATAGTGAGATGAAAAGAGAGAATGAGGCCGAAACATCAAGAGAAAGAGAGAGTGAAAAAGAAAATATAGAGGTGGCTGAGAGTCAAGAAAAAAGAATGGTGCCACAAGAGGAAAAAAAAAGAGAGATTGCAAAGAGAAACAGAGAGACAAAAGGATATGAGGTCATGATTCCTAGCGGCGTGTTTTGTAGATTGCCACCTATTAGGGAGATAAAGCATTACATTAATTTTGTGCCAGGTGTGACAATTCCTAACCGACCTTTCCTTCAAGAACATGAGTTTTTTACACACTTGAAGGGACAAGGTATGTCGTTGACTATAATGCATGCTAAGTGGGAGGACTGTGTTGAGACTTTTCCTCATGTATTCAAATACACACAAGGTATGGAAAATTTTATGGTTGATGCTTTAGCAAGAGGGTACGTCCTTATCTTCATTTTAGATGTAAAATTGTTGAGACTTGAATATAATAAGGAATTGCATGCAAATGATGATGACTTTGCTAGTGTGTATGGAACATGTGAAAAAGCATCGTTTGGTAAGTTCTATAAACTAGATTGGTACTTGTTTAGAGGGAATAGATTTTGTGTGCCAACTAGTTTTATGCTTAAGTTGCTTGTGTGTGATAGACATGGTGGTTTGTTGGGTAACTTTGGTGTAAGGAAGACTTTCAATATGTTGCATGAACGTTTGTGGGAGTATCATTTGCCATTCACTAACGTATTGCATGAATGTTTGTGGAAATATCATTTGTCATTCATTAACATGTTGCATGAACATTTGTGGAAGTATTACTTGTCATTCATTAAGTTTGCATATAATTGGAGTGGTGTAAGAAAAACATCAGGTGTGTTTCATGAACGTTTGTGGGAGTATCATTTGCCATTCACTGACGTATTGCATGAATGTTTGTGGAAATATCATTTGTCATTCATTAACGTGTTGCATGAACATTTGTGGAAGTATTACTTGTCATTCATTAAGTTTGCATATAATTGGAGTGGTGCAAGAAAAACATCAGGTGTGTTTCATGAACGTTTGTGGGAGTATCATTTGCCATTCATTGAATTGCTACATGGACATTTACGGGAGTATCATTTGCCCTTATTAGAGTGTGCATATAAAACCTTGCATACTACTATTTCTTATTCTCCTTTTGAGGTTGTTTATAGTTTTAATCCACTTACTCCTTTACCTTTGATGGCTTTGCTTGTTGATGATATGAGTAGCTTGGATGAACATTTTCAATTTCTTGAGAAAATTCATGAAAATACACATGAAGTAGATCTTTCAAGTAAGTATCAAGTTTTTGCTATTTTCAATGTTACGAACATTTTTCCTTTTGAGGAGAGGGGGAATGATGGGAACCAAGGTGGGCCTAGTCTTAAAGATCATTTGTAAATTCTAGATGGGTCAATTACAAGATCAAGGAACAAGAAGATCAAGGAAGCAATGCACGGATTGGTGCAATCCACTTGGGATGAAGCTAGCAAAAGCCCAACACTCAAGATGGGCTTGAAAGAAGGAGAACCAGCTTTGATCCACTGGATTCAAGCTGTGGAAGACATGGCTTAGTGATAGGGCCTATTGTTATTTGAGACTTCAAATTTGGTTAAATGATTTATTTTATTAGTTTAGAATAAGTGGGATTGAAGATGTCTGGCCCACACGTCTTATTTTCAATGAACTAGAGTTTTCAAGAAGGCCTTGTATTTTGGCCAAGGGCTTACTTGGAAAGTTACTTTTAGGAATTAGGGTTTTAAGAGGTACTGTAGCGTTACTGTAGCCGTACTGTAGCCGTGGTACTGTAGCGTGACACTGTTCATCCGGGGCATTTTGGGTAAAAGGGGGCTTTATTTTGGCTAGGGTTTTAATTAGGTTTAGTTTAAATACTCCTTGTAGCCTCATTTGAAGATCAGACATATATTGAATTTTATTTATGAGTTGAGTTTTCTCCTCTTGTTCTTGATTGAACTCTTGAACTTATCAAAGGTAAATCATAACCTTTGTGGCGTTCCTCCTTTGTAATCTGGGTTCTTGAGACGGGTTTTTCAACGGGTCTAGATTTTAATATAATCTAGGTTCTTGAAACGGGTTCTCATCGGGTCTAGATTCTCCATCCTTGACTTGATTTTTGGCTTTATTGGGGAGTTTTCAAATTGATTGTGGGTTCAAGGGAATTTATTCCCACGGGTTCATATCATTTTCACTCTTTCTCTTCTGATCACTCTCATTTTCACTTTTTCTTTTTTGAGCAACCTCACTTTTCAATTTCAATTGGTCCTCATAGACCTGGCTTGGAGTTAAAGGAGCAAGCTTAATTGTTTTGCCCTCCTTTTCAAAGCTGTACATGTTCTTGAACCCATCATGTGTCACCCTCCTATCATACTGCCATGGCCTCCCCAACAAAATATGGCCCGCATGCATAGGCACAACATCACAAAGCACCTCATCCTGATACTTCCCAATAGAAAAAGTAACTAACACTTGTTTATCCACCCTAACCTTTCCACAATCATTCAACCACTGCAATTTGTATGGTCTAGAGTGTTTTAAGGTTGGTAAATTCAATTTCTCAACCAAAGTAGTGCTAGCCACATTAGTACAACTCCCTCCATCAATGATCATACTACATACCTTATTGTTGACATGGCATCTAGTATGGAAAATGTTCTCTCTCTGTTGCTCTGCATCATCCACCTTAATGTGTGCATTAAGAGCACGCCTGGCAACAAGAGACTCACCTGTCACAGGGTATACCACTCCATCATCATCACTAGCATCATCCAACTCGGGCACCTCATCACTATCATCCTCACTCTCAGTCATCACCTCTCCATTGTCACGCATAATCATCACCCTCCTATTTGGACATTGAGAAGCAATGTGCCCTGAACCCAAACACTTAAAACATTTGATATCTCTATTCCGTGAAGGTTGGGATTCTACCTTGGGTTTGTTGCTAGTTCCCTCATCTTTTCCCTTAGGTGGTTCGGTCTTTCTCTTTGCTTCACCTGGATCATTCCTATCCCATTTTGATTTCCAAGTAGTGCTAGAAACCGAAGTGTACCTTGCTGTCCCTTTTCTCTTTAATTGTCTCTCCACCTTCATAGCCATGTGCACCATGTCCTCTATCTCCACATAATGTTGTAATTCAATTACATTGGCTATGTCCCTATTTAACCCACTCAAAAATCTAGCCATGGTGGCCTCTCGGTCCTCCTCTACATTAGCCCGAATCATCGCCACCTCCATCTCCTTATGGTAATCCTCTACACTCCTAGACCCCTGTGTAAGATTTTGTAATTTCTGGTAAAGGTCTCTATAGTAATGGCTAGGAACAAATCTCCGCCTCATGAGAGCTTTCAACTCTCCCCATGTCTCTATAGGCCTCTCATAATTCCTCCTCCTATTGGTCACTAATTGATCCCACCAAATAATAGCATAATCAGTGAATTCAATTACCGCCAACTTCACTTTCTTCTCCTCAGAGTAATTATGGCAATCAAACACCAACTCTATTTTTTTCTCCCACTCTAGATAAACCTCAGGGTCAGTTCTACCTTGGAAAGGTGGTATTTTCATTTTGATGCTACCAAGGTCTCCATCTACACCATCCCGACCCCTTAGATTCCCCTCAAATCCTCTTTCATGCCTAACTCTTCTATTTCTACCTGACCCAACGTCAGATGCTAAGTCTTCCTCATCCTCACCATCTCCTTCATTCTCATACTGATTTTCAACTCTATGCTCACGTCGCCTCCTGTCCCTCCCACCTTGTAGATTTCTAATCGCTGCTTCTTGATGATCCATCCTATCCCTCACTTCACCCAACACCAAGTTCAACCGCTCAAACTGTTGTTGCATGGCTTGCAACACAAAGGATGAGTTATCTGCTCTCCCCCTTGGTGATGCGCTACTCCGATGAGACATTATCAGGCACTACACAAAAGAATGTTAGTGGGAAAAAAAAAAAATAAACCTCACACACTCCCTCACGTGTTTACACTCGAATAATGTCACTCCACTCGTGTTTCACTCTTAATTGGCTTTTTTCGATAATAGTCTCACACTCTCTTGCCTTTTACCTCAAGAGTTTTCTCACTCCAGTTCTTTAAGAACTAATTGACTCAATCAAGACAAAGCAACTTTGTTTTATCCCAACTAGTAATTAGGTCCAAGAAACAAGAACAAGAGAAACACGGAAGGAATGAAAAAAAATGGCACGTGAATCAAGAAAATTATACGAATGAAACAGTTAACAATAAGACAAGATACCAACTAGAATCACCCCCTTTGATGATAAGGCTCAAGAAAAAAATCCTCGAATTTTTTTTTTTTTTTTTCCTTTCTTTTCTTTTCTTTTCTTTTCTTTTCTTTTCTTTTCTTTTCTATGCTTAAGTTGCTTGTGTGTGATAGACATGGTGGTTTGTTGGGTAACTTTGGTGTAAGGAAGACTTTCAATATGTTGCATGAACGTTTGTGGGAGTATCATTTGCCATTCACTGACGTATTGTATGAACGTTTGTGGAAATATCATTTGTCATTCATTAACGTTTTGCATGAACATTTGTGGAAGTATTACTTGCCATTCATTGAGTTTGCATAAAATTGGAGTGGTGTAAGAAAAAATTTAGGTGTGTTTCATGAACGTTTGTGGGAGTATCATTTGCCATTCATTGAATTGCTACATGGACATTTGCAGGAGTATCATTTGCCCTTATTAGAGTGTGCATATAAAATCTTGCATACTACTATTTCTTATTCTCCATTTGAGGTTGTTCATGGTTTTAATCCACTTACTCCATTACCTTTAATGGCCTTGCTTGTTGATGATAGGAGTAGCTTGGATGAACATTTTCAATTTCTTGAGAAAATTAATGAAAATACATATGAAGTAGGTAAGTATCTTGTTTTTGCTATTTTCAATGTTACTAACATTTTTCCTTTTGATCCAGGTGGAGATTCGAGGTCCAATCCTTTTGAGGAGAAGGGGAATGATGGGAACCAAGGTGGGCCTAGTCTTAAAGATCATTTGCAAATTCCAGATGGGCCAATTACAAGATCAAGGGCCAAGAAGATCAAGGAATCAATGCACGGATTGGTGCAATCCACTTGGGATGAAGCTAGCAAGAGCCCAACACTCAAGATGGGCTTGAAGAAGGAGAACCAGCTTTGATCCACTTTATTCAAGCTGTGGAAGACATGACTTAGAGATACGGCCTATTGTTATTGGAGGCTTCTAATTTGGTTAAATGATTTATTTTATTAGTTTAAAATAAGTGGGCTTGAAGATGCTTAGCTCACATATCTTATTTCTTATGAACTATGTTTTTTGGAAAGCCTTGTATTTTGGCCAAGGGCTTATTTGGAAAGTTACATTTTAAGAATTAGGGTTTCATCAATTTATTGTAGGGGTTACTGTAGCCGCGGGTACTGTAGCCGGTACTGTTCATCAAGGGTAATTTTGGATAAAAGGGGCTTTATTTTGGCTAGGATTTTGATTAGGTTTGGGTTTAAAAACTCTTTGTAGCCTCATTTGAGAGATTAGACAATATTGAATGTTATTTGTGAGTTGAGTTTTCTCATCTTATTCTTGATTGAACTCTTGCACTTATCAAAGGTAAATCACAACCTTTGTGGCGTTCCTCCTTTGTAATCTAGGTTCTTGAGACGGGTTTTTCAACGGGTCTAGATTTTGATATAATCTAGGTTCTTGAAACGAGTTCTCATCGGGTTTAGATTTTCCATCCATTGACTTGAATTTGACTTTCTTGGAGAGTTTTCAAATTGATTGTGGGTTCAAGGGATTTCCGCGGGTTCATATCATATAGGCTTTTATTAAAATGATTATGCTTTTAAACCTTAATTAGATATGAACTTTTATAAATAAATTAAAAAAAGAACATGGATACAACCTGGTACCCGGATTTTCAGGTTTTTGAAACCCAAAGTCACCCAAGCACCGGCCCAAGTCATAACCTGGGTTAGCCCCAGTCGGATTCGTAAAAGCATTTTGAACAACAATGGTAGGCTCAATGCTTTTACTTTGATGAATAACCATATTTCTTCTAAATCACTGGCATTGGCTTAGTCAAATTTTAATTCATCTTCAAAATTTGAAGAAATGGAGATGGAATTATCTGCATTGGAGTAGTCAAATACTAGTGGCTTCAACTATGAGCTAAAATATTTCTAAGTGGTTCTTCATATTTGAAGATGTACTATTCATCTTCAAAAGTAATATTTTATTCTAAAATATCATACCCAACTGCTTGAATATTTTTCATGTTTTATTCTAAAATGTGTTTGTTGAATAATTATGTTGAGAAAAAAATTAGTTGAAAAATAATAATTTAAGTAAAAGTTAGTAAATATTAATTAACATATGGTTAGTGTAGGAAAAAAAAATTTAAAATAATATTATTAAAAAAATAGTATTATTTTATTATTTTGACTAATACAATGTGGAGTTATGGCTTGAATGATTTTGGATTTATGGAAAATATATATTTTTAACTAAATTTTGAAGATGACTTAGATGAAACCAATGCTAATGCTCGTAGGGCTCCAAGCTAAAGAAATTAAGCCTAATCCAAATTTACTGCTTCCCCTTTTCAAGTACACGTTTGAAACTAACTTAACCTAAGTATTTGAGACTATTAATTTCTTGATCAATCCCGTACATTAGTCTCGCATTTTTTTTTTTTTTTATTACTTTCTTGGTAGAGATCACATATGCACTTCGAGAATTATGTTTTTTATTTATCATATTTGAAAAACTACTATATAATAAAAACAAAAGCTTATGAAAACGAAAAAGAGAAAATAATAGTAGAAGAATATATGAAATAAATAAATGAGATATATTTATTATATTTAGAAAAAAGATAAAAGATAAATATTAACATTGATTGGCCCAAACATATTTACCTTCTGATTTAATTTATAAATGTGAGACCAACACGATGTTAACTTCGTAGTAAAAATACTTACACTAGTATATAACACTAATATGGTGGTGGATAGGAAGTCATTAGTTCAGAGTATTTTATTATTATTATTATTATTATTTTTATTATTATTATTATTATTAGTCATTAATAATAATAATATTATTAGTAGTAGTAGTAGTAGTAGTAGTAGTAGGAGGAGGAGGAGGAGGAGGAGGAGGAGGAGGAGGAGGAGGAGGTAATACTGTTTATCCAGATTTTGGACCTATTACTCGGATATACCCGATCAGGAACCTAGATTTCAAATTCGATTGGATTAGCCCAGGTTATAACTCAGGTAGAAACACGGATGAATCCGTATTTTTACAATCCGGAAATCTGAGTTTCGTGCTGCACTAGTTTTTTTTTTTTCAATTTTTTTATTTTACAAAAGCCTATGCTATTAAACTTTTTCAAGAAAAATATAATGTTGAAAAGCATACTAGTTTTTTTATATATAAAGCCAAAATATAATTAATTTTTTTCAAGTCATGTTGAACATTGTCCATAATAATAAAATATATCAAAATGAAAAACTAAATTTCATGTAAAAAATAACTAAAGTTAGAAACAACTATTTACCTTGTTAACTAAATGCATCTAAAAAAAAAGAAATTCAATATTTATTTGTAAAATGCATTCAACACATGATGCAATTCACTACATATACAGTATTTGGTATTTATACATTACATTACAAAACACAAATTACAATATAAGAAAATTACATATCTAATAGTCCTATTTTATTGCATCACCAATGAAAATTAAATATCTATGGTCTTTTTACAAGCTATAGCAATTTCCCATAGCACACCTGCATGTCCATTCAAAAGGAAATAATGTCAACAAATTATACAATAAAACTATTCTAGGCTGCAAATAATGGACAGTGACAGTGCTTTCACATATTGGGTGAAAAAGTAAGACTTTGATTTGTCATCACCTCTGGTCGAGAATACAAGGAAATTGGTGAAGTAAGATTATGCTTTCCAACAACTAGCTTCCAATTCTGTGATATGATGGGGGCATAGAACTCTCTAAGAAGTTATTGTAAGAAAGATCTAGTCCAGTACAAATGGGCGTACCTAGTTTCCATTTAGAATAATGCTAGTATGCCCTCTTATTTTGCCACCTCATTTTGACCGCCTATGTATTTAATTTTTTTTAAAATTTTTTTACTTGCTAATTAAAGAATTGACTATTAGTGTATTAATATTTTTAAAATTTTTAAAATATTTAAAGATGTTAAAAAAATGAAAAAATAAAAAAGTGGAGTTTTGCCTAGGCAGCACGCCCAGTGGTCACTGCTGGGCGGCAGCCTAGCATCACTCTTCCATTTATAACCATTTTGAGATAAAAATTATTAAAGTTTGAGAAATAAAGTCATGCAAATTGGAAATCTATATAGCACTGAATATTCCATTACCAATAATTCAGTATCAAGATTTATAATCATTGCCAAATGAAGAAAACTCGGAGGGAAAATAATTTTTTATGAAAATAAATGTAAAACGGGATACACAAATAGGGCGGAATACAAAAATAGAATTACAATCAGTAGAACTAACAAAGAAATACGAATGCATGTATCCTTTAAAAGAGTGATCGTGAATATCTTCATTTACAAATCTTTCAACTTTTCCAAAACAGAAATAGATGATGGTATGGGTCCTTCAAGTTCACTAGCAAGCATTTCAGTCACAAATCCACTTGCAATTCATCAAAAGAGAGATAGAAACAAACCAACACTTTTATATGATTAGCAGAAAGGTTTAAAAGGTTATAACCTACACATGTTAGCCAATTAAGAAATGGAAATGGAAATGAATTGAGTTTGCTAAACATCAATCATCATGATTACGGTCCACGCAAGAGATGATTGTCATTGTTACCCAATTTATTCTTACACATGTTAATATGTCTTTAGCGTGAGCACATAAGGCATTAATGTTGATTATTGAAGGTCTCATACGTAGAATAAATGCTCATTCTTCAATGCATAAGCCACTATAACAGTCCGCTAGAAATTCAAAGGTGAAATTTCTATTGGCTTTAAGATCCTTGTGAAAATCCCATAAGTTTTCACGAATCGACTAATCGTATAGGTTTTAGTCTGTCAACATAGTCAGTGTTATCACTCACTATGGTGCCAGAAGTGCGATTCTAATTATTTGAGGTAGTTATAAATGTCAGAATGTGTTATGGTCTACACCATTGGACTCCGTTGATTATTTAGGATTTTATGGAGCAATAAGTCTATTTTTATATTTTTGGACGAAACGCCTGTTTGAAACTATGAAATTATTTTTAGGGGCACTTCGGGATTGAATTTCGGTAAACGATTTTCACTGTAGGTTAATATGAATATTTAGGATTTTTTAGTTCTAAGTTTATTATTTACTTTCCGGAGTGAATAGTAACCTCAGCAAGCACACCTAGTGCAGTGTTTTCAAAATCACAGTGTGGAACGTTTGGACACTAGGCAAGATCTTAGCCACACATAGTAAATAGTATTAGACACTTGGCACCAAGAGGAACGTTTGATGGATTTGACGGAATTAAGATCATGCCACCTAAGCAAAAACCCTATTCCATTCGACCAATCAAATTGTGCCAGACCAAAGAGAATTTCCACCCTAGTGAAATCTTACATGGTTGGAGTCCAACTGAGAACCCAAAAGCATGGTTGAAATCGAAATCTTAAACGGTTTTATTCAAACCATATAGTTGACCTCCAAAACCTAAAGGAATCAGTTTCTAGTATTTTGTTTAATCGCTTGATTAAATTACTTCCACATACTATTAATCCTTCAAATTTGTGTTAGAACATCATTCTCTAACCTTGTTAACCTTGAAAGTTGATTGGTCTAAGAGATATTTGATTTGGGCTTGATAGCAACCCAAACCCTCTTGAAAGTCCAAAATTCAGGCCCATTTGGTTTAAATTTAGGCCCATTCAGTTTAGACCCTTTAAGGCCCACGAATTTGGTCACCATAGGATTGCTATTTGGATAAGTTTTTCACCCCCACTTGGCTGACCATATCTTTCCATAAGAAGACCTAGAAGGTTCTTGAAGTACATAGCTAAAGAGCCACCGCACTCTTTCACTTTTACACTCCACCTTGAGAAAATATCTTGGGCTGATTTTGTCTATTGTAATGGGAAGAAAAGGCCAACACTCAAGCTTTCTTACAGTCCTATCACTTTCCATAACTTGTGTAAGAGGCGCTTCAGTCCACTTCCCACGAAAAGCAACCCTCCTTTACACTTTTTCTTGATAGAACACAAAAGACACTCTCGGACAGTTTTTCTTATCTCTTTTGCACGCTTGATTCGAAGTTTTTGTAAGTATTTTCTCTCAAAGTTTCCTTCATAAAAGTTGTTCCTTTTGGAGTCTAGTTTACTTGGATATCTTATCTGTTCCATTTGGAGATCATTGGTTGGTAAAAAGGTGTTTAGACCCCAGAACAGTAATTCTGGGCGATAACTGGAGAATGTGCTCTATTTTGGAAATGAATAGATCTTGGTCTAGAATTTTTATGGAGTACTGTTAACATGTGTATATGATTATTGGTTGAGGATTTGTTGCATAATCAAAATTTTTGGTGAAAGATTTTTTTAGATCTAGAAACTTAGAAACTGGATGTGGGAAAACAATTTCTGTTTTGATAAAGTTTAAATCTTTTATGGTTTAATCTTATTCCAATTGGCTTTGATATTTTTATTAGAAGATGCTAAGACTCTTATATATATGTTAGAATATTATTTTGAAGATATTTGATGTTAGTTTTGAAGATATGAAATTTTATGCAAAGAGATATTCGGTTAGGCCAAAGTGATGATGTTCTTGGCCAAATTTATGTTTTGGTTTATGTTTAACCATGTGATCTTGAGTTTGAAGTTTGGATCTGTTTTAGGACACCTTTTTAAACCATGTGATGTTTTGGTTTGAAGATCACATATTTATAAGTCATGGATCAAGAGGTTGATAAAAACAAGTTGGAAACAAAAATCTGTTTTGAACTTAGAAGAAAAACCAAAGAGTTCAAGTATGGTTTTAGGGATTTTGATGACTTTTGTTCAAGATTTAAAAATGATTATTCTTAGGAATATGTTGTGAGTATATTAGAAGAAAATTTTTTGCTTAATCATGAGTCTTGAAATTTGAAAGAATTGCAACAAAAATCAAGGGAAATAGCCTATGTAAGTTTCGGCCCTATAGAGTTTTAATGGTTGTATTTAGTTTTAAATTTTTCTGAATTGATATTTGAGCTTGGGACAAAATTTACATGAGGTATATAAATTTTGGTGATTTTTAGAGTTAGGATGCAAAATCCTTAAGTTAGGGATAAAAATGGTCATTTTCCCACATGTAGAGGGTGAAATGCTAATTTTACTCTACGTTGATATTTTTCTATATTTTTTAATTGTTAGTGATTAAGTTATAACTTTTAGAAATCACTACTTTCAGTTTTTCGTGATCGCACTTGAGCTTTGTCTAGAAGCGCGAAGAAGGAGGTAAGTTAGTTTTTAACTTACTATCAATTTAATGTGTATGAGTGATAAGTAAGAGAACTAAAGTGTATGTATGCATGTTATCATATGTGCCATGCCAAGTCATTACATATTTATCTGTTACGTAGAATTTATTCTGTCACAAATTATTCATCTGTTACACATGATATTCTGTCACGTATTGCTATACATTGCAAGTATGTCATGTTAAGTTAAGTATGTCATATGTTACATGTATGTCATGTCATCTAGCATTCACTATTGCAAGTATTTCATGTTAAGTATGTTGCCTGTTACATGTTATGCCATGTTATGAAATGTTTCTATCCTAAGTAAGTCATATCTTTTGAGTTACGTTCAAGTTAGTTATGTCTATGATACTTACGATGTAATCACTATGATTGTCTTGGCATCTCCATTAGTAATTCACGCGAGGTACTTTTGGCGAAATCATTTTGATTGTCAGAATTCAGTTCAAGTTTAGTTATGCAGATGCTCCTAGCATAATCATTCTGATTGTTAGCATATCTCATTTAAAATACTCATGATGGAATCATTCTGATTGTCTGAGTATCTCTGATTGAATATGTTGGGCGGAATCATTATGATTGTTCACTATTCCTGACGAAATGTCTAACGGAATCATTTTAATTGTCAGAATTCAAGTCCAAGTTCATGTTAAGTAAAGAAGTTAGTTCAAGTTCATGTTAAGTTTCAGAATTCAAGTCCAAGTTCATGTCAAGTAAAAAAGTCAGTTCAAGTTCATGTTAAGTAAGGAAATCAGTTCAAGTTCATGTATAGTTAAGTTTCAGTTCACGCTTCAGATTAAGTTATGTCAGTTATGCTATGTTGTATGTCAAGTTATGCTATGATTACTGATGATTTTGATTATGCATTCATGCTTTTATTGTCATGCATGCATCATTAACTTGTGTGTATGTTTTTTGTTAACTTGCTGAGATTTGTAATCAAATCTCACTGTGGTAGTCTCAATTATCATTCCCCCCGAATGGTAGATCTTGTTATAGGATCTGAAGAAGAGTCAAGACTCGATCGACTGGAAACGGTCGACTAAGCGACAATGCGACTTAGATGTTAGTATAGTAGTTACCTCATATTACTACTTGTATTTGTGGAGTTCAATCTCCAGCACTATTTTGATCACAACCATTTTGGACTAGTGTTGTGATCTCAGTTGTTTAGTATGTCATTATGTATGAAGTATGTTTTAAGTATTTGAGATATTTCAATTTGGTGCATAGTATTGCTAAAGAAAAAAATTATCTGTTGTGAATAATGCATAATGCATAATGCAAGATGTATCTTAAGAACATTGCATCTTATATGTCATGAATGGGGGCAAGTAATCTTGTGTTGCTTGTCTCGACGCTTCAAATGTCCATCCGATCCCAAGTGGAATTTGGGAGCGTCACAGCCACAAAGTACAATACTTTTCGTCCTTTATTTTTTCCAAAAGAAGATTGATCGTCTAAACACATCATATGTCAGGAGGCCCTTTCTTTCTCTTTATTTTCTTCTTTTTTCTTTGCAAGTAGCACATGGAAGCTTAAAACAAATAACTCCTATAACAACTGAGACAAGAAACCCAAAAAAAGAGTAAATTTCATAACTTTCTAACTAAACAAACCCAAACTCAAAGGAACAAATTTGGTACCCATTTTATTTACTTGAAGCTTGAAAAATACCCATCAACGGGGAGGAAGAGAAAAGAAAAAACATTTGATATAGCCGAGGAATATCTTCACCATAGCGTGCCAATTTTGAAATTAAAATTTAATAAAACTATTAAACAGAAATCGGGCGTACCTCTTTGATGGAAGAGAAAAGCGATGATCTGGCCAAAGATGCCAAGAAGATATTTGTGGGAGGTCCATCAAATCGACACATGGCAACGTTTTAGGGTAACTTTGGTGGGTTTTTGTTTTCACCCACCCTTCTAGAGTTTTCAGCTCAATTTGCTCTGCTGCAATATAATGCACAGTTACAGACACTGATCCTTAGCAGATAAATATGGTATCCTACTTCCATTAGAGATAACACGAAAAATCTCATTCGACAAGTTCAAAGCACAAAGAAAAGACCCAATTCACCGAATCGCCAGATCTACCCGAATTTACGTTCATTGTTCACAGATTGGGAGAGAGACTTACCGAAAGGTCACCGGCAAGACAGACACGGCAGCGAGAGAGAGATGGCGGCTAAAGCTTGAAATAGAGAGACAAGGCGACTAGGGTTTCACGATTTCGCATGAGAGAGGTCTGAGCAGAGAGAGAAATTGCCTCAGAAACTCGAAGAGAAGAGAGAGAGAGAGAGAGAGAGAGAGGGGGTGCGCCAAAAACCCTAGCCTTCATAAAGAGATAGAAGAATATCACAAGTGGTGAAACTTTAACTGAAGAATTTTTTTTTAATTATATATAAATCCGGCTACCGGATTTTCAATCTGGAACCTGGTTTCATACCCGAACCTAGTACGGTCCAAGTGTTGTAATCCGTTACCGAAACCTAGCCGAGCCCTAAAAAAATAGCTCGGATGAATAGTCTTAGTAGTAGGGGCATATTTAAACGCCTAGCAAAAGGCCCTATAGTTGTTGATGCATCTCGTCAAGGTTAGAGCCCAATGGTACGATAAAATGACCAACGAGGATAGCTTGGGCATTGGTAAGATGCTCATCCATGAAAGAAAAAGTAAATAAAACATACCAAGTGTAAATAAAGAGAGAGACAAAAAGATTTAAGACATAAAAGTCTACGTCCATGGGTCATTCTGGGGTGAAATCCACTATATTAGGTGATTTTACAATCTCTCATGCCCTCTTGTAGCTCTCAATACAACAGAGGAAAATCGGATTCCGATGAGGTTGAAAAAGATGCCTTCCTTCTGGAGAGAAAAGTCCCACGAGATGGCAGGGAATCCTTTTCTTTTAGAGTTATCCAATCCTCTTACGTTCACAATGGTCCATTCCTTCAATAGAGGTTCCCTTCCTTCTTTGGAGTAGCCGAGTCCTACCTGCCTTATATCACTTTCGTCAATCAACGTTACTTGTTTTTATCTCTTCCTTTCATTATTGGCAAAGGACTTCCAATGGGCCGGACCAAGGTCATTTCATATCCAATAGATTCCAAAAATTCTTAAGGTTGACTTCTCCAACAAGAAGTTTGACTTGTTCATTTCATATCCAACAGATGGCCATATCCCATCTGTAAGGAGATTTTCCCCACTTCACAAAGCCCACTGGTCCTCGGCCCAATACCCAACTCAAAAGCCACCAAGTCCGCGTAAGGGGCAAAACATATACCAGGAAAATAAGTCGAGTAGTCGACAAGACAGGTTAGCCTGATAGCATGCAGCTGCGTTCAGAACCCAAAGACCTGCACAAAGGACAACGAGAAATGCGGACAACCCTTGATCCATCAATATCAGATCATCTACGGCTCATAAAGGACAAGCGCAAAGTCAGGAAACCACGCCACATTAATGGAGCCACTATCAAGCTATACGCCACATTTATGGTGCCGTTGAAGAAGTCATGGCGCATTAAAGGACTCTGACAATAGAAGGGCATGAACTCATTGGAGACAAAGATGATTACACCTCTCCCACTCTACGGTATAAATAACAAGCTCCAAGTATGAAAAAGCTCTCTAATCCCTAGACTTCTTGATTTATTTACAAATTTCTAAGAACACTTACTAACTTTGGAATAAGAGACTCCTCGGCCATGAGGCCGCCCTCCCTAAGTTGCCTTTTCCCTTGTCGTTTGCAAGTCCATTCGGAATAGGGGTGGAAAGCGGGGCCTGGCCCCTGCTACCCCACCCCGCTTCCGCTCCGCCCCCGTATGGCGGGTGGGCAACCCCGCTCCGCCCATGCGGGGGCGGGGGCCCCCCGCCCCGTATCTAGGGCCCCTAGCGGGGGCGGGTGACGGGGAGGGCCCAACCCTGCCCCGCGCCCGCCCCCATTTTTATATATATATTATATACATATATATAAACATAAATATATATTTATATTTTACAAATTGTGTATATATAAATATATATTACAATTTGTTAGACTTGTTCACAAAATATGTATTGGCAAATTTAAAAACTACATAGTTTAAAAACTAATACACTACAATTTACACAAAATATGCACTAGCAAATTTAAAAATTACATAGTTTTTAAATTATAGTCATATAGTTTTTAAATTATAGTCATATTTACAAAATGTAAATTTATAATTTAGATCTAAAAATGCATTTTTAATTACTTTTGTACTTATAAATAATTTTTAAATAAAATAAATTTTTATTTTTTTTAAAGTGAAAAGAGGCAGGGCGGATTGAAAATCCGCCCCGCACCCCTAATTCGGAAGACTTGAGTTTCCAGAGCCTAGCCCAAAGGTATGCAAAACAATACGTTAACAATGGTGTCGTCGGTGGGATCATTATAGATCTTACGTGTACTTCACATGCTTGAGGCAACCCATTCCAAGCAACTCGGAAGCTTGCCAGCGCTACCAGTGGCGTGGAGGTTAATCAGCAAGAGAGCCAATTACAAGGGAGTGAGAAGGTAAAAAAAAGCTATACACATGCCTGCAAAGAGATTCCAACGAACGGCGGGGTAAGCAAGGCATATCCTGCAGGGCTGTTGACACCTTGCCGCCAGCTCCAAGCTGTGCGTAGGTCATACGCAAAGTCCGAGACAAGGAGGAGCTCCAGAAAGTGGAACCAATCGGACCATTGGAGCTTGTCACCCTCAACCCAGATCGGCCAAAAGTCAGAGTATGGATTAGCAATGAAATGACATATGAAGCCCGAAGCGCCATGCGACAACTCCTCACTGAGCACCAAGACGTGTTCCCTTGGTGATATGAATCCGCGGGAATGAAATCTCTTGAACCCACAATCAATTTGAAAACTCCCCAAGAAAGCCAAAAATCAAGTCAAGGATGGAGAATCTAGACCCGATGAGAACCCGTTTCAAGAACCTAGATTATATTAAAATCTAGACCCGTTGAAAAACCCGTCTCAAGAACCCAGATTAAAAAGGAGGAACGCCACAAAGGTTGTGATTTACCTTTGATAAGTTCAAGAGTTCAATCAAGAACAAGAGGATAAAACTCAACTCACAAATAAAATTCAATATTGTCTAATCTCTCAAATGAGGCTACAAAGAGTTTTTAAACACAAACCTAATCAAAACCCTAGCCAAAATAAAGCCCCTTTCACCCAAAATTACCCTTGATGAACAGTACCAGCTACAGTACCCGCGGCTACAGTAACCCCTACAATAAATTGATGAAACCCTAGTTCCTAAAATGTAACTTTCCAAATAAGCCCTTGGACAAAATATAAGGCCTTCCCAGAAACAGAGTTCATAAGAAATAAGACATGTGAGCTAAGCATCTTCAAGCCCACTTATTTTAAACTAATAAAATAAATCATTTAACCAAATTAGAAGCCTCCAATAACAATAGGCCGTATCTCTAAGTCATGTATTCCACAGCTTGAATAAAGTGGATCAAAGCTGGTTCTCCTTCTTCAAGCTCATCTTGAGTGTTGGGCTCTTGCTAGCTTCATCCCAAGTGGATTCCACCAATCCGTGAATTGATTCCTTGATCTTCTTGGCCCTTGATCTTGTAATTGGCCCATCTGGAATTTGCAAATGATCTTTAAGACTAGGCCCACCTTGGTTCCCATCATTCCCCTTCTCCACAAAAGGATTCGACCTCGAATCTCCACCTGGATCAAAAGGAAAAATGTTAGTAACATTGAAAATAGCAAAAACATGATACTTACCTACTTCATATGTATTTTCATTAATTTTCTCAAGAAATTGAAAATGTTCATCCAAGCTAGTCCTATCATCAACAAGCAAAGCCATCAAAGGTAAATGAGTAAGTGGATTAAAACCATAAACAACCTCAAATGGAGAATAAGAAATAGTAGTATGCAAGGTTTTATATGCACACTCTAATAAAGGCAAATGATACTCCCGCAAATGTCCATGTAGTAATTCAATGAATGGCAAATGATACTCCCATAAACGTTCATGAAACACACCTAAAGTTTTTCTTACACCACTCCAATTATATGCAAACTCAATGAATGGCAAGTAATACTTCCACAAATGTTCATGCAACACGTTAATGAATGACAAATGATACTTCCACAAACGTTCATGCAATACGTCAGTGAATGGCAAATGATACTCCCACAAACGTTCATGCAACATATTGAAAGTCTTCCTTACACCAAAGTTACCCAACAAACCACCATGTCTATCACACACAAGCAACTTAAGCATAAAACTAGTTGGCACACAAAATATATTCTCTCTAAACAAGTACCAATCTAATTTATAGAATTTACCAAACGATGCTTTTTTACATGTTCCATACACACTTGCAAAGTCATCATCATTAGCATGCAATTCCTTATTATATTCAAGTCTCAACAATTTTGCATCTAAAATGAAGATAAAGACGTACCTTCTTGCTAAAGCATCAACCACAAAATTTTCCATTTCTTGTGTGTATTTGAATACATGAGGAAAAGTCTCAACACAGTCCTCCCACTTAGCATGCATTATAGTCAACGACATACCTTGTCCCTTCAAGGGTGTAAAAAACTCATGTTCTTCAAGGAAAGGTCAGTTAGGAATTGTCTCACCTGGCACAAAATCAATGTAATGCTTTATCTCCCTAATAGGTGGCAATCCACAAAATACGCCGCTAGGAATCATGACATCATATCCCTGCAACAAAGAAACAACAACACTAGGCAAAGAGTTGTTAAATTTGTTAGTATAAAAGTTTGCCTTAGCATAAAAACTCACTTTTGTCTCTCTGTTTCTCTTTGCAATCTCTCTTTCTTTTTCCTCTAGTGGCATCACTCTTTTTTCTTGACTCTCAGCCACCTCTATATTTTCTTTTTCACTCTCTCTTTCTCTTGATGCTTCGGCCTCATTCTCTCTTTTCATCTCACTATATTTTTCATTTTCACTCTCTTTTTTTCTTTCACTCTCCTCCTTTTTTGAACTATCGGCCTCACAATTGTTTTCCAACTCATTCTCTATTTTTCTTGAGGTTTCAGCCTCACCCTCATCTTTTCCCTTAGGTAGTTCGGTCTTCCCCTTTGTTACAGCTTGATCATTTTTGTCCCACTTAGGTTTCCAAGGAGTACTAGAAACGAAAGTATACCTTGATGTACCCTTTATTTTCAACTTCCTCTCCACCTTCATAGCCATGTGTACCTTGTCCTCTACCTCCACATAATGTTGCAACTCAACTATATTGGCTATCTCCCTATTCAACCCACTCAAAAATTTTGTCATCGTGGCCTCCCGATCCTCCACTACATTAGCCCGAATCATAACCACATTCATCTCCTTATAGTAATCCTCTACACTCCTAGACCCCTGTGTAAGATTTTGTAATTTTTGGTGGGGGTCTCTATAGTAGTGGCTAGGTACAAATCTCCGCCTCATGATAGCTTTCAACTCTCGCCAAGTTTCTACAGGCCTCTCAAGATTCCTCCTCCTATTGGTCACTAATTGATCCCACCAAATACTGGCATAATCAGTGAACTCAATTACCGCCAACTTCACCTTCTTCTCCTCAGAGTAATTATGACAATCAAACACCAACTCTATTCTTTTCTCCCACTCTAAATAAACTTCAGGGTCAGTTCTACCTTGAAATGATGGTATTTTCATTTTGATGCTCCCAAGGTTCTTATCTACTCCATCTCGACCCCCCGGCTTTGCCCTAAGTCCCCTTCCACGCCTAACTCCTCTATGTCTACCCAATCCAACTTCATATGTTAAGTCTTCCTCATCCTCACCATCTCCCTCATTCTCATACTCATTTTCAACTCTATACTCACGTCGCCTCCTATCTCTCCCACATTGAAGATTTCTAATCGCTGCTTCTTGATGATCCATCCTATCTCTCACTTCACCCAACACAACGTTCAACCGCTCAAACTGCTGTTGCATGGCTTGCGACACATAGGATGAGTTATCTGCTCTCCCCCTTGGTGATGCGTTACTCCGCTGAGACATTATAAGGTGCTGCACAAAAGAATGTTAGTGGCAAAAAGAAAACCTCACACACTCCCTTACATGTTTACACTCGAATAATGGCACTCCACTCGTGTTTCACTCTTAATTGACTTTTTTCCGATAATATAGTCTCACACTCTCTTGCCTTTTACCTCAAGAGTTTTTCCGCTCAAGTTCTTTAAGAACTAGTTGAACTAAATCAAGACAATACAACCTTGTATTATTCCAACCAGTAATATAGATCCAAGAAACAAGGAAGGAATAAAACGACACGGGACTCAAGGAATTTATATGAGGGAAAGAGTAATTATAGAACAAGATACCAACTACAAATATGTATTCAACCCCTTTGAGGATAAAACTCAATCAACAAATGTTTTTCTTTGTCTTTGTTGTAACTTTGTAGCAACCTTTAAATATGCTACCTCTCTTTATCTTCTTCTCCTTCTTCTTCTTCTTCTTCTTCTTCTTCTTTTTTTTTTTTCGATTTTTTTTTTTCTTTTCTTTTCTTTTCCTTTCCTTTCTTTTCTTTTCTTTTCTCTTCTTTTCTTTTCCTTTCCTTTCTTTTCTTTTCTTTTCTTTTTTTCTAATTCAATCATAAACAGAAATACTCAATTGTAAAAATCAAGCAATTGAATTGAAGCAAACAAGAATTGACAACGAAATAGAAGAGAATCAATGGAACGACATTCCAAGCAATTGACAAACTCAGATATGCATTAAACCCTAGAATTTTGAAACCCTAGGTGATGCAAATTTCATCCAAACCCAAAACCCTTAGAATTTTGGCAGCCTACTTTTCGTTTCTGCAATTTTTTTTTTTTTTTTTTTGGCAACTCTAGAACAATGTAGCCCTAGAATTAAATTTAAGGATGCAAGAAATTAAAAGATAGAATCGGACCTGATTGGAAACCTTGCTCTGAATACCAAATGATAAGAACCCGCGGGAATGAAATCCCTTGAACCCACAATCAATTTGAAAACTCCCCAAGAAAGCCAAAAATCAAGTCAAGTATGGAGAATCTGGACCCGATGAGAACCCGTTTCAAGAACCTAGATTATATTAAAATCTAGACCCGTTGAAGAACCCGTCTCAAGAACCCAGATTAAAAAGGAGGAACGCCACAAAGGTTGTGATTTACCTTTGATAAGTTCAAGAGTTCAATCAAGAACAAGAGGAGAAAACTCAACTCACAAATAAAATTCAATATTGTCTAATCTCTCAAATGAGGCTACAAAGAGTTTTTAAACCCAAACCTAATCAAAACCCTAGCCAAAATAAAGCCCCTTTTACCCAAAATTACCCTTGATGAACAGTACCGGCTACAGTACCCGCGGCTACAGTAACCCCTACAATAAATTGATGAAACCCTAGTTCCTAAAATGTAACTTTCCAAATAAGCCCTTGGACAAAATACAAAGCCTTCCCAAAAACATAGTTCATAAGAAATAAGACATGTGAGCTAAGCATCTTCAAGCCCACTTATTTTAAACTAATAAAATAAATCATTTAACCAAATTAGAAGCCTCCAATAACAATAGGCCGTATCTCTAAGTCATGTCTTCCACAGCTTGAATAAAGTGGATCAAAGCTGGTTCTCCTTCTTCAAGCTCATCTTGAGTGTTGGGCTCTTGCTAGCTTCATCCCAAGTGGATTGCACCAATCCGTGCATTGATTCCTTGATCTTCTTGGCCCTTGATCTTGTAATTGGCTCATCTGGAATTTGCAAATGATCTTTAAGACTAGGCCCACCTTGGTTCCCATCACTTGGAGTCACGAGGATATGACTGGAATAGCGCCCGAGGTCATCCAGCGTATCCTTAGGGTAGACCTAAAAGCCAAAGAAGTAGGGCAAAAATGTAAAAGCGTCAGTACGGAAAAGAATGTTGCCATAGCCGAGCGGTCTATGGAGAATGTGCGTCTATTTCACCGACCTCAACAATGCCTACCCGAAGGACAGCTTCCCACTTCCTCACGTTGATCCGATTGTCGACTCCACTGCGGGCCACCGTATGCTCAATTTTATGGATGACTACTTTGGGTATAACCAAATTTTCATGAACCCTGAGGACGAAGAGAAAACTTCATTCATCATTGATCGAGGCTTGTATTGCTACAAGGCGATGCCCTTCGGGCTTAAGAACGCTGATGCAACCTACCAACGATTGGTCAACCATATGTTTAAAGACCAAATAGGAAGGAACATGGAGGTCTACGTAGACGACTTGCTAGTTAAGAGTGGAACCATAGAGCAACACCTGAGCAACTTAAGGGAGGCTTTCGCGATACTACGACAATATCAAATGAAGCCAAACCCAACAAAATGCACTTTCAATGTTAGATCGAGGAAGTTCTTAGGATTCATGGTGTCCAAGCGCGAAATCGAAGCCAACCCCAATAAGATGGAAGCCATTCTCAGTATGGCCCCACCTTGAAACATAAATGCAGTACAAAGGCTGGCCAGGTGAGTAGCCGCCTTCAACAAGTTCGTGTCAAGATCCACCGACAAATGCCTATCTTTTTTCAAAGTTTTGCGGAAAGCATAGGCATGGGATGGAGAGTACAACCAGGCATTTGAAACCCTCAAAAAGTACCGTATGAGCCCACCGCTCCTCAGCCAACCCAGTACGGGGAAACGCTGACCCTGTACTTGGCGGTCTCCCCTAAGGCCGCTTCATCGGCGTTTGTACGTGAAGAGGAAGGGGCCCAGAGGTCGGTCTACTACACTAGCCGGACATATCAAGGGGCCAAAGCCAAGTACCCCCGCATAGAGTAGCTAGCCTTCGCGTTAGTTGTAACAACGACCGGACGCCTCAGGCCGGCTTCTGAATTAGGCAGCGAAATTAAGCGTGTTCGACATCAACTATGCGCCACGAAACACCATAAAGGGGCAAGTGCTAGTGGATTTTGTTGCTGAGTTTACTGGCTTCTCGATAGAGAATGATGATGCATCTCCTGTAAATCTCCAGCAAGTATTCGTTGACGGCTCATCTTGCTAGGCTGGAGGGGAGTGAGGGTGCATATCGTCATGTCTGAAGGAAAAGAGTACAATTACGCCATCAAATTGGCATTCAAAATGATGAACAATGAGTCAAAGTACGAGCCATTACTATCAGGACTAACGGTGGCCAAGTCTTTTGGCGCCATTGAGAAAAAGGTATGGGCAGACTCGCAGGTAGTGGTAAATCAAGTGCGGGGAGAAGTTGCTGTAAAAAGTGAAAAGTTGAGGAGAAATTAAGCGCTAGTAGAGGCCGAACGCCCACACTTCAAGTATTTCTAGATTCAACAAGTGTCGAGGACAGAGAATCAGAAAGCGGACAAGCTAGCGCTGTTGCGTCTAGACATAACTTGATATGAACCCGCGGGAATGAAATTCCTTGAACCCACAATCAATTTGAAAACTCTCCAAGAAAGCCAAATTCAAGTCAATGGATGAAAAATCTAGACCCGATGAGAACTCGTTTCAAGAACCTAGATTATATCAAAATCTAGGCCCATTGAATAACCCGTCTCAAGAACCTAGATTAAAAAGGAGGAACGCCACAAAGGTTGTGATTTACCTTTGATAAGTTCAAGAGTTCAATCAAGAACAAGAGGAGAAACCTCAACTCACAAATAACATTCAATATTGTTTAACCTTCAAATGAGGCTACAAGGAGTATTTAAACTAAACCTAATTAAAACCTTAGCCAAAATAAAGCCCATTTTTACCCAAAATGCCCTGATGAACAGTGTCACGCTACAGTTCCCGCGGCTACAGTACCTCTTGAAACCCTAATTCCTAAAAAATAACTTTCCAAATAAGCCCTTAGCCAAAATACAAGGCCTTCCCAAAAACCTTAGTTCATACGAAATAAGACATATTTGGGCCAAGCCTCCTCAAGCCCAATTATTCTAGACTAATTCCTATAACTAATAAAATAAGCCCCTTTAATAAAATAAACAAGTCCAAGGCCATCAATCATATAATCATAATAATAGGCCCCCCATCTTGAATATTCAGCTCTTGCTGGACTCTTCACAAGTGGATTTCACGAATCCTTACATTGTTTCCATGATCTTCTTTGCTCTTGATCTTGTAATTGGCTCATCTGGAACTTGCGAAGGATCTTTAGGACTAGGCCCATCTTGATTCCCATCATTCCCCCTCTCCTCAAAAAGATTTGACCTCGAATCTCCACCTGGATCAAAAGGAAAAATGTTAGTAACATTGAAAATAACAAAAACATGATACTTACTTGAAAGATCAATTTCATATGTATTTTCATTAATTTTCTCAAGAAATTGAAAATGTTCATCCAAGCTACTCCTATCATCAACAAGCAAAGCCATCAAAGGTAAAGGAGTAAGTGGATTAAAATCATAAACAACCTCAAATGGAGAATAAGAAATAGTAGTATGCTAGGTTTTATATGCACACTCTAACAAGGGCAAATGATACTCCCGCAAATGTCCATGTAGTAATTCAATGAATGGCAAATGATACTCTCACAAACGTTCATGAAACACACCTAAAGTTTTTCTTACACCACTCCAATTTTATGCAAACTCAATGAATGGCAAATAATACTTCCACAAATGTTCATGCAACACATTAATGAATGACAAATGATGCTTCCACAAATGTTCATGCAATACGTCAGTGAATGGCAAATGATACTCCCACAAATGCTCATGCAACATATTGAAAATCTTCCTTACACCAAAGTTACCCAACAAAACAACATGTCTATCACACACAAGCAACTTAAGCATAAAACTAGTTGGCACACAAAATCTATTCTCTCTAAACAAGTACCAATCTAATTTATAGAACTTACCAAACGATACTTTTTCACATGTTCCATACACACTAGCAAAGTCATCATCATTAGCATGCAATTTCTTATTATATTCAAGTCTCAACAATTTTGCATATAAAATGAAGATAAAGACATACCTTCTTGCTAAAGCATCAACCACAAAATTTTCCATACCTTGCGTATATTTGAATACATGAGGAAAAGTCTCAACACAGTCCTCCCACTTAGCATGCATTATAGTCAACGACATACCTTGTCCCTTCAAGTGTGTACAAAACTCATGTTTTTTAAGGAAATGTCGGTTAGGAATTGTCGCACCTGGCACAAAATCAATGTAGTGCTCTATCTCACTAATAGGTGGCAATCCACAAAACACGCGCTAGAAATTATGACCTCATATCCTTGCAACAAAGAAACAACAACACTAGGCAAAGAGTCGTTAAATTTGTTAGTATAAAAGTTTGCCTTAGCATAAAAACTCACTTTTGTCTCTCTGTTTCTCTTTGCAATCTCTCTTTCTTTTTCCTCTCGTGACACCACACTTTTTTCTTGACTCTCAGCCACCTCTATATTTTCTTTTTCACTCTCTCTTTCTCTTGATGTTTCGGCCTCATTCTCTCTTTTCATCTCACTATATTTTTCATTTTCACTCTTTTTTTTTTCTTTCACTCTCCTCCTTTTTTGAACTCTCGGCCTCACAATTATTTTCCAACTCATTCTCTATTTTTCTTGAGGTTTGAGCCTTACTCTCATCTTTTCCCTTAGGTAGTTCGGTCTTCCCCTTTGTTACAGCTTGATCATTTTTGTCCCACTTTGGTTTCCAAGGAGTACTAGAAACCAAAGTATACCTTGTTGTACCCTTTATTTTCAACTTTCTCTCCACTTATAGCCATGTGTACCATGTCCTCTACCTCTACATAATGTTGCAACTCAACTACATTGGCTATCTCCCTATTCAACCCATTCAAAAATTTTGTCATCGTGGCCTCCCGATCCTCCACTACATTAGCCCGAATTATAGACATCTTCATCTCCTTATAGTAATCCTCTACACTCCTAGACCCCTGTGTAAGATTTTGTAATTTTTGGTGGAGGTCTCTATAGTAGTGGCTAGGTACAAATCTCTGCCTCATGATAGCTTTCAACTCTCTCCAATTTTCTACAGGCCTCTCAAGATTCCACCTCCTATTGGTCTGATAGGAACCAAGGTGGGCCTACTCTTAAAGATCCTTTGCAAGTTCCAGATGGGCCAATTACAAGATCAAGGGCCAAGAAGATCAAGGAAGCAATGCAAGGATTGGTGCAATCCACTTGGGATGAAGCCAGCAAGAGCCCAACACTGAAGATGGGTCTGAAAGAAGAATGACTTAGAGATACGGCCTATTGTTATTGGAGGCTTCTAATTTGGTTAAATGATTTATTTTACTAGTTTAGAATAAGTGGGATTGAAAATGCTTGGCTCACATGTCTTATTTCTTATGAACTATGTTTTTGGGAAGGCCTTGTATTTTGGCCAAGGGCTTATTTGAAAAGTTACATTTTAGGAACTAGGGTTTCATCAATTTATTGTTGGGGTTACTGTAGCCGCGGGTACTGTAGCCGGTACTGTTCATCAAGGGTAATTTTGGGAAAAAGGGGCTTTATTTTGGCTAGGGTTTTGATTAGGTTTGGGTTTAAAAACTCTTTGTAGCCTCATTTGAGAGATTAGACAATATTGAATTTTATTTGTGAGTTGAGTTTTCTCCTCTTGTTCTTGATTGAACTCTTGAACTTATCAAAGGTAAATCACAACCTTTGTGGCGTTCCTCCTTTGTAATCTGGGTTCTTGAGACGGGTTCTTCAACGGGTCTAGATTTTAATATAATCTAGGTTCTTGAAACGGGTTCTCATCGGGTCTAGATTCTCCATCCTTGACTTGATTTTTGGCTTTCTTGGGGAGTTTTCAAATTGATTGTGGGTTCAAGGGAATTCATTCCCACGGGTTCATATCATGGTCACTAATTGATCCCACCAAATACTCGCATAATTGATCCCACCAAATTCTCCTCAGAGTAATTATGACAATCAAACACCAACTCTATTCTTTTCTCCCACTCTAAATAAACTTCAGGGTAAGCTCTACCTTGGAAAAATAGTATTTTCATTTTGATGCTCCCAAGGTCCTATCTACACCATCTCTACCCCTGTGATTCCCCTCAAGTCGTCTTTCACGCCTAACTCTTCCATGTCTACCCGACCCAACTTCAGATGCTAAGTATTCCTCATCCTCACCATCTCCCTCATTCTCATACTCATTTTCAACTCTATACTCACGTCGCCTCCTATCTCTCCCACCTTGCAGATTTCTAATCGCTGCTTCTTGATGATCCATCTTATCTCTCACTTCACCCAACACAAAGTTCAACCCCTCAAACTGTTGTTGCAATAGGATGAGTTATCTGCTCTCCCCCTTGGTGATGCGCTACTCCGCTGAGACATTATAAGGTGCTGCACAAAAGAATGTTAGTGGCAAAAAAGTAAACCTCACACACTCTCTTACGTGTTTACACTCGAATAATGGCACTCCACTCATGTTTCACTCTTAATTGGCTTTTTCTCGATAATAGTCTCACACTCTCTTGCCTTTTACCTCAAGAGTTTTCTCACTCAAGTTCTTTAAGAACTAATTGAACTCAATCAAGACAAAGCAACTATGTTTTATCCCAACTAGTAATTAGGTCCAAGAAACAAGAACAAGAGTACGACGGAAGGAATAAAAAAAAATGACACATGAATCTAGGAAATTATACGAATGAAACAGTAACTATAAGACAAGATACCAGCTAGAATAATGTATGCAGCCCCTTTGATGATAAGGCTCAAGAGAAATTTCAGTTTTCTTCTTTCTCTTTTTTTTTTTTTTTTTTTCCTGGACGATTTTTTTTTTTCTGGGCGAATTTTTTTTTTCCTGTCTGTCTTTTTTTTTTTCTTTTCACCAACTGATTTGATCACTATCAAGAATAAGCAATTAAGAAAACCCTAACAATAACTCAAAAACCCAAACACAAGTGCTATATGACAGCCGCTAGAGCAAGAGATTTTAGCCAACACACCCTAAAACAATGAGATTCAGAAACCCTAACAATAGTGAAGAAATACAACAGCCACTATATATATATATATATATATATATATATTTTGTAATCAATCCTAGAGCAATGAAACCCTAGAATGAAATATGCAAGAAATAAAAGATAGAATCAGACCTGATTGGAAACCTTGCTCTGAATACCAAATGATATGAACCCGCGGGAATGAAATCTCTTGAACCCACAATCAATTTGAAAACTCCCCAAGAAAGCCAAATTCAAGTCAATGGATGGAAAAACCTAGACCTGATGAGAACTCGTTTCAAGAACCTAGATTATATCAAAATCTAGGCCCATTGAATAACCCGTCTCAAGAACCTAGATTACAAAGGAGGAACGCCACAAAGGTTGTGATTTACCTTTGATAAGTTCAAGAGTTCAATCAAGAACAAGAGGAGAAACCTCAACTCACAAATAACATTCAATATTGTCTAACCTTCAAATGAGGGTACAAGGAGTATTTAAACTAAACCTAATTAAAACCCTAGCCAAAATAAAGTCCATTTTTACCCAAAATGCCCTGATGAACAGTGTCACGCTACAGTTCCCGCGGCTACAGTACCTCTTGAAACCCTAATTCCTAAAAAGTAACTTTCCAAATAAGCCCTTGGCCAAAATACAAGGCCATCCCAAAAACCCTAGTTCATACGAAATAAGACATATTTGGGCCAAGCCTCCTCAAGCCCAATTATTCTAGACTAATTCCTATAACTAATAAAATAAGCCCATTTAATAAAATAAATAAGTCCAAGGCCTTCAATCATATAATCATAATAATAGGCCCCATCTTGAATATTCAGCTCTTGCTAGACTCTTCACAAGTGGATTTCACGAATCCTTACATTGCTTCCATGATCTTCTTTGCTCTTGATCTTGTAATTGGCCCATCTAGAACTTGCGAATGATCTTTAAGATTAGGCCCACCTTGGTTCCCATCAGAACTCCCCTTGCCAGAACAAATGTGATATGAACCCGCGGGAATGAATTCCCTTGAACCCACAATCAATTTGAAAACTCCCCAATAAAGCCAAAAATCAAGTCAAGGATGGAGAATCTAGACCCGATGAGAACCCGTTTCAAGAACCTAGATTATATTAAAATCTAGACCCGATGAAGAACCCGTCTCAAGAACCCAGATTACAAAGGAGGAACGCCACAAAGGTTGTGATTTACCTTTGATAAGTTCAAAAGTTCAATCAAGAACAAGAGGAGAAAACTCAACTCACAAATAAAATTCAATATTGTCTGATCTTCAAATGAGGCTACAAGGAGTATTTAAACTAAACCTAATTAAAACCCTAGCCAAAATAAAGCCCCCTTTTACCCAAAATGCCCCTGATGAACAGTGTCACGCTACAGTACCGCGGCTACAGTAACGCTACAGTACCTCTTAAAACCCTAATTTCTAAAAGTAACTTTCCAAGTAAGCCCTTGGCCAAAATACAAGGCCTTCTTGAAAACTCTAGTTCATTGAAAATAAGACGTGTGGGCCAGACATCTTCAAGCCCACTTATTCTAAACTAATAAAATAAATCATTTAACCAAATTTGAAGTCTCAAATAACAATAGGCCCTATTTCTAAGCCATGTCTTCCACAGCTTGAATCAAGTGGATCAAAGCCGGTTCTCCTTCTTTCAAGCCCATCTTCAGTGTTGGGCACTTGCTAGCTTCATCCCAAGTGAATTGCACCAATCCGTGCAATGCTTCCTTGATCTTCTTGGTCCTTGATCTTGTAATTGGCCCATCTGGAATTTGCAAATGATCTTTAAGACTAGGCCCACCTTGGTTCCCATCAAAATGGTGATTCAAACTGTGGAAGTACCTGCTGAGGGAATCATGGTGATGGAGATAAGACCCGGAGCCCCAGACTGGGCAGAAGGCATAATTAGATATTTGGAAACCAATGAGGTGCCAAAAAACAAACATGAGGCTTTAAAGATAAAAAAAAAAAAAAACAGGGCAGCACGCTACACTCTAATAGTAGGAGTCCTATATCGGAGGGGCCATTAGGTGCCTCTTTTGAGGTGCATCTCCCCGAAAGAAGCACAATACATGTTGGCAAAAATATATGAAGGGATTTGCGGGAACCACTCAGGAGGACTACACGCGGAAGTGTCAAAAGTACCAGGAATATGCCAGGATGCTCCATTGCCTACCAAAGGAGTTGATTTTGATCACGTCACCTTGGCCTTTCGCCCAATAGGGAGCCGACTTCCCCCGGGCAAAGGAGGAGTCAAGTTTGTAGTGGTGACTATGGACTACTACACCAAGTGGGTTGAAGCCGAGGCCTTAGCAACCATCACACGAGCAACATCCCTCGGTTTCTACGGAGGACGGTAGTTTGTAGGTTTGACATTCGCACCATCATATTGGATAATGAGAGGTAGTTCAATTCCGACCACTACCATAATTGGTGCCGAGAATTGGGGGTCGAGTTTCGATATTCATCCCAGGGACATCCTCAGGTTAACGGGCAAGTTGAGGTAGCCAACAAAACACTAATGGGCATGCTCAAGAAGTAGCTTGATGACAGGACTGGGGCGTGGGCAGAAGAACTCTCAGCCGTCCTATGGGCCTACCGGGTCACGATGAAAACACCGACAGGGGAAACCCCATTTACCCTCTCATACAGCCACGAGGCGATGCCGTCCGTAGAGATCGAAATCCCCACCTATAGAGTTCAGCACTTTGAGCAAGAGTCTAATGATTGGTGGCTAGAAGAATAGCTGGACTTATAAGAAGTCTAACTAGAAGATGAGATAAGAACCGTAGCCAACAAAAGAAGGGCCCAGAGATGCTTTAACAAGCATGTGCGTCTAAGAACATTCAAAGTCGGAGATGTCGTGCTCAAAGAGACAGGAACAACAGCAAGGGATGAAGGAAAGCTAGGCCCCCGACGAGAAGGCCCTTACGTGGTCATCGCCACAAATTGCCTGGGCTCTTACCACCTTAAAGACTCCCAAGGAAACGAGCTACCGCACCCATGGAATGTCGAGCATTTACGGAAATACTAGTGCTAAGCTGGTTTATTGTCATTAATTTATATGTTCTCATGCGCCCATTGCAGACCCTAATAAAAGAAGTTTTTGTATTTCAATGGCCGATTTCAGGAACATAACATAACCCACCAAGCAAACTCCCCTCTGACCAAATCAACAATCTCCATTAGCAAAGTCAACTCCACCAAACAAGAACTCCATCAACAATTTATCTCCCTACGAGGTAAAAAGGGAAAGGTAGGCCAAAAAGGTTGCATTGTCCCTCTCGCAAAAAGTGCAGGTCAGTCCTTGATCACCCGGAGACAAAGGCTTACCTTCCTTGTTAAGCGCCAACAGGCGGGAGCGGGTCTAGTAACAATCTACCCGAATGATTACCTCCATGCGGGATAGGAAGGGAAAGGTAGGCCTAAGGGTTACATTATCCCTCCCATAGTGGAGAGCGGGATCAGCCTTGCAGCCCGAATAACTTACCCCGGTCTCCGCTGCGACAAAGTGTGGGATCAGCACCAGACTGACCCAAATCTACAATTTCCTGTGATGTCAACAGGCAGGAGCAAGTCCAGAAAAAACTGCCTGAACAACCTACCTCCCCACGAAGGATGATAGGTGAGCAGGCGGCTCAACCTACTTGTCTGAGAGAGTGGGATACCATAGGGAAAGATAGGCCTAAATGTTGCCTTATCCCTCCCGCAAAGGAGAGTAGGATCAGCCGCACGGCTACCTGAATAATTTACCCCGACCACCGCTACGATGAAATGTGGGATTAGCACCAGCCTGACCCAACCTTACCTTTTCCTGCAGTGTCAATGGGCGAGAGCGGGTTCAGAACAAACTACCCGAACGATATACCTCCCTCAGGGAACAACTGAATGAGTTAAGCCAAAGACCGTCTTGTTTCCCCCATGAAGGAGAGCGGGTTTAGGCCCGAGGCTGCCCGAATACTTACCCTAACCCCACTGCTGCGAAGGAGCGGACCAGCCACATTGCTGTCCGAATTACCTCCCCGAGGGAGAAAGATGTGGTTTGGCATGAGTTATTCCGACCTCTCCCCGGCAGAGAGTGGGTGAAGTCCATGGACTGCCTGAATAATGAAGCAAAAGAAGTGGACACCATCAACACAGACAACGACAACACAGGACATCAACACGGACATCATCAACAAGCATCGTAGGACATAGATCAGCAAACCCAGGTTTGCAGCATTGACTTCTGTGACAAAAAATGAAATGATGATACATTCTTGTTTCCAGAAAAGGTGAACACAACTATGCCAACAGAGAAAGACATGCACTGTTCTAAACTAGTCGAACAATCTTACCTCCCCACAGGCCGAGGAGGCAGGTCGAACCTAAGGTTGTCTTGACTCCCTGCGGTGGAGAGTGGGATCAGCCTCTCGACGGCCGGAAGGACAAATCTACGGTAATGGAGGAAGATGGGTAAAATTTCAAACCGCTCAGGCTTCTTACCTCCCCACAGGCCGATTAGGCAGGTTGAGCTCAAGCCCGGCTTGACTCCTCGAGGCGAAGAGCGGGATCAGCCTCGTGGCTACCCAAAGTATGAATCTATGCTAAAGGAAAAATGTGAAAAATGCCAGAATGGTACCTAAAGGACGAATCTATACCAAAGGAAAAATGTGAAGAACACCAGACCGGCTATCTAAAGAACACAACTCTATGTTAAGGAAGGAAGGCAGGAGCAGTTCCAAATTTACCGGACAACTTACCTCCTTGTGGACTAAGGAGACAAGTCGAACCTAAGGTCGTCTTAACTCCTCACGGCAAAGAGAGGGATTAGCCTCACGGCTACCAAAAGGACAAATCTACAATAATGGAGAAAGACGGGTAAAATTCCAAACTGTCGAGGCTTTTTACCTCCCTGTGGGCCGAGGAGGCAGGTCGAGCCTAAGGCCAACTTAACGCCCCGAGGCAGAGAGCGGGATCAGCCCCATGGCTGCCTGAAGGGTGAACGTAGCTAAGGAAAAATGAGAAGAATGCCTGCCCCATTAATCAAAGTCGTCAAGACCCAGAAGAATGTCTACATGGTAAAGGCCGACGTAAAGAGCACAAGCCGGGAGACCGCCGATTGGCGGGGTCGTCAGATGTGGGCCGAGCACTAGCAGGGTAGACGACAAAGGACACTGTGAGACAAATCTTGCGGCCAAACTCCCTCCGGCAAACCCATAACAAAAATAAAAAAGGGAGAAAAACAAAGAGAAAAAAAATAGTGGAAAAGGATGCGCGCAAAAGGCATAGCTGGGTATAATCAACAGAAGGTAATTTTATTAAGAAAAATGATATAAGAACAATTATACTACAATTTGTTTACAACTATTAAAAAATTATTATTTTATTTACTTTGAACTGTTGCAAGACAAAAATTTTGAATTAAAGTTGAAAATATTAATATTTTAATATATAGTAGTAGTTAAGTTGTAATATAGTTGCTGGTGTATCGTTGTCCTTTTATTAATCATTGAAAGTTACAACATAAAGCTGCAGCAACAAGTTACAACCATAGATCTTCAAGAAACAAGTTCCAATGCACGACCATAGACCTAGACTGTAAAGTAGTCGGGTCTAATCCAAGGAAGCCACAATGTCGTACTCTTCTCGGACTCTTCTAACACAGGATAAGCTGAAAATCTCTGAAGATGACGAAGATACCGCCAAGAATCGGAGCATCTCGGAGTTGATTTCTACGTTGAGAACCGCTTACTGGATGACAAGGTACACATGGCTATGAAGGTGGAGATCTCCACCACTAAGACGTGTCGATAACGCCCGAAGTTACATAAAAAAATCAACAGAGATGTAATGAGGAAACTAATTGAGTCGTACGGTGCTAGCCATCGCCCTAGAACTGCCCGAAACCATCCACTAGTTGTAGAGAGGGAGAAGAAACTGTTGGAGGAAGTGAAGACAGCGAGGGGAACGGCTTCGAAGTCTAGTCCCGTAAGCAAAAGGGCGAGAACAGGTAAGACACCATAACCAAAATGGCAAGAACGAGAAGAAGGGGCCTGGGGCTCCCAACGGCAGAGAACTGACAAGGAGATCTGCCAGGAAAAAGTCGTGCAGGCTTGGGGCAGCAACAACATTGAAGAGCAATAAGATCTTTCCCTGCAGGGTCATCACCAAGGTTGCTCGGAACCAAACTCTTCCCGAGGAGATCACGCCGCCTCAAAGACTCCTCCTTATGAGGGGAAAAATCCTTCATCTCCATGATCCTAAGGTCGCACTAGGGGTTCTGAAGAATGTAAGTCTTCATCTGCTCTAATCCATCATTATAGCTGAAGTGCCATGCATTATCCTGGATACCACGGACATAAGACAACTCCTTCTACAAGTCGTGGATGGAGGCATCACGAGCTTTTAGGACCTGCCTAGCTTCACCGGACCTGCCTAGCTTCACCCAGAGTGGCTTCAGCTTTCCTCTTTAGTTTCCTTTCCTCCTCAAAGGCCTTCCTTTTCTTCATCAGGGACTCGTTGAGATCGTTGACCTGCTTCGTTAGCCACTTGTTCAACCGACCGTCAATATCCCGTTGTTGGCTCAGCTACCGGTTGGTTGCTTGTAGCCGTCCAAGCTCCAACTAGCATGTGTCAAGGGACTGTTGCAATGCCTCCCTCACCTCGGAAGCAAGGGAGGCCTCAATGCGAAGCTCACCCACTTCACCTTGGGACTTTATCAAGTCGCCAAGGGCCTCCTTGACTTTTTCTTTCTGCTTCCACTCCATAGCCGCACAATCCAAGGTCAACTGAGCTAGCGAACGAAGATTCTGGTTCTTGTTCCTCAACTCCTCTTGGCTATCTACGATGAAGGCCGCCAGCCGCTCCAGTCCCTATCACAGAAGTCAAAGTCAAGATCAAGGAAAAAAAGAAAGAAGAGTATGAGGAGTTTGTAAATTGAAATTTTACTCCAGCGAACAGCCTCTAGAGTATACCCTTTATCTCATGGATTCGGTAGGCATGACAAAGAAAAGTGATCATCCGAAGGTCTGCCGAAACCTCTTCAATGACCTACTCACCTTTCCCCTCGTTGGGAACTCCATGCGTCATCGCCTCCTCAGCAGAACAATAGCCCCCACCATCTAGACCCCATCAAAGGAAATGACCTCGGCCACAGGAGCAGCTTCGACAACAACATCTCATACCGACAACACGACGCGAGGAGGATTCTCTATCTTCACCATCTTCTTGGGCGCCCTAGGTTCAGGCCGCAACAAGATAACCGAAATGGACGGACCCCCTGGAGGGATGGGGACATTGTCAGAATTAGACCAGGCGAGTGTGATCCTCTGGGGCTTCTTCTCTTTCTCCTCTACCGGCGGGCTAGGGGAAAGGCTGCGAGCCAGCGACGTGATTAGGGGTTTATGGGGAAACCCACATCAAAGCGCAAGTTGCCCCCCTCCCCCCCGGGGCAGATATCGGTGAAAGCTATCCTCAGTCAGTAGAGCCTCCAAAGAAACATCTTTGGGATGCGCCTTCACCCAAGCTATAATGATCCTGAGGCTCAGTTCCTCCTCCAAGGTTGGTTTAAGCCGGCAGTTTGTGTCCTCGTCTACGATACCCCATATAGCATGCATGTGAAACTGGAGCTTGACGGTCTGCCCAACTGGGAACTCCCATCCATCGCCCGACAAGAAGAAGAATCTGATGTTGTACCCCTTCACGACAGCATGTTGCGCCTCCACCTGAACCAATTCCTGGACTGGCTGGAAGGTGTAAAGGTGCCGGCCCTTCTACAAAGTGTTGTGAGTGATGAAGAACTCACGAGTTATGAGGTTCAGGAAGTCTGACTCGACCTCCTCCAATGCGCGGCACCAGATGACGTAGCACAAAACAAGAATCCTCCATGCGCTAGGAGGAAGCTAAGTAGGAGCCAACTCAAAGAAGCCCAAAACTTCTCGCACCGGTCGGCAAAATGGCAACCTGAGGCCGCAAGGGAATATGGTGGGGTATATAGCAACCTTGGTGATGTAGCCCTCGGAATCCACCGCTCCTTTGATGGGAGAGGGCACCACAAACTCCACTTTCAAAGTGACCCTGTAGGCCACCTTTAACTCCTCTAGTTCATTAGAAGTTACCACCGATCGCCATGAAAATCCAGCGAATTCATCCAGAGTGGAGCCGCCTGGGCCAACAGTAGTCTGAGTGCCACCAGAGGGCCAAACCTGTCCAGAAGGGCGTGAAGATTTCTTCGGGGCCATAAGAGATCGAAAGAAAAATTGAAGGAAAACAAAGGGGCAAAGAACTGGAGTAGAGAACAAGAAATGCAGGAACAGAGCAAAAGGCAGAGTGAGTACAATGAATTTCCTCAAGGGAGAAAATGTCCTTATATAGGCGGGGTTGATGTTTGAACTCCTGATGCAGCATAACTCAACATAACTCCACGTGTCCCCCAAAGTACCAAAATCCCTCGATTATCATAACTTCTGCAGAGCGTATCTGTCGATACAATGTGTGGAATAAATTGCTATGAAACACGAAGTCATGTAGCGAAAATCGAAGGGGCGCCATTCAATACGAAAACGTAACCGAAGCCATACTGCCTCGTGGGTGTAAGGTGAACAGCTACTCGGCTCACAGCAAAGAAGGTCGGGTGGTTTTGAAAGGCAAAGGATTAAGGAATGAAGAAAGAATTCCCCTCAGACTTGTCCGAGAGGAATTGGTGGGGTAACTGTCTGGGGATTTTCTCCACTTCACAAAACCCACTGGGACTCAGCCCAAAGCCCGATTCAAAGGCCACCAAGTCTGAGTAAGGGGCAAAACATCTACCAAGAAAAGGGGTCGAGTGGTCGACAAGACAGGTCAGCCTGACAGCCTACAGCAGCATTCAAAACTCAGAGACCTGCATAGAGCACAGCGAAAAATGCAGATAGCCCTTAATCGATCAATATCAGATCATTTACGGCTCATAAAGGACAAATGCAAAGTCAAGAAATCACATCGCATTAATGGCACCACTACCGAGCTACACGCCACATTTATGGTGCCGTCGGAGAAGCCACCCCGTATTAAAGAACTCTAATAGCAGAAGGGGCATGAACTCGGTAGATACAAAGATGATCTACACCTCCCCAACCTACGGCATAAATAGCAAGGTTCAGGTACGAGAAAGCTCTATGATCCCTAGACTCCTTGACTTATTTACAAACTTCCAAGAACACTTACTAACTTTGACATCAGAGACCCCCCCCCCCCGACCCTGAGGTCGCCCTCCCCAAGTTGCCTTTTCTCTTGTCTTTTGCAAGCCTATTCAAAAGATCTGAGTTGCCGGAGCCTGGCCCAAAGGTGTGCGAAACACAATGTTAACACCATTCATTCGGTCCACTCGGTCCGTGAACATTTTTTTCATTGTATATATATGGTTAATGAAACTAAGTGATCTCTTCAACATTTTATATATGATTAATGAATATTAAATAATTTTATTATATATATATGGTCAATGGTGATCTCTTGGATGAAAATTACAAAATTAACTTAGACAACTACTGTATAAAACAATAAATTAAATATCTAAAAAATATCTAAATATATATATATCTACATTCGGTCGGTCTTAGTCCAGTCCTGTCCAAAAACACAACACCCCGAGACTGACCAATAAGACTATCGGTCTAGTCCGGTCTGGACCGAAACATTCAGTTCAGTCCAGTCGATTTTTTCGGTCCAATCCGATCCTTTTACTGCCCTAGCCCCAGCTGTTCTGAGAAGTTCTCACCAAAACCAAAGTGGTTAGTGTAAATAATTCAAACCATGAGTTTTAGGTTGCATTTGGATGCTGAGATGATCTCAGATTATCTGAATTGATCTATGAATAGTAATATTTTGTGGGTCCCATTGAGATGTACTTAAATGTAAATAGGTTGAGATATGTGTTTAAATGTATGAAGTAGGTTGAAATGAGTTTAACTTTTTTATGGAAAGTTGAAAAAGTAGTAGGTTCTATTAATGATCAGGTTGAGATGTATTTAACAACCAAACACAGCCTGAGACTTGCAAACTTAAGCCAAGTGGCCTAATGTTTGGTAAGAATTCGATTTTAGTAGAGCTCAAGTATGGCTCGAATCTACTATTGGGATTGTTTCAACTCTCTTTTCTTTGCAGGAGTGCGGCGAGGGCTCGAGGCACCCATGTCAGGCTTAAGGGCTACCTTGTCTTGGTGATAACAATGATTTGGTGCGTGACAATGTTCTAGTGAAGATAGGGAGTTGAGGTACCCGAGCGGCACTTAAGGGCAACCTTGCAGCTAGTGCACCAGGTCAGGTGGCCAGATTTTCAAGCTTTTTGTTTGGTTGGGCTTAATCATCGTTGTGCATACTCTTTGTTATATTTATGATTATTCACCCTGGGCCTCTTGTTTGGTGCGTCATCTTTATTCCATTTATTCGTCTTGGGTCTCTTGTTTGCGATCTAGGTTGTTTGAACCAGTGTTAAGGGGATTTTTGTTGCTCGGCCTTGCATTGTTGCTCAATGAGTTCCTTTTGTTGCTCAAGGCAAGCGGTAACACCCCGCTCATTCTTTCTGACGTAAGGAAATTCAACTGCAAGCCTCGTTATGCATGTAGAACCTCGATGGCGTGTTCCTAAAGATATTATGTGATTTCTAAAGTATGCCCAGTGTTTTAAATGCACTGGAAATATTTATATGTGATATTTCCAGTATTACTGAACTAAGTTTGATTTTAAATAAGACAATTATAATATTTTTGAAGAACTCCAAAAATATTATTGTCAGAAATCATTTTAATATCATTTATTAAAAATGATTTCAGTTATTTAAAATATTATGAGATTTGAATTATGTTGAAAACTCTAATTTATTAAATGGTTTTATTCTTTTAAAAGATATTAAATAAGACTTCATCATTTTATTAATGATGAAGGATTATTATTTTATAAACAAAAGGTTAGTTTAAATAATATTCTACATTAATTCCTCTTAGTGCTTTTAATTAAGTTAATGTTTACACATTTTTAAATCAGTGTTTTAATCCTCCACCGTTAGATCGTTTTGAAGATCCCAAGATAAATGGATCAGGATTGAAACCCAGACCCTCTCTCTTTTTCCTTCACTTTCCCTTTCCCTCTCTCTCTCCTCCCTCCCTCAGCTCACGCTAGCAGCAACCCTCTCCCTTACCCGATTCCCTTTCTCAACTTGCCCAGCCCCAAAACACCATCGCACCCAGGCCGCCGGCCACCAGCCACCAGCGCACCTCCAGCCATCATTAGCGACTGCCCCACCGAACCCAGCCCCTCACGGCAGCCCTCTCCCTCTCTTTCCCAAATTGGGTTTACCCACACAGATTCCTTACCCATCCAGCCACCATGCGTCGCCGTTGCCAGCCCCCAGGCCACCGAGCACCACCACGAGCCCCTTGAGCCTCCCCTTTCCTCCTCCCCTTAGTCGAAGGCCCAAAGCCTCCCTCACACGCACAAGCTCTCTCCCTCACACGCACGGGTTTCTCCCCGTCCATCGTCGTACATCGCCACCCACGGCGTCCAACTGCCGTCTCAAGCTTCCTCTGGCCACCATCGGCCTACCCCAACCACCCATAGCCTCAATCTACCCCTCACGCACACCCCCTCTCTCATGGACTCTCCCTCATGCATGGCTTAGATCTGCCACCGTGGCGCCACCCTGATGCCACCATTACCTCGTCGAGGTCCTTCCAAGCCACTTCATGCTCAGCCCCTTCCAGAACCACCACTTTACATGGTGGACAGCCATTGTGCGTGGCTAACCACCACTGCACACGGCTAGAAATGCCATGTTACGCCCCTCGCCACAACCACGAGGTCACCATGAGCCATTCCAAGACCACACTTAGCTATCCAAACGCCCAAACAGCCACTGTACGACCCTTCCGACATCATCGACCGTGACAATCAGCAAGCAATGCACGGGTTATTCTGTTGATGGTATAACCCTCTCTCCTTTGTTATTTATGTTATATGTTGGTTGGTTGGTTGGTTAGGTTGTTGACTGTGCTGTTAGTATTGTGGAGTTCGTTGTGTAGTATAGAGATGTGATGTGTTGTGCTGTGAAGTGTTGGGTGTAGTTGGGAAGTGTGCTGTGAAGTGTTGTGGACTGTGCTGTGTGGTGTTGTGGACTGTACTGTATGGATGATGTGGCGTTGTGTGGATTGGGAAGAGAGTATATGTAAAATATACCCTCTTAGCGTAAGGTGGGATGGGAAGAGTACATGTGGAGTATACTCTGTGAGGCATAGTGTGTGTGAAGGTAGTACACATGGAGTGTACTCCACGTGGTGGAGTGATACCATATGGCAAGTGTGTCGTAATGGTGATGGGTAGTAGTGTGTATGGAAGGAGTACACGTGGAGCGTACTCCATGAGGCGCAACGATACATTGTGTGGCATGTCGCAAAGATTAGGATGGTTGTGTGGTTGATGGGCGTAGAGCGTGGTGAGTAGTGTTAGAAACTGTGGAACAGTGTCCCGAGGTAGCTGTAATGTGGCCTGTAGTTTGAGGTGACAAGTATCACTATGATTGACTTATGGCTAGAAGTATATGTGAAGTGACAGAACAAGTGTAAGAGTGCGCAGCGAAAACATGACTGGGAATGTTAGGAAGTGACATGGTTACTGGCAGTTGTGCTTGTGATGGGTGAGGAATTAGTATAGGAATGGCGTAGTAGGAACATGACGAGATGTCACGATGTGGCAGGAGAATGTGAGGGACCGTACTCATGATGAGTTAGGAGTTGGCATAGAAATGACATAGCGGGATGTCAGGTGACGTGACATGGTCACGGTATAGCTTGAGAGTAGTCTCGAGTTATATGACGTGATGTAAGACGTAGTTGTGAATGGAGTCTTGTCATGTTAAGTGTTAGAATGAACTGTCAAAAGGGACGGGTATCATGAAGAGTCATGCTAGCCAGGTTAAGAGAAGGTTGGTATCGAAGTATGACGCTTGTCCCTATGAGCATGTGATCAATGTGTTATATGATGGTCTTAGGTGATGAAGGGGTAAGGTACATGTGCCGGACGGATTCACCATATGTAATGGGTAATCTGTTCTAAGCACAAGCACACGGTACTTAAGCCATAGAGTCGGCTTAGAGCCGTGTGGTGTGTATGGATGGGAATGAGGATTTAGTGTGAGCTCAGATGCATAAAGGTAGTGACAGGTGTATTGTCTAGGATTGAGATGCATGACTCCTTCAGTCGGAATCATGCGTCGGAATGTGGTTAATAACCAGAGTAAGATGAAGATCTTAGTGTCTTAATCCTAAGGTGAATCATGGGTTCACTTTAGTGGATGGGCACACGAGGTAAGACTTTGAGTTTGGAAGATGTAGTGACCATAAGTGGATCCCGAAAGTTTTAACATAGTAAAAGGCACGTAAGAGCACGAGATATAAAGAGAGTGTTCCAAGTGAATTGTAGTTATGTCTTTTAAGTTTAGTTGCTTATACATTAGATAAAAAATGACGTCAAGGTTATGTGTATGCATGTAAGTTGTCATCTGACATGCACATGAATGGACTGCATGATATAAAAGTAGCATGGAGTCTAGGTAAGTAAAAAGATATAAGAAATGAAAATGAAACGCCTTCTCTTTACGATGCCTTACAAAACGACACGAAAGATGTTTTACAAAAAAATGTGCTAAGTATAAGTGTTCAAATGTATACATATGTACGACCCTCCTTGGCGGCACCTTTTTACGCAACCAAAGTATTAATTGTATGCATATGAATGGATGACTATACGCAGTATCTATTGAATGTATTTTCCACGAAAAGAAACGCCGAGGCTCATGCCTCGAGCTTTAATTGATGCTTTAAATGATGCGAAGAAAGTATGTTGTTTTAAAAGGTCCCTATGAACTGATGTTTTAATGATGCCATGAACCGATGTTTTAAATGATGCCATGAAAGACAGATGCCATGACAGACAATGTTTAAGCCCATACTGTTAAATGAAAGATAGAGCTTAAATGAACTAAAAAGAAAGGACTGAACGTTTAATGCATGAAATACATAACGGCCACATGAATGAATGAAAAGGGTACCGAATGAATGGGCAGATTGCAATGCCGGGTAAGTAGTACTAGTAGTGCACCATTGCTGCCCCTGACTGAAAAAGGATTCCCAACCCGTGGCCACAGGCAGAGTCCGAGTCCAAAAGAAGACCGCTAACCCCAACACATGAGGCGTAACAGTGTGTACCAGCTAATGAAAGTGATAAGAAAGAATATATAAATGTATGAATGTATCGCATTCTTTAAAAAATGAAGGCACTGACGGGAGAAATATTTTACGAAAAGAAAACCCATTTTTAAAGAAAAACCTTATCCAGTGATGTTTTCAAACGAACGCACGCATGCATATACGTATAGTATGCATGGTATGATGAATGCATGAATGAAAACCTATGTCATTATATTTTAACTGTATGAAGTAATGCTTACGAGTCATCGACTCATTTTAGTTTTTATATATGCCCCCCCCCCACCCCACAGAGAGTGAATGAGCAATACGCGTCAAGACGGACACGGCCTAAGGGGAAGAGTATGGAAGTCTAGGCATGAGTGTTTAAATGTATAAGAGGCCCTTTTTATTATTAAAATTGATGTTTTCCGCTATAAACCTCTTTTATTCTCAAAGCACATTTTATTTTATAACGTAGAGTCTTGCACCCTGTGTATGGAAGCAAAAAGTTTTAAATCGAACAGTAATTCCTGTCGTCTTTTCTAAAATCATTTTATAAAAAGTCTCATCACAAGGACGGGCGTTACACAAGCATTGATGCTCGATGAGTTCTTTTGCTGCTAGGGGTGAGTAGCATTCTTCCGGAAAGCTTTATTGCTCAGGAGAGCTTTGTTGTTTGAGAAAGCTTTGTTGCCTAGGATAGCATTGTTGATAAGTTCCCTTGTTGCTCAGTGAGTCCCTTAATTGCTCATGTGAAACTCACAATTTGCTCACTCATGGCCTTTAGGCCAGATGGCACCAGTTTGATTTCCTACCTAGAGAGCCAGAGTTCAAGTCCCCTTGACTAATATGAAATGAATTCTATGTGAAAGAATTTGAGTTGGAAAAATATTGCCTACCATGATTGGAGAGCTTCATTAGTCACCAATTGTGGCTAAGATCTTGCCAAATGTCCAAATCAAACTTCTCTAACCTAATTCGGACATTCCACACTGTAATTTTGAAAACATTGCTCTAGGTGCTAACACCGAGGTTATTATTCACTCTGAAAAAGGGAAAAATAATTTTGCACTATAAAATCCTAAAAATTCATACTAACCTCAAAGTGCAAATAGTTTATCAAAATTTGACTCCAAAGTATCTCGAAATAATCAAAATATGTTTTCGAATAAGCATTATTCCAAAAATCGAAAATGGTTATATTATGCTATAAAATCCGAAATATTTATACAAAACTAATGGCGTAGACCGTTTCTCATTCTCACACTCTTAAGTACCTCAAATAAATAAAATCGCACTACTAGAACCACAATGGGTACAACACTGACTATCCTGACAGACTAAAACTACATGGCTGGGTCAAGTTATGAAAACTTTCAGGTTTTCACGAGTTTGCTAAAGTCTAAAGAAATTCCTACGTTAAATTTTTGGTGGGCTGTTATAGTTTTTATGTTTAAAAAAGATGAAAGGATGTTCAACATAGATATATCACAGCACAATAGGAATAAGAAACTAATGCAATGAAAAAAACTGAATAGCATGCCTAAATTACTGTTGAACAGAAAAATTAGCAAACTAATCCAACCAACAAAACTAAACAACATGCCTAAATCACAGTTGAACAGCAAGAATGTTAAGCAAGATAAATTATCACAACGTGGATATATCATAGCACAACAAGTAAGATAACTAAATAATCCAACCAACAAAGAACAAGCTATGCTACTCGTGATGGGGGGGGCTTACAAAAATAATCAAGATTTGAGGATGAACCAGCATGGATAACTCATAACATAACAACGAAAATAACAAGCAAATTGATGAGGTAAACAACTGAACCGTAGGAAGAAATTACAAGAATATGGTACGTTATTTAGGAAAGAAGCTTATATGTTTAAACAATATGAAAGGATGTTCAGCGTGCGCGCGCGCACACACACACATGTATATATATATATATATATATATATATATATATATATATTACAACACAACAGGTAAAATAAGAAACCAAACTACCAAACTAATCCAACCAACAAAACTGAACAACATGCTTAAATCACAGCAGAACAACAAAATACTAAACTAATCCAACTAACAAAACTGAACAACATGCCTAAATCACAGCAAAACAAAAAAAATATCAAAAGAGAGTTCATAACCAAAAGAAATTTACGAGTTATCAATTCTTTGTTCCATATACAATTAACTTTCCTTATGTTCCATAAACTTACTTTTACCTATCAAAAAAACTGTTCGTTAACCATAAACTGAGAAAAAAGTATTCTAAAAGTAGGGAGTTACAAAGATCCAAAATGATAGAGTTACAGGCGGATTCGAGAGAGCATTTCTCTCAAAGTAGTCGAGAGAGAGAGAGAGAGAGTGTGTGTGTGTGAATCAAATGGCACAAACTTACCTATCGTGGTCGGTTGGAGGGGCTGCTATCGATGGACAAGTAGAGTGCGAGAGAGAGCCGATAGCAACTAGGGCATGAGAGAGAGTGAACGCGGGGAGGGTGGAGAGAGAGACTGTTGAAAACAGTAAACAATGGGTTGGAGGATGTACAGTGGCTCCCAAAATACTCTCCATATTTTAGGAACCACTGTAGCATGTGTAAGTACAAATCCTAATTTAGGAAATTGGATTGGAGGGGAAAATGAAAGTTTTTCCCAAAATTCCTCCTATAATTTGGAGAAGAGGAACGTATAGAAAACCGGATGTCAGTGCTTTAAAGGCGTAGTTTTCGGGCCACTTCCTAGGTGGAGTGACCCTTCTAGTGTGACTGGATCCACCTTGAGGGCCTATTACTTCCTAGCCATTCTAAAGGTGGCCAAAAAAGTGGGAATCTTAGAGTTGTATTAGAGGTGACAAACATTGTTAATGTGATAATAGGTCAATAGAAGCATAAACATTGTCAACTATTATCACATAAACGAGCGAAGTAGGAAACTAAAACTCTAATCTTGTAACTTATATAATATAAATGAGATTTGCTGCTCATTATTTCTATACATTTTTTTTAATTTTAATTTTTTTTAAATTAATTAAATTATTCTATTCATTATCTATACATCATATATTTATTAAGAGAATATATATATATATATAATATATGATATAAAAATGATCAATATAATTAGTCAATATAAATTAGGTGGAGTTAGAGGCCAAAGATGTTATCCACCACGCCACTTGGTGCATGGGAAAGGGTGATCTTTTAAATTTTACTTTTAGTTGACGCGACATTGTTTTGTTTTATTGTTGAGCTGTCAAATTTCAAATACAACTGAGAGCAGAAGTTACCAACATATCATTTTAGAGATGAGATGAAATAAATTAAAATTAAAAGATTAAATAAAATATTATTAAAATATATTTTTTAATATTATTTTTATTTAAATATTTAAAAAAATAAAATTATTTATTTTATTTTATATAAAAATTTTAAAAAATTATAATAATGAGATAAAAAATTTTTAAAATTTTTAAAATTTTAGATTTTAGTTTGTAAGCAAACCGGGCCTAAGACATGGCCACTTTAGTACATAGGATTATGGATAGTAATTTAAATCCGTTTAGATTCATAAAGTGTTTTATCTCATCTTTTCTTATCATTATAATTTTTTTAAATTTTTACACAAAATATAATAAATATTTCAACTTTTTTCAAATCTCAATTCAATTTTTTTCAAATCTCAAAATAATAATAATATTAAAAAATAATATTTTAACAATATTTTTTTCAATTTTTATCTTTCATTTAAAACCATCTCATCTAATCTTTGAATTCAAACTAACCCTTAGTGTTAGGAATGAAATTTAAATAGATAAATTTTACACAGATCTTTTATTAAAAAAAGTTGGCCCTACAAAAAAAATAGATTTTTTTTTATATTTTTTAATATGAACTCTACTTTTCTACAAATAATTTGTACAAGACTTATTTATTGGGATTTATACAAATCATTTCTATAATAAATATAATAAATCCACTTATAACAAATCATTGCAAGACATTTATATATTTCACGACTGTAAATATCATTTCTCTTAAAAGAATATAAAACTTAACTATTATTTTAATAATTAATTATTATATTTTTAATTAAAAAATATCAATGATGCCATCTATGCCTCTGATGATGGATTCGTTTCAATAAATAATGATATTATTATAGTCACGACAGAGGAAAACTAAACTCTTTTAAAAACATATATATTATACGATCTCCAAAATTTAGAATATAAATTAAAATCTCTTGATTTTTGGTAAATATGACATCCAAGCTTAACTCGATTTTGAAATAGAGAACATCTTCAAGTCTTCTTGTAAATGATGTGTCCCATAACCGGTCGTGATTGTTAATTTGTAAATCGTTAAGTGAACAGCACGGTGTGCCTGTAACCTCTATAATCCTTAAGTTAGCAATAAATGAGAGATAATAATTCAAGAATGCTCAATCTAATATTTAAAAGTTACCTATTGACCCTATATATAGGCAAGAAGAATATTGGATGAATACCATAAACTAGTTGACTTTGTATAATGCTTAGCCATTAGAAGGCTTATCCCTGATGTATCGAAATTATTTAATCACTACTTTATCCATATTCATAATGTGAGGTTTATCACTTCCTAAGAATAAGGACGGATAGGGTATTACGTTATCCATATTCATAATGTGAGTAACCATCCTTAATGAATGATGGGTCTTGAGCTCCTAATTTGGATTAGACTAATATTGACTTCTTCACTTCTATCAAATTTAGACCGAAATTCGTTCATGTCAATCCCAAAAAATGTGAAAAGGATGACAGAATACATAACCTAAGATGAAAAATAGGAAAAAAATATTTTCAAGTTAAAAAATTATTTGAATATAATTTTTGTTTTGAAATTTGAAAAAAATTGTATTTTTTTGTATTTTATTTTGAAATTTAGAAAAGTTGTAATAATTAGATAAAAAAATTAAATATTTAAAATTGAAATATATTTCATGTTTAAGTGATATTTGAGGAGAAAATTATAATAAATTTTTTGATGAGATAATAACTACGTGGCATGTCTCGCTGCCCAAGTATAAACGTTAGACTTGGCGAGGACTCTTTGGGAAGATGAGATCCCCTTCCATCTACCTTGGGCGATAAGGTCAAGGTCTCTATCTTAGCACCAAGAGGAAAGGATAGATCTTCCCTTCTCCACATAGGCCTATGAAGGATTTTTTTTTTTTTTTTTTTTTTTTTTTGTGGGAATATTTCCTTTTCTCTAAACTTGATGAAATGGTAAACACGGATCTTTACCAGAGCATGGCAGATGAAAGGCCTGAATTTATCGAATTAATTTTAATTTTTAATAAAAAGTATAGATGCATGGATTAAAGCTCATAGACTCTACTAAATAGATTTTTTAGGAAAAGTGTTCGATTTATAAAGAGATATAACAAAAGTAAATTTATAAATTAATATGACTTAATTTTATACATCATATTTATTTTATAATAAAAATTTTATTATAATTTTATATAACAAATCATATCTATAAATTTATTTTTATAAAATCTTTCCGTAAAATTTTAAAAAATGATTAGGAGAGCAACCTTGCATAGAGCCACAAAAGTAATTGTAGATGTAAATAAATAACACTACTCGATATGGTCTCAAGATCAGCTTGACTAAATTCAAGTTTGGTTTAATTCATTTATTTTTATTTTTTGAAAGTCAATTCATTTATTAAATGAAACAACTCATGAGCACAAAATTATAACCGATTATTAAATGATATTTGTATAAAGTTCATCTCAACTCATATAAGTTCATATAAACCTATATAATTTCATATTTATTATTTTATATGATTATTTTTAATTTAATAGTGAGAATATTTTAAATATTTAATAAAAAATAAGAGGGAGTTATATTCTATTATATTGTACATGTTGAATGAACCCTCGTGTTCATTGATATATGTATATAATAACTATATATAGATATTTTTAAAAACTCAAAATTTATTTTTCAAAATTGATAAGCAAAATTAAAAGATAGAATATAAATAATTTATTTTGTTAAAACTCAAATAACTCGTACATAAGTTTAAAGTCACTCATAATTTAATCAACTATGTATAAATATAAAAGCAACTCAATAAAAAACTAGAATTGTATTTAAATAAAAATTAAACAAATAATTCTCGATCAACAAATACCTTTTATGATTTGGATCCATTGAATTAAAGAAGTTTTATATTTTTAACGGGATCTCGTAAAACTAAATTTATAGAATGACTTAAACTTGTGATACATTAGTCTCATTTTACTTGGGATCTTACTCGAGACTATAAACTTCGCATATTTTTTATGAAAATGTGAATAAATATAATATTTATATAAAAAATTAATTTTTTAATAATATACTTCATTTAAGATGAATGTATAACGCTTGCACAATGTTAGAGCACTTATAATGAATTCTTTATCATATCTTTTAAAATATATCATTAAAACTCTATTTTTTTATTTTATAGACTGATTTTTACAATATGTCATCTATCAAATTATCTATTTTTTTTTTCTATATCATTTAAATATTCTTTTTCAATTCTTTTTAAATATTTCATTTCTATCAATAAATTTATAATATTCATATATTTTTTTATATTTGTAATTTATTTTTATATACAATATAAAATAATTCAGTCGTATATATGTAAAACAAAAATATATAAATCAAATAAAAAATTAAAAATATGAAAAAATTGGTTTAAAATTATTTTTAAGATTTTTTTTAAAAGAAAAGAAAATATATTTATTTTAAATGATGTATAATAAAAAGAATTTACTTGCGTGATAAAAATCAAAACAAAAGAAAACGAGGGAGTAAAGAACTCATCTACCAAACACAGATGCCAATATATATGTCTTTATTTGTGTGATATTGAGAGATAATCTCACGCCTCCACCAAGCAAGCCTTTTCCGTCCCTTTCTCCTGCCCACTAGGGTTTTCTCAAACAACCACTCATTGCCGTCCATTCCTTCATCGTCTCTCTCTGAGCCTCGGTTTAGATTCTGACGATGACGGGAAAGGCTAAGCCGAAGAAGCACACGGCGAAGGAGATCGCGTCGAAGGTCGACGCGGCAACGACGAACCGGGGCGGTGGGAAGGCCGGGCTTGCTGATCGTTCCGGGGTGGAAAAGGGCGGGCACGCCAAGCTCGAGTGCCCGCACTGCAAGGTGACGGCGCCGGACATCAAGTCGATGCAGATCCACCACGACGCCAAGCACCCGAAGGTCGCCTTCGACGAGTCCAAGCTCGTCAATCGCCACGCCACCGTTGCCGCTGACACCTCCAAGCCCCGTCCTGGTGTCCGCGGCAGCTTGAAGAAGTGAAAGAATGATTAGCCAATCGCTACGTCATGTCCGCAATGTTGCTATCGCTGTCTTTTTTCGGTTGGGGTTTTTCTTTTCTTTGATCTCTTAAAGTTAAGTAAGCGATTGGCTTGCACTTTAGTGTGTTTGGAATGTATATTGTCTGCCTTAACGATGATGATGGTGATGATCTCTATGATGATGGCTACTTGTTATGAACTCATGGAAATAAATTATGTGATGTGCTTAGTTAATTGTATGCTATGATTATTATGTGGGGTTATGGTACATGGGAATTGAGAGTAATTTTTTATGTTTTCATAATGATTTTAACTCGTAGTTGGGTTTTGTAGATCATTTTGGGAGAAAATCCATGGAGAATCATTTACATATATGTGGTAGCTTGTGTTTGTTATACAGTAAAACATTTTCTTGAGCTCAAATCTTTTTTTGGTAGATAAGAAATTTGGGGTAACTTTGGTTTCAAGTAACAACAATCCAAAGTTTGAATTGAGGAAATGAAATGTATTCATATAGTTTGTTGCCTTTTGACTATATGGTGATTTCTTCCATGTTGTAGAAAGATTTTTTTTTCCTTTTTTGCCCTTTGGGATCATGCCAATTTTTTTATGATATGGTCGGGAGTTTGGTTCATATGTCTTTCTACTTGGTCTATGTCTAAGGTTCGGTAATAGATATGAAGGCCCATCTCATTTGGTTAACTTGAGCATTTGAGCTTCAGTTTGAGTTATTTTAATTGATTTAATGCTGTTGTGGTGGGGTGGGGGTTGCTAAAGCATTAGTGTATACTGTTGTTTAGAATGCTATGGTCAGTGTGGAAAGTTCCTTGGGCTCTTGGCTTTGGTTTCATTCAAATTTTGCAACTGAAGGACTAATAAAGTTAAACTCAGTCCAGTTCTTGTGCTCTATAATTGTTTGGGATCCCTTTTGTTTTAGGGTTTTTTGAAGTCTCTATTTGCAATCTAAAATAGGTGTTTACACTTTTAGTTAAGTTGCCAACATAATTTGTGACTCTGAATAATATTCGGTTTCTTCATATTTGCATCATAAATTCCTTGTCCTAAGTTTTCTAGTAGATAAAACAATGCATCTGGGAGCCTTGAAGACCATGATATTCAGTGTTTTAGGTTTGGAAGCATGCGGTTGATCGGAAGTAATGGTCATTAATACTAACTTTATTGTGAGGTGTTTTTAGCTGATACTTATAGGAGCAGCAGATTTTTTTTTATGACATGGAATCCTGGAGACCGTGCAAATGCAACGTGTCTTTTACCCAATTAAATTCCGGGCCCGTGTAACACCTCTACATCATGCGAATGAGGTAAATTATTGACTTTTTACCAGTGGGATGTGCCCCTCGAAATTCCTTGCATCCAAGCGCCAACTTGAGGGGAGCATGCCCCCAAAACCAAAGCCCTTTCCTTTTGAGCCAACCCCTATGGTGCTTCTTCGAGTAGGTTCCTTGTTTATCTGAGGGTTTTACTTTAACCTTTGTCTAAGGTAAGAGGAGTTAGTTGCTAGGGAGGGATAAACAAGTAAGAACAAGGCTTGTTCAAGAAATGACTGTATATGGCATATGCGAAACTTGTGCATACCCCTGAATTTATGTCTTGAAGTTTGTGATGGATTAAGTTCTTTGTAAGTCAAGATGTTATCTGTATTTCTCAGTTATTTAATTAATATAAAGAGTGTTTGTTGCTTGCAATCGTTGTATAAATCAAATGTTCTTTTTCTTCTTTTGATGGTTGGTTGATGCTGCTAAAAACTGCGGTATTTAAGAGTTTGGGCTGTTGTTTTTTCATACTCTCCATTGATGCTAATGGAGACCACAACTCTTACACAGCATTTTCTAGCACCATCAGCCAATGACGTTTGAGATGTGTGGAAGATTGGCAGATTTTATGGTTCATGGTTGCGTTTGCATGGTTAGCTGATGTTGTTTTTCTTTTCTTTTTTTTTTTTTTAGAGAAAAAATGCAAATGGAATAAATACATGGTTTAGTCATTTCTTAAACCGCCCAGATCATAATTTATATGCTATGATATTTTCCCCATTTATGGTCTCCATGCATGCAAAGTGCAAACGAAGTATGAGTTGTGGAAGGTTGACAGATTAGAAATCAGGGACGCATTTCTGACTGCTTAAACATTAGCCATGTCGATACTTTTGGAGGCACGGTTATGAAGTTGAGTATTGCTACTGCTATATCTGAAACCTACTGCTTAGATGATCCTCTTGATGTCTCATGTAATTTTTTTAAGAAAATAAAAAACATATTCATAACAAAAGTGTGTCTGAGAATACAAAAACATAAAAATTGTAACTCTAGATTTCTTCTATCACTTTTGTATTTGTGTATTTTATTTTATTTTTATTTTTATAATAAACGTGGCAACATCATGTGGTATGATGGTGCCATGTCAAAAGGGCTATGTTAGCAGTAAATTTTAGATGTTTAAGTAGCATTATTCTATAAAGTGTAGTCATAAATCAATGTCTTACATTTCGATTCTCTCTATTTATATAAACAAATTGAAAATAGCTAGAAACGCAAAAGGATCCCACAAAAAGGGATCCTACAAACTGAAGGGGCACTGTGCCTCGTCAATTTAAGTTAAGATGTTATTTTTCCCCTTCTGTCCCAACCAGTTGTGTGGTGCGAAGTGAACTAGCATCTGGAAGTATACTTGTTCAGACTGAGAGGCCCATGGGCCTGTGCTTATCATTTTATTTGTGTTTTAGTCTTTAGACTATTTTGTTGGACTTTGAGTTGTATCAGTTAGTAAGCCTGTGCACTTCCGGAATTAGTCGAACTTCCTTTTTAGACACCTTGAACCAATAAAAGAAAAAGTTAGTAGGCTTAGGCCCGTAGCATTAAGTTGGTTTGTAGAATGTTATGTATTGTTGCTTATTTAGCCAGGCCCATTATGTAGGTTATAATATTAGAATTTGACAACTATATGTACTGAGCAATTTTTTACACAGAATTTAAGTACAAGAATATTCTATTTCCTTCCATCATCTTCCTGAGCACCCTCGAAGTGAGAATTGTTCTTTTCAACCCTTAAGGGTTTGTTTCAATATGGTATGAGAGAGATACCCTTAAGGAGCACACTCGTCTAAATCAGCTACAGGATGAATTAAATACTTTGAAAAAAATCGACTGACACCCAATATCATTATCTAGAAATAGAGATGTTAGCCTTTAAAACGCAAATTGACTCAGTGATGCAATAGTTGCCAGCTTTAACCTTAGAATTGAATACGAAAAATCAAAGCCCTAGCCTTGGAGAATCTTCCTCTAGTGTCTAGAACTGTGAGGATGGAAACAACTCAACATAGAGTGAAGTATGTACTAGTCGTGGGCTTGGATTTTCTTGTGTTCCAGGGAGAAGACCCTAAGGGATGGCTATACAAGGTAAATCAAATTTTTGCTTTTCACAATACATTACCACGTCACCATATTAGGTTGGTTTCCTTTCACATGGAAGATCAAGCCCTCATTTGGCTCCAAGATATGGAGAAATTGAGACTATTAATTGGTTGAGACACTTTTGTCAAGGCCTTAGATTTGGCCCTAATGCCTATGATGACCGATGGAATCACTGTCTAGATAGAGACAAAGTGGGTCTATGGAGGATTATAAGGCTCGGTTTGAGACTTTGTCGAACAGATTTTGGGGACTCTTGGACACTTATAAACTGAGCTATTTTCTTAGTTAGGATGTTTAACCCCTTCAACTTAACCTATAGCTTAGCCAAAATTCAAGAGGAAAATGTGAATCTTTCTAAGAAACACCACAAACCAATCATATCATACTGATTTAAACCTGAACTTCTAAAGAACCCGAATCCTAAAAAACGCACACTACCTATCCATAAAATCAACCAAAACCAGATGAAATATAGGAGAGAAAAGGAGTTATGTTACTACTGTGATGCTAAGTTGATAGGAACCAAGGTGGGTCTACTCTTAAAGATCCTTTGCAAGTTCCAGATGGGCAATTACAAGATCAAGGGCCAAGAAGATCAAGGAAGCAATGCAAGGATTGGTGCAATCCACTTGGGATGAAGCCAGCAAGAGCCCAACACTGAAGATGGGTCTGAAAGAAGAAGAACTAGCTTTGATCCACTTTATTCATGCTGTGGAAGACATGACTTAGAGATACGGCCTATTGTTATTGGAGGCTTCTAATTTGGTTAAATGATTTATTTTACTAGTTTAGAATAAGTGGGATTGAAAATGCTTGGCTCACATGTCTTATTTCTTATGAACTATGTTTTTGGGAAGGCCTTGTATTTTGGCCAAGGGCTTATTTGAAAAGTTACATTTTAGGAACTAGGGTTTCATCAATTTATTGTTGGGGTTACTGTAGCCGCGGGTACTATAGCCGGTACTGTTCATCAAGGGTAATTTTGGGAAAAAGGGGCTTTATTTTGGCTAGGGTTTTGATTAGGTTTGGGTTTAAAAACTCTTTGTAGCCTCATTTGAGAGATTAGACAATATTGAATTTTATTTTGTGAGTTGAGTTTTCTCCTCTTGTTCTTGATTGAACTCTTGAACTTATCAAAGGCAAATCACAACCTTTGTGGCGTTCCTCCTTTGTAATCTGGGTTCTTGAGACGGGTTCTTCAACGGGTCTAGATTTTAATATAATCTAGGTTCTTGAAACGGGTTCTCATCGGGTCTAGATTCTCCATCCTTAACTTGATTTTTGGCTTTCTTGGGGAGTTTTCAAATTGATTGTGGGTTCAAGGGAATTCATTCCTACGGGTTCATATCATTTGGTATTCAGAGCAAGGTTTCCAATCAGGTCTTATTCTATCTTTTATTTCTTGCATATTTAATTCTAGGGCTTCATTGTTCTAGGGTTGATTACAAAAAAAAAAAAAAAAATAGTGGTGGTTAGCAGACTTCTTCACTATTGTTAGGGTTGCTGAAATTCATTGTTCTAGGGTTTGTGTTGGCTGAAATCTCATGTTCTTGGGGCTGCCGTATATCACTTGCCCAAGGGTTTCTGAGTTATTGTTAGGGTTTTCTCAACTGCTTATTCTTGTTTGTGATCAAATCAGTTGGTGAAAGGAAAAGAAAAGAAAAGAAAAGAAAAGAAAAGAAAGGAAAAAAAAAAATTCGAGATTTTTTTTCTTGAGCCTTATCATCAAAGGGGGTGATTCTAGTTGGTATCTTGTCTTATTGTTAACTGTTTCATTCGTATAATTTTCTTGATTCACGTGCCATTTTTTTTTCAATCCTTCCGTGTTGCTCTTGTTCTTGTTTCTTGGACCTAATTACTAGTTGGGATAAAACAAAGTTGCTTTGTCTTGATTGAGTCAATTAGTTCTTAAAGAACTGGAGTGGGAAAACTCTTGAGGTAAAAGGCAAGAGAGTATGAGACTATTATCGAAAAAAAGCCAATTAAGAGTGAAACACGAATGGAGTGTCATTATTCGAGTGTAAACACGTGAGGGAGTGTGTGAGGTTTACTTTTTTTTTTTCCCACTAACATTCTTTTGTGTAGCGCCTGATAATGTCTCATCGGATTAGCGCATCACCAAGGGGGAGAGCAGATAACTCATCCTTTGTGTTGCAAGCCATGCAACAACAGTTTGAGCGGTTGAACTTGGTGTTGGGTGAAGTGAGGGATAGGATGGATCATCAAGAAGCAGCGATTAGAAATCTACAAGGTGGGAGGGACAGGAGGCGACGTGAGTATAGAGTTGAAAATCAGTATGAGAATGAAGGAGATGGTGAGGATGAGGAAGACTTAGCATCTGACGTTGGGTGGGGTAGAAATAGAAGAGTTAGGCATGAAAGAGGATTTGAGGGAATCTAAGGGGTCGGGATGGTGTAGATGGAGACCTTGGTAGCATCAAAATGAAAATACCACCTTTCCAAGATAGAACTGACCCTGAGGTTTATCTAGAGTGGGAGAAAAAAATAGAGTTGGTGTTTGATTGCCATAATTACTCTGAGGAGAAGAAAGTGAAGTTGGCGGTAATTGAATTCACTAATTATGCTATTATTTGGTGGGATCAATTAGTGACCAATAGGAGGAGGAATTATGAGAGGCCTATAGAGACATGGGGAGAGTTGAAAGCTCTCATGAGGCGGAGATTTGTTCCTAGCCATTACTATAGAGACCTTTACCAGAAATTACAAAATCTTACACAGGGGTCTAGGAATGTGGAGGATTACCATAAGGAGATGGAGGTGGCGATGATTCGGGCTAATGTTGAGGAGGACCGAGAGGCCACCATGGCTAGATTTTTTAGTGAGTTAAATAGGGACATAGCCAATGTAATTGAATTACAGCATTATGTGGAGATAGAAAACATGGTGCACATGGCTATGAAGGTGGAGAGACAATTAAAGAGAAAAGGGACAGCAAGGTACACTTCGGTTTCTAGCACTACTTGGAAATCAAAATGGGAAAGGAATGATCCAGGTGAAGCAAAGAGAAAGACCGAACCACCTAAGGGAAAAGATGAGGGAACTAGCAACAAACCCAAGGTAGAATCCCAACCTTCACGGAATAGAGATATCAAATGTTTTAAGTGTTTGGGTTCAGGGCACATTGCTTCTCAATGTCCAAATAGGAGGGTGATGATTATGCGTGACAATGGGGAGGTGATGACTGAGAGTGAGGATGATAGTGATGAGGTGCCCAAGTTGGATGATGCTAGTGATGATGATGGAGTGGTATACCCTGTGACAGGTGAGTCTCTTGTTGCCAGGCGTGCTCTTAATGCACACATTAAGGTGGATGATGCAGAGCAACAGAGAGAGAATATTTTCCATACTAGATGCCATGTCAACAATAAGGTATGTAGTATGATCATTGATGGAGGGAGTTGTACTAATGTGGCTAGCACTACTTTGGTTGAGAAATTGAATTTACCAACCTTAAAACACTCTAGACCATACAAATTGCAGTGGTTGAATGATTGTGGAGAAGTTAGGGTGGATAAACAAGTGTTAGTTACTTTTTCTATTGGGAAGTATCAGGATGAGGTGCTTTGTGATGTTGTGCCTATGCATGCGGGCCATATTTTGTTGGGGAGGCCGTGGCCGTATGATAGGAGAGTGACACATGATGGGTTCAAGAACATGTACAACTTTGAAAAGGAGGGCAAAACAATTAAGCTTGCTCCTTTAACTCCAAGCCAGGTCTATGAGGACCAATTGAAATTGAAAAGTGAGGTTGCTCAAAAAAGAAAAAGTGAAAATGAGAGTGATCAGAAGAGAAAGAGAGAAAATGAGAGTGATCAAAAAAGGAAGAGTGAAAAAGAGATTGAGCAAAAAAGAAAGAGTGAGAGTGAAAAAGAGCATAAAAGAAAGAGTGAAAAAGAAAGTAGAGAGGTGGCTGAGAGTAAAGAAAAAAGAGTAGAGCCACTAGAGAAAAAAGAAAGAGAGTCTTCTGAGAGAAAAGGAAAGGCAAAAGTGAGTTTCTATGCAAGAGAGAGTGAGGTTAAGAGGGCTTTCTTCGCAGATCGCCCTATGATTTTTCTTGTCTATAAAGAGTCTTATCTTACTCTTGATGAAACTAACCAGTTTCTTCCTAGTTTGGCTGTTTCTTTGTTGCAGGAGTTTGAGGATGTATTCCCGGATGAGATGCCAAATGAGTTGCCACCCATTAGAGGCATTGAGCACCAGATTGATTTTGTTCCCGAGGCTGCTATTCCAAACCTACCAGCCTATAGGAGTAATCCAGAGGAGACAAAGGAGCTTCAGAGGCAAGTTGAGGATTTGATGAGCAGGGGGTACGTGAGGGAGAGCATGAGCCCTTGTGCTGTACCAGTGCTACTAGTGCCAAAGAAGGATGGGACGTGGAGGATGTGCATTGATTGCAGGGCGGTCAACAATATCACGGTAAAGTATCGCCATCCCATTCCTAGATTGGATGATATGCTTAATGAATTGCATGGCTCATGTATTTTCAGTAAAATTGATCTTAAAAATGGGTACCATCAAATTAGAATGAAAGAGAGTGATGAATGGAAAACTGCTTTTAAGACTAAATATGGGCTTTATGAATGGTTGGTTATGCCATTTGGACTTACAAATGCGCCCAGTACTTTCATGAGATTAATGAACCATGTCCTACGTGCATTCATAGACAAGTTTGTGGTTGTGTACTTTGATGATATCTTAGTGTATAGCAAGAACTTAAATGAACATATTGAGCATTTGAGATATGTGTTTGATGTGTTGAGATGTGAAAAGTTGTATGCTAATTTCAAGAAATGTGCCTTTTGCATGGAAAAAGTTGTTTTTCTTGGTTATGTTGTTAGTACGAAGGGTATTGAGGTGGATGAAGAGAAAGTCAAGGCCATCAAGGAGTGGCCAACGCCAAAAAGCATCACTGAGGTAATAAGCTTTCATGGCTTAGCAAGCTTTTATCAGCGTTTTGTTAAAGACTTCAGCACCATTACTGCACCACTCACTGAGGTAATTAAAAAGAATGTTGGGTTTCATTGGGGAGCTAATCAAGAGAATGCTTTTGCCACTATTAAAGAAAGGTTGTGCTCTGCACCTGTGTTAGCATTACCTGATTTTAACAAAGCTTTTGAGATTGAATGTGATGCCTCAGGAATAGGGATTGGAGCCGTTTTGATGCAGGATAGGCGTCCCATAGCCTTCTTCAGTGAAAAGTTAAGTGGGACATCCCTGAAGTACCCTACTTATGACAAAGAGCTTTACGCACTTGTTCGTGCATTAGAGACTTGGCAACACTACCTATGGCCAAGGGAATTTGTGATCCACACCAATCATGAATCATTGAAGCATCTCAAGGGTCAAGGTAAGTTGAATAAAAGGCATGCTAGATGGATGGAATACATTGAGACCTTTCCCTATGTCATCCGTTACAAGCAAGGTAAGGAGAACATTGTTGCTGATGCTTTATCCCGGAGGTATGTACTTCTTACTTCTATGAGTGCTAAAATGCTTGGGTTTGAATATGTGAAAGACATGTATGCCGATGACGCTGATTTTTCTAATGTGTATGTGGCATGTGATAAGGCGGCATTTGGTAAGTTTTACAAGCATGATGGTTATTTGTTTAAAGAAAGTAAACTTTGTCTGCCAAATTGTTCTATGCGTGAGTTATTGGTGCGTGAGGCACATGGTGGGGGATTAATGGGACACTTTGGTGTCAAGAAAACTTTAGACATTTTGCATGAACATTTCTTTTGGCCTAAGATGAAGAGAGATGTTAACCGTATTTGTGGAAGGTGCATTACATGTAGAAAGGCCAAATCTAAGGTTTTGCCACATGGGTTGTATACACCCTTACCCGTTCCTAGTGAGCCATGGGTAGACATATCTATGGACTTTGTTTTGGGGCTGCCTAGGACCAAAAGGGGTAGAGATTCTATTTTTGTGGTTGTGAATAGATTCAGTAAGATGGCACATTTCATTCCATGCCATAAAACAGATGATGCAACCAACATAGCTGACTTGTTTTTCTGGGAGATAGTGCGACTCCATGGTGTACCTAGGAGTATTGTTTCTGATAGGGATGTTAAATTCCTTAGCTACTTTTGGAAGGTGTTGTGGGGGAAATTGGGTACTAAGCTCTTATTTTCCACTACTTGTCATCCGCAGACTGATGGTCAGACTGAAGTAGTTAATAGGACTTTAACTCAGTTTTTACGCACTGTTGCTCATAAGAATTTAAAAACTTGGGAGGATTGTTTGCCATTTATAGAGTTTGCATATAATAGGACGATGCATACTACTACTTCATACTCTCCTTTTGAATTTGTTTATGGATTTAATCCACTTACTCCTTTGGATTTGATGCCTTTACCTGTTGATGACAGGAGTAGTTTGGATGGACAAAAGAAGGCGGAGTTGGTGAAGTCACTTCATGAGAGGGTACGGCTTCAAATTGCCCAAAAGAATGAAAGGGTTGCGTCCCAAGCCAATAAAGGACGAAGGCGTGTCATCTTTGAACCAGGAGATTGGGTTTGGGTCACATGCGCAAAGAAAGATTCCCAGCCCATAGAAGGACTAAGTTACATCCTCGAGGAGATGGACCTTTCCAAATTCTTGAGAAAATTAATGACAATGCATATAAAGTGGATCTTCCAGGTGAGTATAAAGTTTCTGCAACTTTCAATGTTTCCGATCTTTCTCCTTTTGATGTAGGTGAAGATTCGAGGTCGAATCCTTTTGAGGAGAGGGGGAATGATAGGAACCAAGGTGGGCCTACTCTTAAAGATCCTTTGCAAGTTCCAGATGGGCCAATTACAAGATCAAGGGCCATGAAGATCAAGGAAGCAATGCAAGGATTGGTGCAATCCACTTGGGATGAAGCCAGCAAGAGCCCAACACTGAAGATGGGTCTGAAAGAAGAAGAACCAGCTTTGATCCACTTTATTCATGCTGTGGAAGACATGACTTAGAGATACGGCCCACTGTTATTGGAGGCTTCTAATTTGGTTAAATGATTTATTTTACTAGTTTAGAATAAGTGGGATTGAAAATGCTTGGCTCACATGTCTTATTTCTTATGAACTATATTTTTGGGAAGGCCTTGTATTTTGGCCAAGGGCTTATTTGGAAAGTTACATTTTAGGAACTAGGGTTTCATCAATTTATTGTTGGGGTTACTGTAGCCGCGGGTACTGTAGCCGGTACTGTTCATCAAGGGTAATTTTGGGAAAAATGGGCTTTATTTTGGCTAGGGTTTTGATTAGGTTTGGGTTTAAAAACTCTCTGTAGCCTCATTTGAGAGATTAGACAATATTGAATTTTATTTGTGAGTTGAGTTTTCTCCTCTTGTTCTTGATTGAACTCTTGAACTTATCAAAGGTAAATCACAACCTTTGTGGCGTTCCTCCTTTGTAATCTGGGTTCTTGAGATGGGTTCTTCAACGGGTCTAGATTTTAATATAATCTAGGTTCTTGAAAAGGGTTCTCATCGGGTCTAGATTCTCCATCCTTGACTTGATTTTTGGCTTTCTTGGAGAGTTTTCAAATTGATTGTGGGTTCAAGGGAATTCATTCCCACGAGTTCATATCATAAGTAGAACCCAAGACACAAGTGCCAAAACCCTAAATTGTACTTGTTAGAAGAAGTGTTACTTGAAAAAGAGTTTGAATATGGGCATCAAGTGGTACCACCTGAGATGGAGGGAGAGGGAGAATTGGTTGATTTGAGCAGTGTCAATGAGAACCCATAAATATCCTTACATGCTTTAACATGTTCCCACAATCCTAAGACTATGATGGTTAAGGGGAAAATAGGGACAATCTGGGTTACTATCTTGGTTGACACAGGTTCTGCCCATAATTTTCTAGACCTAGCTGTGGTTGAAAAAGCTAAAATTCTCCTGGGTCTCACTAAAAGAGTGAAGGTGAGAGTGGCCAATGGTGATTTACTTCCCAATGAAGGGGTTAGAGTCAAGATACAAAATAATTTTTCCACAAATGTTACTTATCAAAAAACCTTTTCCACAGATGTTCATCTGCTAGTTTTGGCTAGCTGTGACATGGTCATGGGCATTCAATGGCTCAGGGAACTAGGACCTATTCTTTGGAGTTTTGAGGAATTAACCTTGAAGTTCACTTGCAAGGGGTAGTAGTGGAATTAAAAGGGTTAGTCACATCTCAAATGTTTGAGGAATGATCACTTAATCAATGTAATAAATTTGAGAAAAATGTAGTACTATTGGTACTGGAGGAGGAAAGGAGCTATGAGCAGATAGAGGGAAAAGAGTAGTCAATAGTAGTTCAATCTCTGTTGGAACTATATACAGATGGTTTTAGGGAACCAAGGGCTTACCCCATTCTCGAACTAAAGATCATGCAATCAACCTAGTTCCAAGAACCAAACCTATTTCAATTAGACTATACTGATACCCTTATTTCGAAAAGGATGAAATAGAGAAAATAGTGAACGAACTAATGGGCTAGGGGGTCATACAGCCTAACCAAAGTCCATATTCCTCCCTTATTCTCTTGGTGACGAAGGTAGATGAAACTTGGTTTCTTTGTGTGGATTATAGGGGACTTAACAGTGCTACAATCAAGGACAAACTCCCTATACCAGTGGTTGAGGTGTATAAGAGGAAAACATGGTGGTTGATGCCCTGTCTAAGAAGGAAAATGAAGAGGAGTGCTTTCTATCATTGATTTCCTTCCCTACCAGGGATTGGATGGAAGAACTGAGGGTTGCTTATGCTAATGATGAACACCTATAGAAGCTCAAAACTCAATTTTGAGAGAATCAATTACCCCCGAGTGTACTCTAAGAGAGGAGAGTTTCTTTTACATGAACATACTTTGCAGTCCCACATAGGAAGCCTTCAAGGTTAAATTACTAGAGCTAATGCACAACAACCCGTGGGGCGGACATTTAGGCTATGACAAAGCTATATAGTTCATTAGAAATTGTGATTCGTGTTAATGGGTTAAGGTTAACAACACTCTTCCTAGTGGGTTTCTGCAATCTCTCCTTGTGCCTCACCAACCTTGAGCGCGTATTACCATGGATTTCATTGAGGGACTTCATAATTCAAATGGCTTTAACACCTTGTGGGTGGTTGTAGAAAGGCTCACCAAGTATATCCATTTTAAACCCCTCAAACACCCCTACACTGCGAAGAAAGTGGCTAAACTGTTCCTAAAAATATATTCAAACATCATGGCCTACCCATCTCAATCATACCCGATCGAGACAATACCTTCACTAGTTGGTTTTGGCGAGAATTCTTCACTGTCCAAGGGATTCATATGAACATGAGCGTCGCCTACCACCCACAAACTGATGGGTAGACAAAATCAGTTAACAAATCTCTAGAAAATTATCTAAAATGTTTCACGGGGGATTGACCTAAGGAATGGTCTTATTGGGTACCTACCTTTAGCTGAATGGTAGTACAACTCTGCCAACACCTTTAAACCAAACTTACTCTCTTTGAAGCTCTATACGGATACCCTTTGCTGTGACTCCTTAGCTATTTGCCGAGAGTTGCCCACTTGGAGGCTGTGAAAACTAGCCTTTGAACCAGAGATTAGATCCTATAGATCTTGCAACACAACTTGCATAGAGCACAAGAACGCATGAAAAGATATGTAGATATGAGGAGCAAGGAATAGGACTACAAGATCGGAAACTGGATGTACCTTTGGCTTCACCTTACTGACATATCTTGGTGGCCCACTGCTAAAACCTCAAGTTAGCACCTCAGTATTTTGGGCCCTTCAAGATATTAAAAAGGATAGGCACCATCACCATAATATCTCGGCACTTCCCCGATGGATACCATGGGAGTTTTGAATATGGGTGGGCAACGAGGGCCTGTCCCCCGCTACTCCGCCCTTTCCGCCCTGCCCTCGCATGGGCAGGTGGTCTACCCTGCACCGCCCATGCGGGGGTGGGGGCAGGCTGACCCCAAAGGGGCCCCGCCTAGCACCCCTCCCATATTTAGTATACAAAATTATATTTTTAATGTTTAAATAAATAATTTATATAAATATATTGTATATAGATATATACAATTTGTTAAAAACTAGAAGTTGGATTCAAGTTAATGGATTGCCTTGGCAATCCAAAATACAACTCTAATGAGTTTATATTCTTTTTAAATATATAAATTTTAATTTATAATTTTAATTATATTATAATTTGGTTCTAAAAAAGGTTTTTAACCGCAAAAAAATTTATAGACCCAATAGATCATTGGGTTGAGTAAAGGGCGGGGCGGGGCGGGGTACGGTTTCAACCCCACCCCCGATACCGGTAAGTGTACCTTCAAATGCACCACATTAGGCATATGGGAAGTTTTTCAAATGGCTGTAAATTGTGGGAACCATATGCTCCTTCATGAAAACTGATTATGGTGCTGACATGTGATAGTGTCATAGAATGAATGGAAAATGAATTTCCCCTCTTGGAAGGAATCCAAAATATCTTAATTTTTTTGCCATAAATGTTTTTGAATGACTACTGCTCTAGTAGTTGGGAGGGATTGAAGCTCTAACTATGGACTCCACAGTACGTAGGACCATGGATGGTGTTAAGGCTAATATTGTCTCTGCAGTAAAACCCAACTCACAAGCATCACAGCCAAAGGACCATAGCAGTATCACATAACCACCTGCTGCATGAGCAGCATGCACCCTTTGTAACAAACCATACTCTAGGCCTAGAATATTCGATTCTGCACAACAATTCTTTTAGCTCAAGTATATACAGGCATCATTGAAATAGCCACAAAACAATCAACAGAAATATAGAGAAAAATTTTCTTCAACATGGTATCTAGAGCCTCAAAGGACTAACGTCCATGGCTTTTTCTTCAAACCCATCGTCTCCCACCCTCCCTCACCCTAATTTCTCCCACACTATTTCTGTCAAACTCACACCAGAAAATTACCTGTTTTGGAAAGTGCAGCTTGTTCCTTACCTTCATAGTCAAAGGCTTTATAAGTATGTCGATGGCTCCTACTCTTCCCCAAAACCAGAGCTCGACGATGGCACACCAAACCCAGTTTATGATGCTTGGCTTCAACAAGATCAATTAGTAATGTTTGCCCTTATTTCTTCTCTTTCTGAACCTCTCATAGCTCAAGTCGTTGGATGTAACTTTGCCTGAGCTGTGTGGCTCTCCCTTGAGTCCACCTATGCCTCAGTTTTACAGGCACGCCTTATTCAAACCCAACTTAAACTCACCTCTCTCAAGAAAGGAGTAGATTCCATATTAGTGTTTTTTCGTCGAGCCAAAACACTGGCTGATACAATGGCTACTACAGGACGCTCTCTGCCTCCTGCATAATTCATTCTATACTTTCTAGTTGGACTCGAATCTAAATACGATGTTCTTGTTTTATCGGTGACCACTCGCCTTGAGCCCATTTCTCCCGATGAATTGCTTGGTTACTTGCTAGCCCATGAAGCTCGCATGCTTCATCACTCCGACACAAACATCTTCTCAACTGATGCATCAGCTAATTTCACAGCCAAGCAGCAATCTGATCAACGTGGTCGAGGGTCGAGGGTCTCATTGGGGCCGCAATAATTTTCGAGGACGTGGTTGTTCTGATCGCAGTTGTGGTGTTCTCGCAAGTAATGCTGGTATAAGTGCTTCCATGCCCACTGACAACCATTTAATTTGTCAGGTCTGCAATCGCCAATGACACTCTGCTCTCACCTACATGTATCGGTTTAGTCAAAGCTTACATAGCTGCTCCATTGGCAACTGTGAATTTTTCCTCCTCCAACTATATCTCTGATCCAAGCTGGTATCTGGATACCGCAGCCACGAACCATATCACCAGTGATTTGTCTAAATTAAACCTGCAGGCTGCTGAGTATCACGTTGCGTGTTGGTGATGGCTCCACTGTGTCTTTTTCTCACTCTGGTTCAGCCTCCTTCTCCTCTCCTACCTCCAACTTTCTTCTTAATAAAGTTCTTTGTGTTCCTTCCTTTCAGAAAAATCTTATTTCTATTAATCAATTTTGCATCGATAATAATTTTTTCTTTGAATTTTTCTCTGACTCTTTTTGTGTTAATAAACCACATTTAACTAGTGGTGTTAACACCACCCGTTTATACGAAGCAAAACTCTTATTCACCTACTTTAGATGGTTCAAGTGGGCTCCCTCAAGACTCACCCAACAAATATTTGGTGTCCTACTTTATCCGCCAAAGTTCTGCCGTTTGGATCTAAAAGGAAGCAAAAATTTCAAGAGCTGTGCTATATACAGTCTTCTAAAAAGGATTGTATTTCAGACCCAGTATATGAAATGACCAAATTGTCCCCATTTTTGGGCTTGAATTGACTACATTACCCCTCTTTCTTATACAAACTAAACCAAAACATTTGAAACTGAAATATGGTTTTGACCTCTGCACTTGCCCTAGCAGATTTCCACTGTTTTCCTCAAGGTTTTCCTCCAGGTTTCCTCAAGGTTTTCCTCAAGGTTTCTACAACCTCCTTGGCCACCATTGACGCAAAGCACAACTCCATTGTTCCATTGTTTTCCTCAAGTTTTGTTTTTTTTCATATTATTTTGATCACTTTTCTTTATTTTAATTTATGTCTTTTTCTTAGATAATCTCAGATAATCAACTCTCTTGAACATGACCAATACAAGTAGTAATTAACACAAAGCATCATCCCAGCTAGCCTGGAGGGTATTGTTTTAAGAATTAAAGATACATAAAAAATTGATGTCATACTCATAGTATTTGTTCTGCATTTTCTTCCTAGTAATTTGCAATTTTTGCTTCACAGTTTTCTTTTGGTCACAATAAAGACTTTACATATGGAATTTCAGGAATAATGAACTTACTCGTGTCCTCCACTTCCTCCAAATAATCATTGTGCTGTCTCAATGATGGAAGTTCATCTTCCCATTTATTGAATCTACGAAATTGGAATATAAAGAATCATAGTCAGAGACGAAGAACACAAGGCAATGGAAAAATAAACCACCTTCAGAACCAAACTATTCCATACCTTAAAATCCATCGTATTTGTAAGGAGCTGAACATCATTACTCCGGAGAATCCAATTAGGAATAGAGAAAAGAATAAGAATAAGGAAGAAGATTGACCAAAATGAGCAATCGACGAAGCCTTTTTCCAACCATGCACAGAGGCCTTACACTTCACAACTGCCAGCGTGTATTTCTTTTTACTGATAACCTAAATCGGCGTTTGAAACAAAAGGTCCAATTCTTCATTTCCTAGTCCACTGTCGCATTTCATTATGTAAGAATGCACAACGGAAAAATACCTCAAGCTCTGCTTATAAAATTTCTCCACAAGTTTCTCCAGATTGACAAATCCCAAGCGTTTCCTCTTAGTGGCGAAGTGTACTATATAGTATAAAACTAGAGTAACACTTAACAAATGCACAGCCTAAATATTTTATCAAGAGAGAACAAAAAGAGAGAGTTTTTTGTGTATTTCAGATGATGCCAAAACCAAACTGAGGTGTTTATAGTCCACCAACATAAGGTTGGCCTTGAAGGCTAGCCATTACACTGCAATCAAATTGCAGCCGTTGCAAGCTGCAATAGCTTGTAACGTTTGGCATTAAGCCATCCGTTACAAGTCAAGTAACGTATGGCTTACGTTACTCTAGGCATAAGGGGAAGGGGTCAGCCCACTTGGGCGCCCCTCCTTCCCTCTTGCTAACATCTCCCACTCGCACACAGTGGGCATGACCCCAGGTCTGCATCTCTCTAATGTTCTCAATCTTGTTCATGCAAGTAAATAGGTCGTGCGACCACCAAACACATATATAGAAAGGTGGGAGTGCATACACCAAATCTCTCCCAGAGAAGACCAACATAGTAACATCCCTAAAGTGTCTGGTCATGTCCTAGATTCATTCGATTGCATCAAGATCAAGCATTTTCAAACTCTCTTGAGTTAAAAAACTCAGAACAATGCTTGACCACCTCCAAATCATTTCAATGTATTCACAACCTTTAGCCGCTACCAAAATGTAGCATCATAGTTTGACGTTAGCAAACACTATCGAAGATACGATATCGAAGAGTCTTCCCTTTGCACTCATATCACTAAATTTTGGTCGAACTGCTTTTCCAGCAATGCCTCTTTAGACCGTATCAATCATGGTCATAGACAGCATGCCAAAGTAGAAGACATCCCAACCTCAATCTCATGACATAGTCGAAAGTAAATGACATTTAAAAATTGAGACTCACAGTGAGAAAGAGGGGAGCACCAGTGCTATTTGTTAAAAAGAAGGATGGAGGATGGTACCCTTAGAATGTGTATAGATTACCGAGAGCTCAATAAGGTAACCAACCATTAAGAATAAGTACCCCCTACCTCGAATTGATGATTTATTCGATCAACTCCAAGGTGCTTCTACTTTTTCAAAAATTGACTTAAAGTCAGGATACTATCAATTGAGGATAAAGGATCAGGATATACCTAAGACTGCCTTTAGGTCTAGGTATGGGCATTATGAGTTTAAAGTGATGCCGTTTGGATTAGCCAATGCCCCTGCAGCATTTATGGATATGATGAATAGAGTATTTCGACCCTATCTAGATTCCTTTGTGATAGTTTTTATTGATGATATTTTGGTTTATTCTCAAGAACCGGAAGAGCACGCCAGTCATCTTCGATTGGTTTTGGGTAAGTTAAGAGATCATCAGCTCTATGCAAATCTGAACAAGTGTGAATTTTGGTTGGAGGAGATTAAATTTCTTGGTCATGTTATATCCCGTGATGGAGTAGCAGTTGATCCAAGTAAGGTCGAAGTTGTATTAGCATGGCCACGTCCTTCAACGGTGCATGAAATTCGAAGTGTCTTGGGACTTGGCGGTTATTATCGCAGGTTTGTGGAAGGTTTTGCTCGATTGTCTAGACCTCTCACTACTCTTACCAGGAAAAATGTGGAGTTTGTTTGGTCTGACAAATGCGAGAAGAGTTTTCAGGAGCTAAAGAAGAGGTTAACTACAACACCTGTTTTGGCACTTCCGGTACCTCATAAGCCGTTTGTGGTATTTAGTGATGCTCCCAAATTTGATTTGGGATGTGTTCTTATCAAGAAGGGAAGAGTTGTGGCGTATGCATCCCACCAACTGAAAGATCATGAGAAGAATTATCCCATGCACGACTTGGAGTTAGCAGATGTGGTTTTTGCTCTCAAAATTTGGCGGTACTATTTATATGGTGAGACTTGTGAAATTTACACTGATCATAAGAGTCTTAAACATCTTTTCTCCAGAAAAATCTTAACATGAGACAGAGGAGATGGTTAGAGTTAATCAATGATTATCAGTGTGAGATTAAGTACCACCAAGGAAAAGCAAATCAGGTTGCAGATGCACTCAGTCGGAAGTCTTATTCGGTTGATGAGGCTGAGTCACCAGAATTAGACTCTCTTCTTTTTGGTATGAGGAGACTTCTTGCTGAGAGTTCACAGCAGGATAAGGTGTTGACTTCAATTCATGATATCCGAGTTCTTGATTTTGAGGAGTTGAAGACTCTATAGGAAAATGACTCTAAGCTGTTAGATATTAAAGAAAGAGTCAAGAAGTCACAAGGACCCGCGCATTTCAGTCTAAGCAGAGATGACATTCTTTTATTCCGAAATCGTAGGGTGATTCCTACAGATTCAGAATTTAAAGAAAGAATCTTGGCTGAGGCCCATGCAGCGCCTTATTCAGTTCATCCTGGAAGTACAAAAATGTACTGAGACTTGAAGAAGAGTTTTTGGTGGGAAGGTGTGAAAAGAGACATTGCTTTGTTTATTGCAAAATGTACAACTTGTCGGCAAGTTAAAGCTGAGCATCAAAGGCCCGCTGGCTATCTTCAACCACTCCCTATTCCTGAGTGGAAATGGGACGACATCGCAATAGATTTTGTAATTGGTCTACCAAGGACGCCTAGTGGGAAGAATTCAATCTGGGTTATTATTGATCGGTTGACCAAGAGCGCCCATTTCTTACCTATTTCTAACACTGATACTTTGGGAAGTTTGACTCGGTTATATGTCAAGGAAATTGTGTCTTCATGGAATACCCAAGAGTATAGTGTCAGATAGGGACCCACGATTCACGTCTCACTTCTGGAAGAGTTTGCAAACAGCTTTGGGCACTAAGTTGAAATTCAGTAGTGCTTATCATCCTCAATCCGACGGCCAGTCAGAACGCACTATTCAGACTCTTGAGGATATGTTGCGAGCATGTGTCCTGGATTTTAAGGGGAGTTGGGAAAATCATTTGCCGCTTGTAGAGTTTACTTATAATAACAGTTTTCAAGCGACTATTCAAATGGCCCCTTATGAAGCTCTTTATGGGAGGAAGTGTAGATCTCCCTTGTTTTGGGATGAAGTTGGCGAAGGGAATCTACTAGGACCAGGGATTATTCAGGAAATGAGGAATCAGGTTCGAGTTATAAGAGGCAAGATGGTAGCTGCGCAGAGTCGTCAGGAAAGCTATTCGGACACAAGGAGAAGAGATCTATTATTTGGGGAAGGTGATTGGGTATACCTCAAAGTTTCTCCAATGAAAGCCGTCAAGCGTTTTGGTAAGAAAGGCAAACTTAGCCCGAGGTATGTTGGCCCTTTTTCAGATTCTGGAGAAGGTTGGACCAGTTGCTTATCATATTGCCTTACCAGAATATTTTGGTGAGATTCAAGATGTTTTCCATGTGTCATCATTAAAGAAGAGATTTGGACAGCAAGAGCCCCGTTTCATTGATCCAGGAAGCATTCAACTCTGGCCTGATCTCACGTATGAAGTTGTGCCAACTCAGATTTTGGATAGAAAGGAGCAACAATTGAGATCCAAGTCGATACTCTAGTTATGGTATCTTGGGGAGATCCTTTAGCTCAGGATTTTTCGTGGGAGAGAGAAGCAGACATGAGAAAGTTCTACCCTTACTTTTTTGGGTAGTTTTGAATGTTTGTTTTCTTTCTCAAGTTTGTTTTGAGTTTTGTATTGTATCTTGTTTTGAAATCAATGAAGGAACTTGTCAATTTCGAGGACGAAATTTCTTTTAAGGGGGGAGGTTGTGAGATCCCTAATTTTCTGGTGTTTTATTTTTTCCTATTATTTATTTATTTATTATTATTTAATTGTATTATTTGTTTATTTATTTTATTTGTGATATTTTATTTATGTTATTTTAATTTTATTGGTCTATTTTCGGATTGGGCCTTTGGCTTTTGTTGTATTTTATTTAGTGGGCTGTGTGTGTGAGTTCTGTTTTAACCTAACCCAGCCCAGCAAGCCCGACCCGTGTGTTCTGATCGAACCCAGCTTGTGTGTGTTGTGTGAAGCCCGAAAGCCCAGCCCAGCAGGGCCCAGCCCGTGCGGTTCTGTTGAACCCAGCCCCTCATTTTGTCAAACGGCGCCGTTTTGGGAGGGAACCCCTTAGGGTTCCATCTCTTTCCTTCTTGCGCCGTGCAGCAGCCCTTCTTCTTCTTCTATTTTCTTCTTCTTCCTTCAAGCTTCTTCCTCCACGTAGCAGCTGCCGACGCCATTTGGGCCTTAGTCACGCATTTCAGCCGCAAGCCGCCACCTCCTCCTCCCATACTTCAGCTCGGTGTCATTCGGCTAGTGATTTCTGAAAGCTCGTTGTCAAGCCGTAGCTTCACACGGCCACCACCACCTTCCACCTCAAGCTTTCATGGCTGTCCCGTGTCTAGCTGTTTTCTAACCTTCATCTGCTGTCAATCCACCTTTTCCCCACGCAACCCGCACTGCCACGCATTCCCTCCATAGCTTGCACTTCGGTTTTCTCTTCCGTGATGCTCCTAATGGGAACCAAGGTGGGTCTAGTCTTAAAGATCATTTGCAAATTCCAAACGGGCCAATTACAAGATCAAGGGCCAAGAAGATCAAGGAAGCAATGTACGAATTGATGCAATCCACTTGGGATGAAGCTAGCAAGAGCTCAACACTCAAGATGGGCTTGAAAGAAGGAGAACCAGCTTTGATCCACTTGATTCAAGCTGTGGAAGACATGACTTAGAGATAGGGCCTATTGTTATTGGAGACTTCCAATTTGGTTAAATGATTTATTTTATTAGTTTAGAATAAGTGGGCTTGAAGATGCTTGGCACATACGTCTTATTTTTAATGAACTAGGGTTTTCGAGAAGGCCTTGTATTTTGCCCAAAGGCTTATTTGGAAAGTTACTTTTTAGGAATTAGGGTTTCAAGAGGTACTGTAGCGTACTATAGCCATACTGTAGCCACGGGTACTGTAGCGAGACACTGTTCATCAGGGCATTTTGGGTAAAAAGGGGCTTTATTTTGGCTAGGGTTTTTATTAGGTTTAGTTTAAATACTCCTTGTAGTCGCATTTGAAGGTTAGACAATATTGAATATTATTTGTGAGTTGAAGTTTTTCTTCTTGTTCTTGATTGAACTCTTGAACTAATCAAAGGTAAATCATAACCATTGTGGCGTTCCTCCTTTTTAATCTAGGTTCTTGAGACGGGTTCTTCAACGGGTCTAGATTTTGATATAATCTAGGTTCTTGAAACGAGTTCTCATCTGGTCTAGGTTTTTCCATCCATTGACTTGAATTTGGCTTTCTTGGGGAGTTTTCAAATTAATTGTGGGTTCAAGGGAGTTCATTCCCGCGGGTTCATATCATTCCTCGTGTGCTTCAAACCGCCACTCTTGGCCTATTTAAAGGCCACGGTTTCAGCAAATTAAATGTTCCGAAAATCCTCATCTTCTCTCTCGCTTAAGTTTATCGCATTTCTTGGTGTCTGAGATTTTGTTCTGTATATTTGTTAGTGAACCCGTGAGCTTGTGTTGTACTGCCGAGCTCTATTCAATTTTAAACTTGTGAAATATCACTCGGTTTCTTGGAGAAATTGTTGGGTTGTAGTGAGTTGAATTTCCATCCACTTGTAAATTGACCCAACCCATGAGTTGAGAGGCCTTTTGACACTGTTGTCGCCGCTGAGCCGCCACCTTGAGCAAACGCTCTTTCGCTTGATCTTTCAGATTTCCAGTGTATGTAATTTTCCAGTTTTATTAATAAAGTTGCTGTAATTGTATTTTGTAAACTGTCATTTTTGTTGTAACTGTTGATTGTAATGATCTGTTGGATTTGGGCCGTTAAAGCGTTGAGTTGTAACTGTTGTTCATTTGTAAATTGTTGATCTGTTGGTTTTGTTGGAAATTGGGCCTTGAGTCGTTGAAGTGTTGGGTTTGTTAATTGGAGTTGTTGGATTCGGGCCTTGGGCCGGATTGGAGGACGGGATTACGCGTGTAGTTGGTTTTAAGCTGTATACTTGTAATTATTGTGAATTTGTAAATGAGATATTTGAATTTATTCCAACAAATTGTTGTAATGCATATTTATCGTTTTTAACAAATTGTGCATTACAACAGACTGAATTGTGCATTACAACGCTCTCGTACAGATTCCGTGACCTTTTGGCTGGCGAGATTAGTGGATGCTTGGCCATGTACGCGCTGGGCGCTGAACTGGGCATCGCTCGTTACGAAGTCTCATGCACGTATGTTACCCGTGATGTGACGAAGAGAGCCAGTGTGTGCGGACGGTCCATAAGGGAGACCGTGGTGCATTCGTAATTCTGTAATAATTATGATCAGGGCCAAAGATGGGATTTTTGGTGTGAGTATTAAAAGTGTATTTTTGGGAAAATTGAATGTGGGTTGTTATTCTGTCTGTATGGGGACACGTGATTATAAATGTGTTTTAAATCTCTTGGATGTTGTTTTGGTTAATTACTTGCTGAGATGTCATAATCTCATTGTGGTGTTTTACCCTACGGTTCCGTTTTATGGTGCCATAGAGTTTGACGCAGAGCTCGAGTATGAACCTGAAGGACTGGCTCCTCCAGAAGCTTAAGTTGCTGATATGTTGTTCAGCGTTTTGGGATTTGTTTCCCTTATGTTATTTGTTTTCTTTAAATTTTCTGTTGGAAAAATGTAAAATTCTTGTAAAGTTATTTTATTGCTTTTTGAACAAATTCTGGTACTTAATAAAGTTGTTTTCTCTGTTACGAAAATTATTTTGTATATTTATTGCATGTTGTACACACTTTGAGCACTGGTCGTTGGGATGCGTGATCCGTGTAGTCATCATCCCAGTGTCACGAACTCCACAAAAATAACACGTGAGGGTCGAGGGCGTCACACAATGTCTCATCTCTACTCGCTACTCAAGCGCTAGAGGCGATCACTCGTATAAGTGAGCCGATCTTAGCCTGTTGACATATCTTGTGTGTGTATTAGAAAAAAAATACGATAACGAACTGAATCATATTGTATTAATATCCCAAAGGAAAGATTACATCTCAATGTCATTTGAAACACAAATTACATTTACAGTCTACGCAGTCTTAGATTCCTAACATGAGCCTCAAAGATATCTCTTGCTATAGGCTTCGTTAAGGGATCAACAAGTATGCGACTTGTAGAAAGGTGTTTCAGAACCACTTCCTTTTGCGCTACCATGTCTCTGATGTAGTGATATCTGATATCTATGTGTTTGGTTCTTCCATGATACTTTGAGTTCTTAGCATATGCTAGAGCTGCCATGCTATCGCTGAATATCGTCACCGGATTTGAAGTATCCGTGCCAATGTCTAAATGCTTGAGGAACATCCGTAACCAAACAGCTTCTTGAACTGCTGTAGAACAAGCTATGTATTTTGCCTCCATGATGGATAAAGCTATACAGGGTTGTTTCTTGTTGCTCCATGTAATGGCGCCTTTGTTGAGCAAAAAGACTAGGGGTTGATTTGCACTTATCTTGGTCGCTGCCCCAATCAGCATCACTGTAACTTCTTAGCTGCAATCTGAACCCTGATAGCACAGCACAAAGTCCGCAGTTGCTTTGAGATATCGCATAATTCTTTTGACCACTTTTCAGTGAGCCAGTCTAGGATTAGATTGAAATTTACTCACTAAGCCAACTGTATAGCATATGTCAGGCCGAGTACACATCATTGCATACATCAAACTACCCACAGCATTAGCATAAGGGACATGGGCCATCTTTTCCTTTTCTCTTTGAATCTTAGGACACAACCCTTTAGATAAGTTCTCGCTTCTTGCAACAGGGGTGTCAATGGGTTTACATCCATTTATTAGAAAGCGCTCGAGGACTTTATTTATGTAAGTCTGTTGGGACAAACACAAAAGTCTCTTTGAGCGATCTCTATAAATTTTAACTCCCAGAATGTATTCTGCCTCACCCATATCCTTCATCTCAAAATTGAAAGATAACCACTCTTTTGTGGCAACTATCAACCCTTTATCATTTCCAGCTAGTAGTAAATACTCAACATACAATGACAACATAATGAAATTCTTCTTAGACCATAATGAAACTCTTCTTAGACCTTTTGACATAGACACAATGATCCTCTGTGATCATCGTAAACCCATTCGCTAGAATGGCTCGATGGAATCTGAGGTACCATTGTCTAGATGATTATTTTAGGCCATATATAGATCGTTTGAGTTTGCACACTTTGCGCTCTTGACCTTTGACCACAAAACCCGTTGGTTGATCCATATAGATCTCCTCCATCTAGTTCTCCATTGAGAAATGTTGTCTTAACGTCCATCTGGTAGAGTTCCAAATCCATATTTGTTACTATAGTTAGAATCAGGCGAATTGAGGAAAACCTCACCATTGGTGAAAATGTTTCCTCATAGTCTATACCTTCCTGTTGAGTATATCCTTTCGCCACTAAGCGAGCTTTGTACTTATCTATTGATTCATCTGACTTGCGTTTGACCTTAAGAACCCGTTTGTTCCCAATAGTCTTACGCCCTGTCGGTAGATCAACCAGATCCCAGACCTAATTAGTTTTCATAGACTCAATCTCATCATTAAGAGCTTTCATCCATTCATCTTTAGTAGAAGATGAGAGAGCCTCATGAATTGTCCTAGGCTCATCATCATCATGTGGAGCTACCATAAAAGCTTCCCCTTCAATCTCAAAACGACGACGGGGAATACTTTCACGTGTGCTTCTACACGGCTGAAGTTGTTGTGATAGATTGACAAGTGGTGTGCTCCCACTCGGATTCAAATGCTTTTTATAATTTGTAGGAGTTTGAAGAATTTCTTCCTTATTCTCAACTAAATTCCTTGGAAACTCATTTTCAATGAAATCCACATCTTGTGACTCAATCTCAGTCACATTTCCATTAGATTGTTCACCTATTAACACATACCCTTTAGAGAGTTCTGAGTACCTTATAAAGATACACTTATTCCTTCTAGGGCTTAACTTCCCATGCTTATGAGAAAGATCGTGAGCAAAACCCGTTGAACCGCATGGCCGTAAGTTACTCAAATTGGGTTTCTTGCCGGTCCATAGTTCATATGGGGTGAAAGTTACTGATTTGTAGGGCACTCGGTTAATAATATAGGCAGCAGTCAAAAGTGCATCCCCGTAAAAAGAAATTGGTAAGTTTGCTTGCGCCATCATTGACCTAACCATCTCAAGCAGTGTTCGATTTCTCCTTTCCGCCACGTCATTTTGCTGCAGCGTACTCGACATCTTCAACTATCTTTCAATTCCTTTTTCATCACAGAGCCTTTTAAATTGCTCAAAGAGATATTTTCGTCCTCGGTCAGTTCTTAGAGTTTTTAAACTCTTGTCTAACTGGTTCTCAACCATTCTTAGATATTGCCTAAAACATTCCAATGCTTCGGACATATGGGAGATTAAGTAGACATGACCGTAAGTTGAAAAATCATCTATAAATGTGATGAAGTAGACACCTCCGTGTCTTGCCCTCACACTCATTGGACCACAGATGTTTGAGCAGACTAGTTGCAGTGGAAAAGATGCCCTAATGGCTTTTCCTAACGGTTTTCTCTTAGCTTTTCCTATTAGAAAATGTTCACATGTGGGCAAGTTGACCTTAGTGAGATTGCTTATAAGGCCTTCTCTAGCTAACCGAGCCATTCTCTAGCTAACCAAGCCAAATTATCAAATGTAGAAAGAAAAACAATAGACTCATTTATTTTTGAATAATCCAAATTTAATATCATGAAATCGTCTTGAAGAAAAGCATTGCCATAAAACACATGGCCTAAATAAAAGGAAACATAATTGTTTTCAAATATAATTTGAAAACCAAGTCTTAATAGAGTGACTACAGGAAGTAAGTTTCGTCGGATCTTGGGAGCGTATAGCACATTGTGGAGAGAAAGAGTGCGGCCACCCTGCAAGTCCAGCTTGTAGGTACCAAGTCCCAATACCTCCACGCTAGCTCCATTCCCCACCTTGATATCACAACTTCCAGCTAGAATCCGGCAATACTCCACAAATTCGACTCTCTCTCGCGCTATGTGTTCGGTCGCTCCTGAATCAACAGTCTACACAGGATAGGAGTGAGCAACCATCACATGGCTAGTTACAAAAACAATGCGAGAAAAGTCAGAGCGTACCTTCTTCGGCTCAATGCAGTCACGGGCGAAGTGGTCATTCTTTCCATAGTTGAAGCACTCTAATTTTGACTTGTTCTTCCCACGCTTGCCCCTCTTGTTGCACTGAGAAGTTCCTGACACCTTTTTAATTTGTCTAGCAGCTACCCCATTCTTGAACTTCTTGCACTTAGGCCTTAATGCCTTACACAAACCAGAATCAGCCACATAGGCCATATGATTGGGCTTAGCAGCCTCTAGGCGCTCAGCCTCCAATTCCAAGTGACGCGAGACATCATCAAAGTCTTTGATATTCTCGTTATGCATCAGGTTCTAGCTCATATTCTCCCAAGAATTCGGCAATAATCTTATCATTGCCCTAAGATCGTGGTCGACATAGCCCTAAGATGCTGCTTCATCGTGTGGACAGAGCGCATCTTGTAGGAGTCAAACCTCATGGTTAATCCACGCAACCTAGTGGCTGAAGTTCCACCAAACTTCAACTTCAAAGCTTCCCACATGCTTTGGGCAGTGTCATAGATCTCGAATTCACACATTAGGTCATTGTGCATGATTCTTAACGTGATTATGCGTGTGCACCGACTTTTCTTAGCCCATTGAGTATAGGCTAGTTGATCTATCTTGTGTTGTTCCAAGGTCCCTTCCCCGGGCTCGGTAAGGGAGTGAGATAAGGCCTCCAAGACCTCTTGCTCATCTAAGACATATTGGATCTTACGATGCCGAATGTCGTAGTTCTCCCCATCCAATTTCTCCCATTTGTTTAAAACGGCACCTATACTCTTGGATGCCATTTCACTACAATACAAAAAGAACGGATATTACACACACACCTAAGAAATCTGCCGTGTCCATCCAAGCTAGAAAAAGAATAATTTGGACATGTCGCAAGAACGAAAATTCGCTAGGCTTCAGAATCATCTCTTGTGCCACAATATCCAATTATTAAATTTCTAACCTAATTCTCGCGCAAATTTAAAAAAAAATATGAGAGAATTAATCATCATAAATCTCAACCATACTCCCACTATCTTAAGTAGTCATCTAGCCATAGTCACATGTAAAGAAAACAAGAAGACTATTGTCTTCTTCAACCTTCAGAATTGGTACTGTTCATGTGAACAGTACCACGAAAACACAGTGGCTTGAACCCACAGTCACAGTGTGCCACCGGGACTGGGCTGGATGGCAGAGCACTCACCGGAGTGCTCTGAACGACGTGGGTTGCTCCACACGGTGCGCGCAACACCACGTGGTGTGCGCGAGGCCCCGAAGGTGCACGCGGCACCGCTGGGTGTGTGCTGCACCCCCCCAGGTGCGCGCAGCACCTCCGATGGCTTTTTTTTTTTTTTTTTTAAATCCAGATAAAAAGAATAGGATAAAAAATGACACCCAGACAAATCTCAAGCATATGCGAGAAAAATTATAAATTGGAAGCAACTTTAAAAAAAGCTCTGATACCAATGTAAGAATGCACAGTGGAAAAATACCTCAAGCTCAGCTTATAAAATTGTTCTACAAGTTTCTCCATATTGACAAATCCCAAGCGTTTCCTCTTAGTGGCGAAGTGTACTACGTAGTATATGATTAGAGTAACACTTAATAAATTCACAGCCTAAATATCTTATTAAGAGAGAACAAAAAGAGAGAGAGCTTTTTGTGTATTTCAGATGATGCCAAAACCAAACTAAGGTCCACCAACACACGGCTGGCCTTGAAGGCCAATCATTACACTGCAATCAAATTGCAGCCGTTGCAAACTGCAACAGCTTGTAACGTTTGGCATTAAGCCATCCGTTACAAGTCAAGTAACATATGGCTTAAAGGGATAAAGGGGGGGTCAGCCCACGTGGGCGCCCCTCCTTTCCTCTTGCTAACACATTCCCTTCTTCCTTCTTCTTCCTTGGCTTCCCTTCATCTCCAAATTTATTTTGTTATTTTGTGAAAATGATTAGCCCATCCATCAAAACTGGATTGCAATTTCGACTTCATTGGGTGACGGCAATGGCAATTTCATTCGGGTATGGGGACGATTTCATCTCGGCGCAAGGGGGACTGGTATCGACTTAACTGGGCACACGGGGCAAGGTCCTCATTCTTTCGATTTCATCAGTTTCATTACAGGACCTGATTTCTTCCCTGTAATGGAATGCAGTGTTTCATTTAATAAGGAAACACTATAATTCATTAAGCTTGCAACGCAGTCCCGATTCGGGACTGCAATAAGAATAATTCAAATTTCAAAGGCCAAAAACTTTGTTTGGAACCCATCTGTTTGAACTCCTATTTGTATGTTGGAATCTTAGAATCCGTCTGGATATTTAGAATATTTCAGTATTTTTATAAATAATAGTAAAAAAGTTTGAGTTAAAAAGGTTTTATCGAATTTTAAAAAATAAGAAAAAAAGTTGAATAAAAATATTATAAGTTGAAAATATAATTTTTTAATAGAATTTTTGTTTTAAAATTTCAAAAACTAGTATTGTCTTATGTGTTTTGTTTGGGAGTTTAGGAAAGTTATAATGATTAGATAAAAAGTTGAATATTTGAAATTAAAAATATTTTATATTTGAATGATATTTGGGAAGGAACTATCTGAGAATAGTTTAGAACATTTTGTTGCCAAGCGAACTCTTAGAATATATTATTTTGAGCGATTGAGATTTTTTTTTTAAATAAACATGAGCGATTGAGAATTTGAGATAGAAGTAATGTGTCGTTTCTTTAATTGTGAATGGATTTAAAAATTTGGATTCAAATTGCGATTTTAATTTGGATGATGATAGTGAAATTTGCGGGCTGATAAAGTATCTGAAGGGCGCACTATTGGCGCTTTGGTAAATAAATAAATAAATAAGCCGTTTTCTTAACTCAATTGTTATAATTATTTTCAACTTTTGATTAAAAAAAATTGAAAGATGTCAATTAAAAAGGATAAATTACAACTCAAACGTTCTATAGAAATTTGATAGATTTTATAAGAGTATTATAACCAGAAAAGGATTTGATCGGAATCAAGGTGGGCCTAGTCTTAAAGATAATTTGCAAATTCCAGATAGGTCAATTACAAGATCAAGGAAGTAATGCACGAATTGGAGCAATTCACTTGGGATGAAGCTAACGAGAGTCCAACACTCAAGATGGACTTGAAAGAAGGAGAACCAGCTTTGATCTACTTGATTCAAGCTGGGGAAGACATAACTTAGAGATAGGGCCTATTGTTATTGGAGACTTCAAATTTGGTTAAATGATTTATGTTATTAGTTTAGAATAAGTGGGCTTGAAGATGCCTGGCCCACACGTCTTATTTTCAATGAACTAGAGTTTTCAAGAAGGCCTTGTATTTTGGCCAATGGCTTATTTGGAAAGTTACTTTTTAGGAATTAGGGTTTCAAGAGGTACTGTAGCGTTACTATAGCCGTACTGTAGCGCGACACTGTTTATAAGGGCATTTTGGGTAAAAAGGGCTTTACTTTGGCTAGGATTTTAATTAGGTTTAGTTTAAATACTCTTTGTAGCCTCATTTGAAGGTTAGACAATACTGAATGTCATTTGTGAGTTAAGGTTTCTCCTCTTGTTCTTGATTGAACTCTTGAACTTATCAAAGGTAAATCACAACCTTTGTGGCGTTCCTCCTTTGTAATCTAGGTTCTTGAGACAGGTTCTTCAATGGGTCTAGATTTTGATATAATCTAGGTTCTTGAAATGAGTTCTCATCGGGTCTAGGTTTTTCCATCCATTGACTTGAATTTGGCTTTCTTGGGGAGTTTTCAAATTGATTGTGGGTTCAAGGGATTTCATTCCCGCGGGTTCATATCATTTAGTATTCAGAGCAAGGTTTCCAATCAGGTCTGATTCTATCTTTTATTTCTTGCATATTTCATTCTAGGGTTTCATTACTCTAGGATTGATTACAAAAAAAAAAAAAAAAATAGTGGTTGTTGTATTTCTTCACTATTGTTAGGGTTCTGAATCTCATTGTTTAAGAGTGTTTGGGTTTTTGAGTTATTGTTAGGGTTTTCTTAATTGCTTATTCTTGATTGTGATCAAATCAGTTGGTGGAAAAAAAAAACAGAAAGGAAAAAAAAATATGCCCGGAAAAAAAAAATCATCCAGAAAAGAAAAAAAAATAAAAAAAAAAGGGAAAGAAGAAAACTGAAATTTCTCTTGAGCCTTATCATCATCAAAGGGGCTGCATACATTATTCTAGTTGGTATCTTGTCTTATAGTTACTGTTTCATTCGTATAATTTCCTAGATTCACGTGTCATTTTTTTTATTCCTTCCGTCTTACTCTTGTTCTTGTTTCTTGGACCTAATTACTAGTTAGGATAAAACATAGTTGCTTTGTCTTGATTGAGTTCAATTAGTTCTTAAAGAACTTGAGTGAGAAAACTCTTGAGGTAAAAGGCAAGAGAGTGTGAGACTATTATTGAAAAAAAATCAATTAAGAGTGAAACACGAGTGGAGTGCCATTATTCGAGTGTCAATACGTAAGAGAGTGTGTGAGGTTTACTTTTTTGCCACTAACATTCTTTTGTGCAGCACCTTATAATGTCTCAGCGGAGTAGCGCATCACCAAGGGGGAGAGCAGATAACTCATCCTATGTGTTGCAAGCCATGCAACAACAGTTTGAGCGGTTGAATTTGTGTTGGGTGAAGTGAGAGATAGGATGGATCATCAAGAAGCAGCGATTAGAAATCTGCAAGGTGGGAGAGATAGGAGGCGACGTGAGCACAGAGTTGAAAATGAGTATGAGAATGAGGGAGATGGTGAGGATGAGGAAGATTTAGCATCTAAAGTTGGGTTGGGTAGACATGGAAGAGTTAGGCGTGAAAGACGACTTGACGGGAATCTCAGGGTAGAGATGGCATAGATAGAGACCTTGGGAGCATCAAAATGAAAATACCATCTTTCCAAGGTAGAGCTGACCCTGAAGTTTATTTAGAGTGAGAGAAAAGAATAGAGTTGGTGTTTGATTGTCATAATTACTCTGAGGAGAAGAAGGTGAAGTTGGCGGTAATTGAGTTCACTGATTATGCGAGTATTTAGTGGGATCAATTAGTGACCAATAGGAGGAGAAATCTTGAGAGGCCTGTAGAAACTTGGAGAGAGTTAAAAGCTATCATGAGGCGGAAATTTGTACCTAGGCACTACTATAGAGACCTCCACCAAAAATTACAAAATCTTACACAGGGGTCTAGGAGTGTAGAGGATTACTATAAGGAGATGAATGTGGCTATAATTCGGGCTAATGTAGTGGAGGATCGGGAGGTCACGATGACAAAATTTTTGAGTGGGTTGAATAGGGAGATAGCCAATGTAGTTGAGTTGCAACATTATGTGGAGGTAGAGGACATGGCACACATGGCTATGAAGGTGGAGAGGAAGTTGAAAATAAAGGGTACAACAAGGTATACTTTGATTTCTAGTACTCCTTGGAAACCAAAGTGAGACAAAAATGATCAAGCTTAACAAAAGGGAAGACCGAACTACCTAAGGGAAAAGATGAGGTTGAGGCTGAAACCTCAAGAAAAATAGAGAATGAGTTGGAAAATAATTGTGAGGCCGAGAGTTCAAAAAAGGAGGAAAGTGAAAGAAAGAAAGAGAGGTAAAATGAAAAATATAGTGAGATGAAAAGAGAGAATGAGGCCGAAACTTCAAGAGAAAGAGAGAGTGAAAAAGAAAATATAGAGGTGGCTGAGAGTCAAGAAAAAAGTGTGGGCCATGAGAGGAAAAAGAAAGAGAGATTGCAAAGAGAAACAGAGAGACAAAAGTGAGTTTTTATGCTAAGACAAACTTTTATACTAACAAATTTAACGACTCTTTGCCTCGTGTTGTTGTTTTTTTGTTGCAGGGATATGAGGTCATGATTTCTAGCGGCGTGTTTTGTGCATTGCCACATATTAGGGAGATAAAGCACTATATTGATTTTGTGCCAGGTGCGACAATTCCTAACCGATCTTTCCTTGAAGAACATGAGTTTTTAACACACTTGAAGGGATAAGGTATGTCGTTGACTATAATGCATGCTAAGTGGGAGGACTGTGTTGAGACATTTCCTCATGAATTCAAATACACACAAGGTATGAAAAATCTTGTGGTTGATGCTTTTGCAAGAAGGTACGTCTTTATCTTCATTTTAGATCCAACATTGTTGAGACTTGAATATAATAAGGAATTGCATGCTAATGATGATGACTTTGCTAGTGTGTATGGAACATGTGAAAAAGTATCGTTTGGTAAGTTCTATAAATTAGATTGGTACTTATTTAGAGAGAATAGATTTTGTGTGCCAACTAGTTTTATGCTTAAGTTGCTTGTGTGTGATAGACATTGTGGTTTGTTGGGTAACTTTGGTGTAAGGAAGACTTTCAATTTGTTGCATGAACGTTTGTGGGAGTATCATTTGCCATTCACTGACGTATTGCATGAACGTTTGTGGAAGTATCATTTGTCATTTATTAACGTGTTGCATGAACATTTGTGGAAGTATTACTTGCCATTCATTGAGTTTGCATATAATTGGAGTGGTGTAAGAAAAACTTTAGGTGTGTTTTATGAACGTTTGTGGGAGTATCATTTGCCCTTATTAGAGTGTGCATATAAAACCTTGCATACTACTATTTCTTATTCTCCATTTGAGGTTGTTTATGGTTTTAATCCACTTACTCCTTTAGGTTTGATGGCTTTGCTTGTTGATGATAGGAGTAGCTTGGAAGAACATTTTCAATTTCTTGAGAAAATTAATGAAAATACATATGAAGTAGATATTTCAAGTAAGTATCATGTTTTTGCTATTTTCAATGTTACTAACATTTTTCCTTTTGATCCAGGTGGAGATTTGAGGTCGAATCCTTTTGAGGAGGGGGGAATGATGGAATCAAGGTGAGCCTAGTCTTAAAGATAATTTGTAAATTCCAGATGGGCCAATTACAAGATCAAGGGCCAAGAAAATCAAGGAAGTAATGCACGGATTGGTGCAATCCACTTGGATGAAGCTAGCAAGAGCCCAACACTCAAGATGAGCTTGAAAGAAGGAGAACCAGCTTTGATCCACCTGATTCAAGCTGTGGAAGACATGACTTAGAGATAGGCCTATTGTTATTGGCGACTTCAAATTTGGTTAAATGATTTATGTTATTAGTTTAGAATAAGTGGGCTTGAAGATGCCTGGCCCACACGTCTTATTTTCATTGAACTAGGGTTTTCAAGAAGGCCCTGTATTTTGGCCAAGAGCTTATTTGGAAAGTTACTTTTTAGGAATTATGGTTTCAAGAAGTACTGTAGCGTTACTATAGCCATACTGTAGCTGCGGGTACTGTAGCGCGACACTGTTTATAAGGGCATTTTGGGTAAAAAGGGCTTTACTTTGGCTAGGGTTTTAATTAGGTTTAGTTTAAATACTCCTTGTAGTCTCATTTGAAGGTTAGACAATATTAAATGTTATTTGTGAGTTGAGGTTTCTCTTCTTGTTCTTGATTGAACTCTTGAACTTATCAAAGGTAATTCACAACTTTTGTGGCGTTCCACCTTTGTAATCTAGGTTCTTGAGACAGGTTCTTCAATGGGTCTAGATTTTGATATAATCTAGGTTCTTGAAACGAGTTCTCATCGGGTCTAGGTTTTCCATCCATTGACTTGAATTTGACTTTCTTGGAGAGTTTTCAAATTGATTGTGGGTTCATATCAGGATTACATAAAAGTAATCAAACAAATTAACGTGATTTAATATGATTTGTCAGATTTACTTTGTTTTGGTATCTTTTAATGGTGCTTATTATTTACCGTTGAGTTTCTCTCATTTTTTTGTTGGTAGTTAATAACATTGCCGTTGGGGAGAGTTTTGGTCTTCAAGTGTTCAAACCGTTTTTTTATTTCAAGTGATTTTATGCCTTAGACGTTGTAAGATTAATTTCTTTAACGTTTTGAAGGTTTTAATTTATTTATTGTTCAGTTGCCGTTTATTTCTTCCAGAAGAACGTTTTGAAGGGTTATTAAAGAGGGTTTTTAAGTTGTAGACATTGGTTTTTTTTTTTTTTAACCTGTTAACGTTGGCCATTTATTTCATTGTTAGTCTTTTCTTTGTACATCCTGGGTCCTTTCTTAGTCTTATATATATTTATATTGTTTACTTCTTTATACGGGACTATTTGTGGAATATACTTTAGAGAAAGTGAGATAAGATAAATAAGCTTAATGAGTATATATTTTTTAGAGTATTTTCAGATAAAAGAGATATGTTCTTTTTAGTAGAAATTTGGACTCAACCACTTGTGCAGAGTAAGCTTGAGTTATACGACAATTAGTTGGGCTGTTGTATCCTAGAGGAGTCAAGTCAAGATGAGTTCTGCTACACCAGTTAATTTGAGAATTTGTACACTACAGAGGCTTGAATCTCCTTAAAAAGAGCGATATTTCTGTGCCTCGGTCCAAACTAGCTTCATTTTAATTTTAATTTCATTGTAATTTTTATTATATTATTGTGTATATCACCAACAATTTTAAGGAGATTCAGACATAGAGCCTAGAATTGAAAAATCCACGGAAAGCATCGGAGATCTCAACAAGTCCTTCCGGTTCAAAGGAGCTTATTTCAAGAGATAGAAGTGCAAGGTTCTCTTCTATCTAAGTCTTCTCAACGTCTCTTATGTTCTCACATAAAAAAATCCTTGCAAGATCACCACTGAGAATATGATTGAAGCACAAGTCAAAACTCACGAAGAAAAGATTGAAAAATATACCAAAGATGAGTATGTCCATTTTATCTTTTAAATTGTCTTGCTAATCAATTTTATGATTACTACAATACTATTTACACCTTTGCAAAAAAAATTTGGAAAGCTTTACAGAGTAAATACGATACAGAAGAAGCCAAAGCGAAGAAATATGTGGCAAGTCGCTTCTTTCGATATCAAATGGTAGATGAAAAATCCGTTGCAGAGCAAGCGCAAAATTTTCAAATGGTTGTAGCTGAAGTTAGATCCGAAGGCAACAAGATTAGAGACAATCTAATTGTTTGTGGCATCATTGATAAGCTACCACCTTCGTGGAGGGAGTTTCAAAAATCGATGCGCCATAAACCAAAGGGACATCCTTGGAGAAATTAATCACACGTATTTGTGCAGAGGAGGAAGCTAGAGGCCAAGATGATTTGGTGTTTCAAAATGGTAATGAGGATTATATGACAAAGGTAAACTTAATTTTTGAAAATAGTAGCTTGCCCAATGGTCAAAATACAAGAAATAGTTATTTGAAGCCGCAAAGAAAAGATTTCAAAAATTTTAGTAGACCTTACAAAAAGGCTTTCAAATCCAAAATGGTAAGAACCAAGGACCCCCTTCACAAAATCAAGCTTGTTTGTCTATGGCAAAGTTGGGCACTTTGCTTGAATTTGTAAGTTCCGGAAGTGAGAAAATAATCCTCAAGTTAACGTAACTGAGGAGCCATTTGTAGCAATGATTACAGAAATTAACATGGTTTAATTTGTTGAAGGGTGGTGGGCAGATTCTGGTGCCAATAGACAAATTTGCTATGATAAACATTGGTTCAAAACTTTTACTCCCTTTAATGAAGAAAAGACTATTATGCTTGATGACTCAAGTAAAACCATGGTTCTTGGAAATGGTGGAAATGGTGAGGTTGAGCTGAAATTCACCTCTGGACATATATTGATGCTTAAAGATATACTCTATACACCGTCTATGAGAAATAATTTGATATCGAGTTTTTTACTCAACAAAACGGACTTCAAATAAACTATGGAATCTGATCAATTTGTAATTACAAAGAATGGAGATTTTGTGGGCAAGGGCTATGCTTGTTATGGGATGTTTAAATTAAATATTGAGAATAAAACATACAATGTTTCTTTTTATGTGCATTGTTCTTTAAATGTTTTGGCGCGCATGCTTATGTCTTTCTTAGATATGGAATAAAAAATATAGCAGTCCATATTTTTTCATATTGGAATTAAGTGTTTTTTGAGTAAGGTGTTTTTTTTATGAAAAGAAAATTTCCTTTTAAGTCTAAAAATTAGTAGGGGTCAAGGTTTTAGAAAATAATATTTTTTTTAAACACTTGGCTCTAACGTTTTTTTTTTTTTTTTTTTTCCTTTTCTTTGAGTTTTTGGGAGTAAATCTGAATGTTATTAACTTTTTGTATATTAAATGAACGTAAATGTTATTTATGTCGGCTGCCTCTATTGTCTTTATTGCCATTTGGTTTGTTTGAAACGTATGGTATTAATTTTGAATTTAGTGCCATAACTGAAAGTTTTTGATGTTGAGATTTGGTTTTGTTATCCTAAGATAAGTTTGGATGCATGTATAATTATTAGCCGTTTTAAGATTTTATTGATTATCGCTTTATGCTACCGTATTTTTCTTAAGTCAACTATGAAGTTGATCTGCTTTGGCTTCAATAAAAGATCAGATTTGTTGAGAGAATTATTCATTTGTGGAAAAAAACAATTAATTCATTGTGATAGTACTACTATAATTGGTAGAGTACGAAACCGTTATTATAATGGTAAATCCAGATCCTTTAGAAAAAAACACAGTACTGAGAGATTTTTTTTATTGATTGTGTTATTAATGTGGATCCACTAAACAAAATTTTGACAAGAGAAATGATCTGTAATACATCAAGGGAATGAGATTAAAACCCATAAATTCATGAGCCATGTATAAGGATACCAAACCTTGGGACCAAAGATCCTGAGAACTGGGTTGATCAATGAGAAAAACGAATTATATGATGGTCGTAAGAAATGCACTATTTATTTTTATTTCTCATTCATATGATATGAGTGCATTTATCTTGTAATGTTTTGGAGGATGAGTTTTTGGAGAAACTCTTAATGAAATTTTGTAATTCTTATGAGTATGGTGTAAAAATTACAGGAACACCCTTGACAGATTTCACCTATGTGGGTGTGAGAGTGGAGCCGTTCTCTATGAGATTTGGGTTTATTCTCAAATATACATGAAATCGGGATCAATACAAGGCCGTAATGTACTGGCTAATAAAACTCATGTCAACATCTAGATTACTATGTGTTGACATAGTAACGTGAGGGAATGTTGGTATTTTTTAATGATGTTTATTATTTACTGTTGAGTTTCTCAGTTTTTTTGGTTGTTAATAATATTGCCGTTGGGGAGAGTTTTGGTCTTCAAGTGTTCAAACTCTTTTTTTTTTTTCAAGCGGTTTTATGCCTTAGTCGTTGTAAGATTAATTTCTTTAATGTCATGAAAGTTTTAATTTATTTATTGTTCAGTTGCCGTTTATTTCTTTCGGAAGAACGTTGGCTTTGAAGGGTTATAAAAGAGGGTTTTTAAGTTGTAGACGTTGGCTTTTTTTTTTTTTTTAACCTGTTAACGTTGGCCATTTATTTGATTGTTATTCTTTTCTTTGTACATCATGGATCCTTTCTTAGTCTTATATATATTTATATTGTTTAGTTCTTTATACGGGACTATTTGTGGACTATACTTTAGAGCAAGTGAGATAAGAAAAATCAACTTAATGAGTATATATTTTTTAGAGTATTTCCTGATAAAAGAGAGGTGTTCTTTTGAGTAGAGTTTTAGACTTAATCACTTGTGCAGTATAGGCTTGAGTCATACGACGATCAGTTAGGTTGTTGTATACTGGAAGAATCAAGTCAAGATGAATTCTGCTGCATCGGTTAATTTCAAAATTTATATATCGCAGAGGGCTTGAATTTCCTTAAAGAGAGCGATATTTCCGTGCCTCAGTCCAAACTGGCTTAGTTTTAATTTTAATTTCAGTGTAATTTTTATTATATTATTATGTATTTCACCAACACTTTATAATAAAAATAATTTTATAATATGATAAACTATATCAAACTACATTAATTTGTGATATTACTTTTGTGTAATCACGGCTAGAGTATTTTTCTAGAGTTTATATTTGCTAAGATCCAAAATAGCATGTGATCTGCAGCAGCACCCATGACAGATGTCATCTCCTAGCACTGCATTGTCACCACGTCTCGCTTCCCCCCTCATGCAGACGACACACGTAGAGCTCCAATCGACAATCAAATCCCGGGGATCATAAAACCAAAGCCTCCAGCTAGCCCCAGTCTCCATCATCACAACCAGATATGGCCGAGAAGGATTGGAAGAAGCCTACTTTGTGATGCCAAATCCATTAGAATGCTTCACCAAACTAATACTCCTCCAAGCAGACTTGATCTACAACTGCTTCGTCACTCTCTTCTCCCCCATCTTCTGTTTTCTCTCCATCGTCTCCGAGTCCTACCGCCGTGCCGAGGAAACCAAAGACGCCGTTGAATCCACAGTCCGGAAAGTCCCCTCCACCATCGCCCATGGCATCGCCGTCTTGATGAAGAAGTTGAGCTTTGGGTTTCTGGGAGCTATGTACGCGTGCATGGTTTTGACGGTCCTGCTGGTTGTGGCTGCCGTGGTGGGTGTTGGATTGGTAGAATTGTGGGTTGAACATCCTATCTATGTAAGGGAGAAGTTGTATTTTGATTACACTGAGGCTCATCCAAAGGCTGTGTTTTGTCTTGGTAATGTTGGGGTTGAAAGATTCAGCAGGAGGAAGCAGTTGTTTATGGGTGTTCCGAGAGGCCACGAATTTCATGTTTCTTTGGTGCTTTTGATGCCTGAATCTGACTTCAATAGGAAGATTGGCGTGTTCCAGGTACGCATTTTTTTCTCTGTTTCTTTTTTTTTTTTTATATATATATATATTAATAAAATTCGATTGGTAGACTAAAATTAATTAATTAAAACTTTACTTTATTTGGTCATTTTTCCCCATATTTTTCATATATTTAGATCTTATTTTTGAGACGGTCATTAATTAATTATTCGGGGGAATACTTATGGACTCATGAATTATTAAGGTCACTGAAACTGCATTGCTGGAAAGTGGGAGCAATTGAGATGATACTTCCGAAAATGTTGTGAGAATTGTCGTATTTAAAACACCAGAACAATATGCCACCTACCTTAGAGCTTTAGGTCATTGTTTATAAATAGAAACTTCTATTATATAAAGCTTTGACAGTGTAGCTCATGATAATATAAATAATATATTAGGCTAAAACCCTCACGACAAAACCTTGACCCTCACTCAAATAGTAACTTATGAAATATTGGTGCTGTATAGATCAACTCAAGTCAAGAATCACGACCCTAAAAAAAAAAAAAAAAAAGAGGAAAAAGGCTGTTATTTTTCTATGAAGTTATGCTTTTATGGCTCAACAATGAGAAGCAAGTATCCATGAAATTGTGAGATCTGAAACTCTCAACTCATTTGATATATTTTCCAGAACAATAATGATGATTTTGTTTTGTGTAGTTAGGAAAAAAAAGTGTAGTCTTAAACATTATATTTACTATGTCGCAAGATCTAATTTCTATACCAGTTTCCTAATGTTACTTAGAGATGGTGGCAAATGATATAGCTAGAATGTCAAATTTGGAACTTTCAAAGGCAAAATGATGATAATTGTCCAAAACCAACAATAGGCACTATTGATGACGTTTTTCACCACCAACTGGATCTGATCAATGACCTGCAAAAATGAACAAAAAGATGGGGAGATCTCGATGGGTCTAACGCACATCTGATGCCTAAGTCAGGAAATGGTAAATATACATTAATAGAAAAAGGGGAATTTCTTTATCGTACCTGAATTCGTTGGTAAAAGTCCTTTATATAGGGGGTGAATCCTTGTTTGATAAGGAGAGTGAATTTTTTCCCAAATTTTCAGGTCTTGATTGCCAGCTTCTCGTGATAAGATAGCTGAAGGAAAGAATTGACATATCTTGGACTTCTATTCCGAATATCTCGCTAATTTCTTCATGGGTAGATATCTTCTATCTTCTATCAGAGTTTACCATAGAGATCTTATTAGGGGCGATAGGATCTTGTGGTAGTGAACATATAGTATTCCCGTAGGTTCTTTGGCCTATAGGGCATATTACATGGGCCTTTTATTTTGTATCAGTGAGCCCGTTCACTAGGGATTTAAATGATCCTCCAGTTATCCCGCAAATTCCTGCCACATTGGTGTGGCAGGAATTTAAAGATTATGAAGCGTTAGTGCCTATCCCATTACTAGTTGCACTTGGCCACTCGTATTCGTGTGTTAGAAGGATCTTTGATGGCTGCACGTTTGCCTATAGTCACATCACCAGATCGTGGGATGTGCTTGCGGCGATCATGTTGTTAGATGGCTCATATTCTCCCTGGGGAATTCCAACCGTCGCAACCAAGGTGATAAATTGTCCCTTCCATTTCACTGTTATTCCCTTTTCGCTTCTGCACATTCTTTTCATTATTGTCTATGTTCTCCATTAAGACCCATTTTCTTCTCCGAAGTTCATATGATTCCATGGCCACAGAATCAAGGATTTCATACGAATCTCTCAGCTTGCGTAGGTCAGCCTTGGTCATGCTGGATGACTAGTCATAACCCTCGAAGTAAGGAATATCGCGGGCAGTAAGAAGTGTTGAGAATATTAGTGAAAAAGTAATGAAAAAGTAATAATAGAATATTGAATAGTAGTAAAAAGTAATGAATAGTAGTAAAAAATAAGTGAAAAGTAATAATAAAGTAATGAATAGTAGTGGAGTATTTTGAGAATACCTAGGGTATTCTTGGTACCCAAACCTAGCCAGAGGTTCCCCCTCAAGGAGTCGTAAATGAATAAGGATTTGCTAAAAAGGTGGTCCTTACGTCTCGCTCCCTTTCTTGTGGGTTATGTCTTGCTCCCTTTCTTGTGGGTTACGTCTCCCCTGTTGTCGCCTAGTACGCGATCTCCTCGACTATTTGAAGCTAGCACCGGCCCATCTCAACTATAGCACTTGGAGGATCCTCATGTGTTGTTGTGTCACCTGGAGGATGGTTTTGGAACCTACCAAGGAGGGGTACCCTGACTTAACTGCCTGTGAGTTCATGGCTACTCATTCAGTCAGGGCACTGGAAGGTAAAATATGTTCATTTTGTTCCTATTCTCGCTATTGCTTTACTCGCTTCGAGTTGCCACTCGAATGCTAAGCAGTGGTATAAGAAAATTTTAATTATTTTTGGACAGGGATGGGAGTTTCCTGGCAGACAGGTCAAGAAGGTTGAATTTCCAGTCCGCACCATTTGGAGATAAGTCCATGATGACAAGGATGTGGTTGTCACTCTTTCCCTGTGGGAACAAGCCCGTGTAGAGAGAGTTTACTCTTGGGTTGAGCACAACTAATAATGTTTGGACGGAGGACGGAGGACCTCCTGACAATGGCCCATATTCATAGATTTTTGGTGATGCTTGACCACTCTCGCTTCAACGGTCGTAACTTGCCGAAGGAACTTAATACTTCTCAGGGCAAGAAAAGAGTCGTTGTTACCCCGCTGGCGAAAGTAGGGAAGTGGTCTTGTCGTCAGGCTAGGGGGTGGATAGACCTTGACCTCATGAATCTTCTATCCGAGAAGGCTCCTTGGACTTTGACAATCTAGGTGACTTGACGGGGCAAGACTTCTAGGTCCTAGCCACTGCCCTAGATTTTGAATTTCCATTGCGGGGGACTGACTCTACCCCATCACCAGCCTTTGCTTCATCGTCGACCCTGCAAGTCACATTGGAGTTGGCTGACGAAGACGACACAAACATTGACTCTACTTTTACTCGAGGTCTTGTGGATTTTTCTTCTGGTCTCAGTGATAGACTTTGCTAGGTGGGGTTGAGGTCAGGGTTCTGACCTATGAGGTCCAAGCTAGGGTTGGCCCTTAACTAGAGGTTGGGGAAGGGGAGCCTACCCCGGGTTCCCTTCCCTCGACTACATCCGGTTGCGAAACCCCGGTGCTTCCACCCAACTCGGTGCTGAGCAGGGACCGAGTTTCAATCCCTTCCTCGTCCAATAGTACCTTTGGGGGGCGAGGCGTGGTTTCTTCACTTGCTAAGGGGCCTATTCACTTCCCCTTCGACGTGACTGTTGATGTGATACACTCATCTCCTACGATTGAGGTTGAGGCTGTGGCTCCTAAGAGCCCTATCATCAAGGTCGAGGCCACGATTCTTAAGAGTGGCCCCAACCCTTGCTTTCCACCCTTGCTTTTCAGGATATTTCTGCTGCTCGGGCCCTTTGCCCCAAGGAGACAAGGACACCGGTACAGCTTGGGCCTCGCACCCGCCAAGACCTTGAGAGAGAGATGACTCTATTCATTCTATGGCATCCCGACTAAGGGACTCCTTTCCTCGATAAGCAAGTCTTAGAGTTCAACCTTTGTTTCCCTTTTTTGGCTTGGACCAATTGCAGCTTGGATTGTCGACCTAGGGTCCTGGAGGATTAAGTGTAGTCTAGGCGTGTAAGGAAATCGAGTGCCTGAAATTTGATAAGATCGAATTGGAGGTGGTCATCGACCAAGCTAATGGTATTGGAGGTCGACTTGGCTAGACTGAGGGAAGATGTTGTCACCCTCGGCGAGGAACTCAACCAGGTGAGGATGGAGGTTGTCTGCGACCATTTGAGTTAAGGTGCTCCAAGGCGAACACTCTTCCAGACGAGTAATGGTCTTGCCTTCAGACAAAGTTAGAGGGGTTGAGGAAGCGTTGCGGAGAACTGCAAATACTGCGGTGGAAGCTTTGAGGCACCTCTGCATGCCACTGGACTTGGAGGAGAAGAAAGGGGAGTTGGAAGAGTCATCCTGTTGGCACAAAGCAATGAAATATTGATGGTGATGGGATGAACAAGAGGCACCGTGAACTGTCATACTCGTATCGGTTGGGTAACAAGGTTAAATAATGCGATCTATGTATCAAGGAGTTGGAATTTGAGCTAGCTTCTTCAGGCGAGGAGATTGCTCACCTTTCACCTCAACTTCTTGCAATTATATTGGTTCGCAATAGGACCTTCGGTTAAGGCTATGGCATCGGTCTAGAGAGGTTGAGAACCATCTTGTTGGTGAACCCTCACATTGACTTGAGGACCCAAATTCTAGAGTCTTTCTAGCCCGATCGAGCTACATGCTAATCCCTTAACTCTTTTGGGCACGACATGATGCTTGATGCATTTCCGTTCTGACTCCTCCAATACCTCCAACTCTTCCAGCCCCATAGTTCCTTTTATTCCAGTTTTATTTTTTCCTTATTGGCTGCCCCATCCATATTTGTACAAATATGATATTTTGAGTGAATGGACACTTTTTCATTGTGATGGTTGTGCCTTATTATTTTGCTTTATGTGTTCTGTGTTTGTTTTGATATCCTTGGTGCGTTTTTCGCGTGTTGCTATGGCAAGGATGGTACGGTCTGGGGCTTGTGCGCTTTAGAATTTATCCACAACAAGTTTTTGGACTTGGCATTAGTGGCGGAGTGTCGGGAGTCTGAGGACTCTGGCGCCCTACTGTTTATCCACGAGTCTTTGGATTCAACATTAGTGGTCGAGGGTCGCATAGTCTAAGACTGTCGTTCCATATTGCTTTCTCATTATTGGTCGAGGGTCGTGGAGTTTGAGTATTCAACTTTAGTGGTCGAGGGTCATGGGGTCTGAGGACTCTGGCGCACTATCACTTTCCCACAAAGAGTCTTTGGACTCGACATTAGTGGTCGAGGGTCGTGGAGTCTGAGGACTCTGGCATTCCATCGCTTTGCCACAGCGAGTCTTTGGAGACATTAATGTCGAGGGCCTTTGAGCGAGTAGGTAGTGCAGAGAGGAAGTTTATGCGTCAACTTTATTCATAGTTCTTCTTTACATAATCAAGGATAATATTTTTGAGGTGCTCTGCGTTCCATGGATGTGATAGCTCCCATCCTCTAGCGTCTTTTAAGTGATACGTGCTGGGTCACGGGCTGAAGATTACTATGGAGGGTCCATCCCAACGAGGGCCAAACTTTCTCCTGTGTGGTTACTCTTGTTTCCGTCAATACTAGGTTGCCTAACTTAAAGGCTCGGGGCCTAACTCTTTGGTTGAAATATCGTTCGGCTTTCTTTCTGTTGAGGACTGCTTGAGCTTTCGCTTTGTCTCAACGTTCATCTAGTAGGTCGAGATGTTCTTCCAGTGCTTTATCATTCTGCTCTGTCAAAATGTTGGATGCGGTATGTTGGCACTCCTATCTCCACCGGAGCCACGACCTCGCTCCTGTATGTTAAAGAGAAAGGGGTCTCTTCCGTCAGGGTTTACATTGTGGTTGTATGCCCAAGACACCTGGGAGCTCTTCTGCCCAATCCTCTTTCTTATCTAGGAGCTCTTGTTTCTGTAAAGCAGGAATTTATTTATTGCTTCTACAGCTCTATGCACCACTCCTGATAATGTTCTGAGTCAAACTGTCGCCCATTCCTCACTATGATTATCGCCAAGGGTTCCGTCTCCACACATTTGGTGAAGTAGTCTATTATGACGACTACGAACCTTACTCCTCCCTTCCTTGGTGGTAGCAATCCTATTATTTGACGCCCCCAAATTCCACTTGGGACTTGGCGGAACTTGAAATGTTGGGATATACAACACAAAATTACTTGCCCTCGTTCATGAAAATTAAGGATGCAATGTACCTAGCATACATCTAGCAATATGCAATATTCATAGTGGATAATTTTTTTCTTTTAGCAATACTATGTATCAGAAGTAATATGTCGCAAAATATAAACATGCTTCATAAAATTCATGTGATAGCTAGTATCCAAAAGATTACAATACTTATCTAATAGGTCTATAACATAAAGAGTATTGGAGACGGCGCTCCATAAGTACAGTCTATAAATAAAAACTATTATACTAATTTGCTGAGCCGTTCACGTTGCTCAAATATGATATCCAAGCTGACGTCCAAAAATGGGGGTTAGGCTCCATCAACTCTTTATCTGCTCCACATTCTATTCGACCTCGTCCAACCTCCCATGCATGGGTTCTCTAGATCCTGACATCGTCTACCATTTCGGAGTTGGGACTACCAAGTGAGATTTGATTACAAATCTCAGCAAATTAACAAATAACTTAACATACATTTTAAAGATGCATGCATGTCAGTAAAAACATGAATGCATACATGAGCATAAATAAGCTTGACGTGACTTGAGATTTAACAAAATGTGTACTAACATGAGTTGAGCTGACATGAGAAGAACTAAATTGACTTGAACTAAACATGACATAAAGCTGCACCTGAAACTGAACATGAATTAAACTTGAACTAAACGTGAACTGAACTGAATTAAACGTGGACTAAACTGATTTGGAAATTGTATGTAGGGATTCTAAATGTTAGTAACTTTATTACTAATAACTTAGAAACATGAAAAATACTAACTTGGAGTTAAATTACCATTTTACCCTTTACATGTGGGAAAATGACTATTTTATCCCTAACTTAAGGATTTCACATCCTAACTCCAAAAATACCAAAATTTACATTGCTCATGTAAATTTTGTCCTCAACTCAAATATGAATTTAGAAAAATGTAAACCAAACACAACTATGAGAAACATCATAGGGCCGAAACTTCCAAAGACCATTTCTCTTTACTTTTTTGTTGCAATTTTATCCATCTTCAACACTCATACTCAAACCAAAATATTGCAACATAGATCATCACATCCTATACTTTGAATCTCAATGTTTTGACCTTTTCAAAATATTTCCAAGAACTTCCAAAAATTCAGAACTTTCCTCTAACATGCTTATAATGCATTCTAAAGAACTAACATGCTTTGAATCAACATATAAAAGTCACCAAAAATCACAATATCTCACTCGAAGTACTTGGCTCCAACACTTGTCAAAAACAAAAATTTTTCTCGACTTTGATTTGATCAAAGACTTGATCTGAGACATACCTTGATGAAATCTTTAAACCAATAACATCATATGAATTAAAAATATGTAGTAAATTATATCCATGCATTAAAATTTTGACCTAACTGAGTATCCAAGCATTAAAGTACATCACATGGCTAAAAATAAACCAAAACATGGATCTAGCTGAAAACATCAAACGTTTGACCTAACCAAGTATTCTCTTGCAAAAAAATCAAATCTTCACAAACCAACACCTCAAATCTTCAAACCAACATTCTAACATGTAGATAAAAGGCATATAATCATCTAATAAATATATCAAAGCCATTGGAGTAAAAATATACCACAAAAGATCCAAACTTTCTTAAAAGAAAAACTGTTTTACCTCCTCCAGTTTCTAAGTTTCTAGATCTAAGAAAACATTTCATCGAAGGCTTTAATCATGCAACTAATCTCCAATAAAAATTCATATAAACATGTTGACAACACTCTATAAAAATTTTTGATCAAGATTTGATGGGAACCTTTCATTCCCGCGGGTTTATATCAAGATTTGTCCATTAGCTTGGTCAAAAACTCCAAAATATAACACACTATACATATTATCGCCCAGATTGACCTCTCCATGGTTAAAACAACTTTTGACCAATCAAATGAATATTAAATCAAACAAAAAAGTACCCATGGAAACTAGACTCAAATAGTAACAACTTTCGTGAAGGACTCATTGTATCAAAATACTTACAAGGCTTCCAAACATGGCACGCCAAATGGCTCAGAGAACTGCCTGAGAGAACTTCTAAGTGTTCTCTTCCAAGAATGGGGGTGAAAAGTGGTGAAGTGAGGGAAGTGGTAACCTGCATGCCTCAAGTACTTTGAAAAGGGAGGTATGACTTTGAGTGAAACCTTGAGGGATGGTGATTAGGTCACAAAAAGGAGCAAATAGCATGTGGTTTTCAGCCAAGGAAACTTCCAAGTGAAGGGTGGTGTTGAGGTGGCCTTCAGCCTTCACATCATGCACAACTTTGGGGCTTTCAGGAGCAATGGATGGGCTACTATGGGTGGGTATAAACTTCCTCAAGAAGGTTTGCTAAGGTGGTTATCATTTGTGGGCCTTAAACAAGTGGACTTCATTTGAGGTTTAAAGAGGGTTTGATTCAGGTTTGAGATACTTTTAAGCTCAAATCCAATTTTTCTTGGCCCAATCAAATTTTCAAGATTTAAAGGGTTGGATAATGATGTTATAACCTAAATGTGAGGAATTAATAGCATGTGAAAACGATTTAATCAAGTGATTAAACACAATGCTAGAAATTGGATCTAATAGGGTTTTGAAATCAAGTTTGGGGCTTGGGGTAACCATTTAGGGGTTTTGATTTTCTCGAAACTTTTGGGTTTCAATTGGATCCTAAGTATTTAGGGTTTCACTAGGGTTGAAACCCTCTTTGGTTTGGCACGAATTAGACGGTCGGATGGAATAGGGTTTTGGTTAGGTGGCATGATCTCACACCTTGATTTCCTTCACAATCTATCTCATGGTTCCTCTTGGTGCCAGGTGTCCAATACCATTCACCAAGCGTGGCTAAGATGTTGTCATGTGTGCAAATAAAACTTCTCTAGCCTAATTTGGACATTCCATACTAAGATTTTGAAAACATTGCACTTGGTGCTGCTATTGAGGTTACTATTTGCTCTGGGAAAGTGCAAAATAAACTTCGAATAAGCACTTCGTCTGAAAACAGAAAATGTGTATATTGCGCTATAAAATCCTAAATAAACAATTGAATCTAATGGTGTAGACCATATGGCATTCTGACACTTCTATCTCAAATAAATAAAATTGCACTTCTGGCTGAATCTGACTATGATGGCAGAATAAAACCTATGCGATTGGTCGATTCGTGAAAACTTACGAAATCTTCACCAGGTTCCTAAAGTCTATAGAATTTCTAGCGGACTGTTAGATATTACGTCCATCCCCGACTGCATGAAAAGTCACCGGGACATTATGGAGGTTAGCTCCTTCGGCAGGTAGTGCGATACTGAGGCAAACACTTGGCACTTCGTACGTCGCTCTACGAACTCTTTCGCATATTTGAGGCCAATAGTAGCCTGCCCTCACAATCTTTCTCACCAAAACGTATTGTGCTCTTCCATCAGAGTGGTCGCTCGTCCATTCTTGCACCTTTGCTAAGATGTATTGTGCCTCTTGTGGGAGATACATCTCAGTAATGGGGTCGAGAAACCTCTCTTGAAAAGAACTCGGTTGATCTGAGTGAACCGCATAGCTCTTCTTTTGATCTTTCTTCTTCCTTTCCAGTTGAGAGTTTTCCCATATCTAGGTACCTCGCCACTTCTTGAGCCCAGGTCGCTTGGTTCTATCTCTAGGACTTCAGTCCTGATGGTGGGGGATTTCTATCACCCTCCTCTTGACCTCCCATGGTGAGGCCGAGTTATCCATTCCTGAAGCGGCTCACACTACTCTGTTTGCTGTGCTATTACTTTCCCTTGGTATTTTCTCAATGCTGAAGTGGCAAAACCAGTCTTGCCTTTCCGATGTCAATTGCAAGTACTTCTTCAGCTTTTCGCCTTTTGTACAGCTCCAACACCTGATTGACGACCACTTTGTAGTCTGCCTTCACCTTGACCTCGATTGCCCCTACTACATATGCTATTGAGCCTCCCACCACCAAAGCTTCGTATTCGTTTGTTGTTGGTAGTTTTGAAGGTAAATCTCACCATGAAGTGATGTTCGTGCCCAGAATTGTTTACTATGTATACCCCTACTCCCCCATTAGCATGACAGGATGAGCCATCAACGAAGACCTACCAAGGTTTTTCGACTAGAGTAGTTACTATTTCTTCAGGAAAGCCGGTTATTTTGATGATAAGTCTACTAGGGCTTGCCCTTTTGTTGCCTGTGTCTGGAGGATATCGATGTCAATTCGCTTAACTTGATCACCCAACTCACCAGGCGTCCTAAGGCCTCAGATTTATGTAGTATCTTCTTGAAGGGGTCTTTCGTTAAGACCTTAATGGTGATATGAACTCCACCAACAATTGTGATGAAACCCGATAACAATGATGGCTTGGAACCCCAAGATCGTATTGACAAGATTTGTTGAGCCTTGACCAGTCACCCAACTAGATGAAAACCAAGACTACGAAGGATGGAAAACGCCACACCAAGAAATCAGAATCAAGGTGATAAGTTTGGAGCTTGAACGCCACAAGATTAACTTGATAAGTTCAAAGAGTTCTTTGAAGAACCAAGAGGAACACAAGACCTCACAAAGACAAATAAGCTTCTGAAATTTCAAATCTGATATTAAAACTCGAAATAACTCCCCTATATACTTGGAACAACCCTCCAAGAATAGGAAAAGTCATAACTCTAGGTTTAAAAGCAACACAAATATTATAATAACAAGTCCCACGATTTTTAGGCCTCTTGGACTTCTAGAGGCAGCCATTTCAGAAATGACTAAATGACTAAATTCAATGTATTTCAGGTACCCAGGCAAGACCAAGTTCATTCACCTATTTAATATTCTTGAAACTTAACAAATTCACGTCCTTCAATGGACAGATCATTCATCATATTTCTACGTGCTAATTAGTCTCTTCAATTGCCTTGATGACATGGACTAAGTCTTGAATATTATTTGAGCCCATCTTGGTCTTTTTAGAATCAGCCCAATTCTCTTGAATTAGCCCATTTAGTGCTTCCTTGAAACGTTTGGCTCTAAGTCTTGTAAGTGGGCCACTAGGAAGTGACAAAGGGTCTTGTGCAAATTCAGCTCCATTCCCACTTGTATGATCAGCATGTCCAGCTCCTTGGTTTGCATCATTCTCCCCCTCTTGAGAAGGATTTGTCCTCAAATCATCACCTACATCAAAAGGAGACAAATCAGCAACATTAAAGCTTGCACTGACACCATACTCACCTGGTAAGTCAAGCTTGTAGGCATTATCATTGATGCGTTCTACTACTTGAAATGGCCCGTCACCCCGGGGTAGGAGTTTTGAACGCCGCTTCTCTGGAAATCGGTCCTTCCTTAAGTGCAACCAAACCCAATCTCCTGGTTGAAACACTACCTTCTTGCATCCCTTGTTGGCTTGATGGACATATTGTTTAGTCCTCCTTTCAATGTTCAGCCGTGCCTTTTCATGAATCATCTTTACAAATTCTGCCTTCTTCTTGCCATCTAAGTTCACACGTTCACTCAAAGGTAAAGAAGTTAAATCCAAAGGTGACAATGGGTTAAAGCCATAAACAATTTCAAATGGTGAAAACTTCGTTGCAGAATGTATACTTCTATTGTAAGCAAATTCAACATGTGGCAAACAATCTTCCTATGCTTTCAAGTTCTTTTTAATGATAGCACGCAACAAAGACGACAAAGTTCTATTTACTACTTCAGTTTGGCCATCCGTTTGTGGATGACAAGTAGTAGAAAATAACAACATAGTCCCCAGCTTTCCCCACACAGTCTTCCAAAAGTAACTCAAAAACTTTGCATCCCTATTAGAAACAATGGTCTTAGTCATACCATGTAACCTAACAATTTCTTTGAAGAACAAATCAGCTATATGTGATGCATCATCAGTTTTATGACATGCAATGAAGTGTGCCATCTTGGAAAATCAATCTACCACCACAAAAACTGAATCTCTCCCCCTCTTAGTCCTAGGTAAACCTAAAACAAAATCTATAGAAATATCAGTCCAAGGATCACTAGGTATTGGCAAATGGGTGTACAAACCATGGGGTTTCAACTTAGACTTAGCCTGTTTACACGTGATACACTTCTCACAAATTCTTTCCACATCACGTTTCATATGAGGCCAAAAAAAAATGTTCATGCAAAATTCTTAAAGTCTTAGCTACACCAAAATGACCCATCAAACCACCACCATGAGCTTTTCTCACAAGCAATTCGCGCAAAGAACATATTAGCAAACACAGTTTATTTTCCCGAAGCAAAAATCCATCATACCTATAAAACTTACCAAACGCCATTTTTTCACATGCATTGAACACATCACCAAAATCAGAATCTTGAGCATACAATTCCTTAATGTATTCAAAGCCGAGCATTTTTGTATCTAAAATGAAAAGTAAAGCATACCTTCGGGACAATGCATCAGCCACCACATTTTCCTTACCTTGCTTATATCTGATCACATACGAAAATGTTTTCAATGAATTCCACCCACTTGGCATGGCGTTTGTTCAACCTTTGCTGTCCTTTCAAATGCTTCAAAGACTCATGATCTGTGTCAATCACAAACTCCTTTGGCCATAGATAGTGTTGCCAATTTTCCAAAGCCCTCACCAAGGCATACATCTCCTTATCATAAGTAGGGTAATTTAGGGCTGCCCCACTCAACTTTTCACTGAAATAAGCAATTGGACGGCCTTCTTGCATCAAAACAGCTCCAATACCTATGCTTGAAGCATTACACTCAATTTCAAAAGTTTTAGCAAAGTTAGGTAAAACAAGCAAAGGCGCATTAGTTAACTTTTCTTTGATCAGACTAAATGCCTTTTCTTGTTCTTTTCCCCCACTTAAACGGCACATTTTTCTTGATGACTTCAGTAAGAGGGGCGGCTAAGCTACTAAAATCACGCACAAACCGTCTATAGAAGCTAGCTAAGCCTTGGAAACTCCTCACTTGGCTGACTATTGTAGGCGTTGACCACTCTTGGATTGCCTTCACCTTTTCCTCATGCACCTCAATTCCTCTCTTACTAACAACATAACCAAGAAACACAAGCTTATCCGTGCAAAAGGTGCACTTTTTGAAGTTAGCAAACAACCTTTCTTTCCTTAGAATTTCCAAAACAGATTTCAAATGCATTACATGTTATTCCAAATTTTTGCTATAGATCAGGATATCATCAAAATACACAACTACAAATCTGCCAATAAATGCTCGCAAAACATGGTTCATCAAACGCATAAATGTGCTCCGAGCATTAGTTAAACCGAAAGGCATCACTAACCACTCATACAAACCATATTTAGTCTTAAAAGCAATTTTCCATTCATCACCTTCTTTCATCCTAATCTGATGATATCCACTCTTAAGATCAATTTTTGTAAAGACACAAGAACCATGCAATTCATCCAGCATATCATCTAGTCTAGGAATGGGATGACGATACTTTACCGTTATATTGTTGATGGCTCGGCAGTCAACACACATCCTCCATGTTCCATCCTTCTTAGGAACTAACAGCACCGGAATCGTACAAGGACTCATACTTTCACGGACAAACCCCTTCTTCAATAATTCACTTACTTGCCTCTGAAGTTCCTTGGTCTCCTCAGGATTACTCCTATAAGCAGGTCGGTTTGGAATTGATGCACCAGGTATGAAATCAATTTGATGTTCAATCCCTCGGATTGGAGGTAAACCATAAGGTACCTCTTTAGGAAGGACATCTTCAAACTCCTGCAAAAGAGAAACAATATTGCTCGGCAAAGCACCGACGAGATCATTAGTACATAAAAGAGCCTCCTTGTACATGAGTACAATAAGGGGCTGGTGTGAAAATAATGCTCTCTTGATCTCACTTTTTTTTGCAATGTAATTGAATTTTTCCTCTCTTGTTCTCACTATAGCCGAAATCCTCTCTCTTTCTTTTTCACTCTGATCAATGTTTTTCTCTCCTTTTTTTTGAAAGTCTTTTTTTTTTCAGTTTCGGCCTTCCTTTCCTTTTTCTTTTTTTTTTTCATTCGAACTTTGTAACTTTAATTGGTCCTCCCTAACCTGTTTTGGAGTTAATGGCACAAGAGTAATAGGTTGCCTATTAAGAGTGAATGATATGAACCCGTGGGAATGAATTCCCTTGAACCTACAATCAATTTGAAAACTCCCCAAGAAAGCCAAAAATCAAGTCAAGGATGGAGAATCTAGACCCGATGAGAACCCGTTTCAAGAACCTAGATTATATTAAAATCTAGACCCGATGAAAAACCCGTCTCAAGAACCCAGATTACAAAGGAGGAACGCCACAAAGGTTGTGATTTACCTTTGATAAGTTCAAGAGTTCAATCAAGAACAAGAGGAGAAAACTCAACTCACAAATAAAATTCAATATTGTCTAACCTTCAAATGAGGCTACAAGGAGTATTTAAACTAAACCTAATTAAAACCCTAGCCAAAATAAAGCCCCATTTTACCCAAAATGCCCCTGATGAACAGTGTCGTGCTACAGTACACGCGGCTACAGTACCACTACAGTAACGCTACAGTACCTCTTAAAACCCTAATTCTTAAAAAGTAACTTTCCAAATAAGCCCTTGGCCAAAATACAAGGCCTTCTTGAAAACCCTAGTTCATTGAAAATAAGACGTGTGGGTCAGGCATCTTCAAGCCCACTTATTCTAAACTAATAAAATAAATCATTCAACCAAATTTGAAGTCTCCAATAACAATAGGCCCTATCTCTAAATCATGTCTTCCATAGCTCGAATCAAGTGAATCAAAGCTGGTTCTCCTTCTTTCAAGCTCATCTTGAGTGTTGGGCTCTTGCTAGCTTCATCCCAAGTGGATTGCACCAATCCGTGCATTGCTTCCTTGATCTTCTTAGCCCTTGATCTTGTAATTGGCCCATCTGGAATTTGCAAATGATCATTAAGACTAGGCCCACCTTGGTTCCCATCAGTGAAGGAATACTTATTTGTGAATCCATCATGCGTAACCCTCAGATCATACTGCCATGGTCTTCCCAACAGTAAATGGCATGCGTGCATAGGAACCACATCACAAAGCACCTCATCCTCATATTTGCCAATGGACAATGCCACCAACACTTGTCTTGTCACCTTGATTTCCCCACAGTCATTCAACCACTGAAGCCGGTAAGGTTGTGGATGTTTCAAGGTAGTTAAAGCCAATTTCTCCACCAAATTAGTGTTGGCTACATTTGTGCAACTCCCACCATCGATAATGACACTGCAAACTTTGTTAGTTATAAAGCACCGAGTATGAAACAAGTTCTCCCTTTTGTTACTTTCTTCCTCCTTAACCTGCACATTGAGAACTCGCCTTGCAACCAATAAATCTCCAACCACAGCATTTTGCTCATCGTCAGCATCCTCCATAGATGGCATATCATCATTATCTACTTCTTCCTCATTTTCTGACTCAAGCTCTCCTTGGGCATTTATCACCATCACTCTCTTGTTTATACACACTGGCTGGCTATATGTCTGCGCCCCTGACATTTAAAACACTTAATATCACGTGTTTTAGAACTTGAAGTCTCGATTGTACCTGAAGTAGTGGCGGTCTTTAAGTTGTCATTCTTAGAGGATTCAAATTTTGGCTTATTTTGTTGCTGCTCGTCCCTTTTTGGAGTTGTCTTCCACGAGCTGGTTGTAGCCATAGGCAGTCCCCTCCTAGCCAATCCCTTTCGTTTGAATTGTTCCTCCACCTTTATGGCTTGATGCACCATATCCGTCAACTCAACATAGTGCTGCATCTCGACTATATCCGCAATCTCACGATTTAAACCGTGCAAAAACCTAGCCATGGTGGCTTCCCGGTCCTCTTCTACATTAGCCCGGATCATAGCTACCTCCATCTCCTTGTAATACTCATCCACACTCTTAGATGCTTGAATTAACCTCTGTAATTTTTGATACAATCCCCTATAATAGTGGCTGGGTACAAAATGCTTCCTCATAAGCATTTTCATTTCCTCTCAAGTGTCCACGGGTGGCTCTCTATTCCTCCTCCTATTAATCAGTAATTGATCCCACCACACAATGGCATAATCGGTAAATTCAATTGCAGCCAACTTAACCTTCTTTATCTTTGAGTAGTTGTGACAATCAAAAACCATCTCCATTTTAGTTTCCCACTCCAAATAAACTTCAGGATCATTTTTACCTTGAAAAGATGGGATTTTAATCTTTATATTTCCTAAATCGTTATCCCTCCTAGGCCTACCCATCCTAGCTTCTCTATTTCTATACCCACGCTCAATCCTGCCTCGGTTCAAATATTGCTCATCAAACTCCTCCGACTCCGCCTCTCCATCAACATTCGGCCACAGACCACGCCCACCATGCTGCCTATTGTGGATGTCATGTTGCTGGCCCCTAGGAGTTTCCGCTTTTACCGTGTCCAACCTTTCGTGAATAGGTTCTAATTCAGCCCTCAACATACGCGTCATCTCCCCTAACATCTCTTGCATTTGGAGGTTTGGAACTGGAGGTTGTCGAAATTCTTCGGTTGTGTCTTCTTCTTGATTATTAGACATGTTTTAAAATCTTCAAACAAAGTTAGAATCCTCACAAGCACTCCCTCACGTGTTTCACTCAAGAATTGATACACTTGCACTCGTGTTTTCACTCTAAACGGCTTTTATCCTCATATGGTCTCACACAATCTTGTCTTTTTCCACTCTTCTGTGTCTTCTTTAGTTCTTAATCGAACTTCAAGAAACTCATTCAAAATAATCCAGCAGCAATTCGGAAAATAAACAACCAAAACTCATCAAAAGTTCAAGTACTTGAATAAGGTGAGATACAAGATTGAAAGGAAGAAGTTTTCTTACTGGAATCGTGTACCTTTTTTTTTTTTTTTTTTTTTCAGCAAAGAACAGGAAATAGAACGAAAATAAAAGATAGACAAACTTATCTTAGAACCAAAGTTCTGATACCAAAATGATATGAACTCCACCAACAATTGTGATGAAACCCGATAGCAATGATGGCTTGGAATCCCAATATCGTATTGACAAGATTTGTTGAGCCTTGACCAGTCACCCAACTAGATGAAAACCAAGACTACGAAGGATTAAAAACGCCACACCAAGAAATCAGAATCAAGGTGATAAGTTTGGAGCTTGAACGCCACACGATTAACTTGATAAGTTCAAAGAGTTCTTTGAAGAACCAAGAGTAACACAAGACCTCACAAAGACAAATAAGCTTCTGAAATTTCAAATCTGATATTAAAACTCGAAATAACCCCTCTATATACTTAGAACAACCCTCCAAGAATAGGAAAAGTCATAACTATAGCTTTAAAAGCAACACAAATATTAACATAACAAGTCCCACGATTTTTAGGCCTCTTGGACTTCTAGAGGCAGCCAGAAATGACTAAATGACTAAATTCAATGTATTTCAGGTACCCAGGCAAGACCAAGTTCATTCACCTATTTAATATTCTTGAAACTTAACAAATTCACGTCCTTCAATGGACAGACCATTCATCATATTTCTACGTGCTAATTAGCCTCTTCAATTGCCTTGATGACATGGACTAAGTCTTGAATATTATTTGAGCCCATCTTGGTCTTTTTAGAATCAGCCCAATTCTCTTGGATTAGCCCATTTAGTACTTCCTTGAAACGTTTGGCTCTAAGTCTTGTAATTGGGCCACTAGGAAGTGACAAAGGGTCTTGTGCAAATTCAGCTCCATTCCCACTTGTATGATCAGCATGTCCAGCTCCTTGGTTTGCATCAAACGGGATGAGCTTGGAAATTGGGTTGCAACTGCCATGCCGGTGTCACCAATGTGAAGGCTAGCATCTCCATTCAAGGTTACCTCGATTCTGCTCCCCTTAAGGCGTGACTTGTGTAGTACGCCGCTTCTGAACCTGCCCCTCTTGTTTGACGAGAGACTGCCAGGTAATAGTAGAGCGTATCTCCTTGTTCGGGTTGGCTTAATAACAACAGGTTGGATAGGCATTGCTTCAGCACTCATAAAGCCTTTTCACAATCGTCATTCAATGGATGTTCTTTATACAGGACCCTAAAAACAGGCAAGCATTTGTCTGTAGACTTGGACACGAATCTGTTTAGTGTCATTACTCTGCCTGTCAACCTCTGGGTCTTGTTGATGTTCCCAGGGGGCCTTATCTCCATGATTGCCCTTTCTTTTCTATGTTAGGTTCTGTTCCCCTCTCGAACATTCTGAAGCCCAAAAATGCACTTTTTCGAGTTCAACTTCATTTTATACTGTCGTAGCACAGTAAAGGCTTCCTTCAAATCTTCTAGTTGTTGTGTCGCTTCCTTGCTTTTGACTAGTAAGTCGTCAACATAGACTTCCATGCTTCGCTCAATTTGCTTCTTGAACATCCGATTCATGTCTCTGGTACGTTGCTCCTATGTTTTTTAGGCTGAAGGGCATGACTTGGTAACGATATAGCCCTCGATCTGTCAAAAATGTGGTTTTCTGCTAGTTTGCTAGGTTCATTCAGATTTGGTTGTACCCAGAGAAGGCATCCATGAAAGCTTAACATGCGGTGTCCCACCGTGGAGTCAACGATTACATCGATCCTTGGCAATGGGAAGCTGTCCTTTGGGTATGCTGCACATGAGACATTTCCCATTAGCCTTTTTTACAAGTACGATATTGGATAGCCATTTGGGATAATGGGCTTCCTTGATGAACCCTGCGGTGGGCAATCAATCACTTCCTTTGCTATGGCTGCGTATTTCTTCTTGCTGAACGACCTTTTCATCTGGCGAACTTTCTTAATAATGGGGTCGACACATAGATGGTGTTTGATTACTTTGTTTTCTATCCCTAGTATGTCCACCTGGCTCCATGCAAACACGTCTTTGTATTCAATCAATAATTGCTTTAGGGCTTCTCAGACTTCAGGTTGGAGTCTGGTCCCAATACGTGTTGTAGTCTTCAACCATTCTGGGCGGAAGGCTATCAGTTCTAATGGTTCATCAAGTTATGCTTCTAGTTGAATTTCTTCATCCCGAGTCTCTGCACCTTGGTGGAACCTTGACGTCTGTAGTTCGAGTGGGAACCTCAACATTCACAATGTGGACATCTTCTTCCCCCGACCTCAGTTCCTAGACACAACATTCCCACGCTAGTGCTTGCTCGCCTCATACTTCGCCAACTCCCACCTCTGTCGAGAAATTCATCTTCATATGGATAGGTGGATGTGATTGCTCTGAGGTTGTTTGATATGAACCCGCGGGAATAAAATCTCTTGAACCCACAATCAATTTGAAAACTCCCCAAGAAAGCCAAAAATCAAGTTAAGGATGGAGAATCTAGACCCGATGAGAACCCGTTTCAAGAACCTAGATTATATTAAAATCTAGACCCATTGAAGAACCCGTCTCAAGAACCTAGATTACAAAAGAGGAACGCCACAAAGGTTGTGATTTACCTTTGATAAGTTCAAGAGTTCAATCAAGAATAAGAGGAGAAACCTCAACTCACAAATAACATTCAATATTGTCTAACCTTCAAATGAGGCTACAAGGAGTATTTAAACTAAACCTAATTAAAACCCTAGCCAAAATAAAGCCCCTTTTTACCCAAAATGCCCTTATGAACAGTGTCATGCTACAGTCCGCGGCTATAGTAACGCTACAGTACCTCTTGAAACCCTAATTCCTAAAATGTAGTTTTCCAAATAAGCCCTTGGCCAAAATACAAGGCCTTCTTGAAAACCCTAGTTCATTGAAAATAAGACGTGTGGGCCAGGCATCTTCAAGCTCACTTATTCTAAACTAGGAAAATTAATCATTTAACCAAATTTGAAGTCTCCAATAACAATAGGTCCTATCTCTAAGTCATGTCTTCCACAGCTTGTATCAAGTGGATCAAAGCTGGTTCTCCTTCTTTCAAGCCCATCTTGAGTGTTGGGCTCTTGCTAGATTTATCCCAAGTGGATTGCACCAATTCGTGCATTGCTTCCTTGATCTTGTAATTGGCCCATCTAGAATTTGCAAATGATCTTTAAGACTAGGCCCACCTTGGTTCCCATCATTCCCCCTCTCCTCAAAAGGATTCGACCTCGAATCTCCATCTAGATCAAAAGGAAAAACGTTAGTAACATTGAAAATAGCAAAAACATGATACTTACTTGAAAGATCTACTTCATCTGTATTTTCATTAATATTCTGAAGAAATTGAAAATGTTCATCCAAGCTACTCTTGTCATTAACAAGCAAAGTCATAAAAGGTAAAGGAGTAAGTGGATTAAAACCATAAACAACCTCAAATGGAGAATAAGAAATAGTAGTATGCAAGGATTTACATGCACACTCTAATAAGGGCAAATGATACTCTTGCAAATGTCAATGTAGCAATTCAATAAATGGCAAATCAAACTCCCACAAATGTTCTTGCAACATATTGAAAGTTTTCCTTACACCAAAGTTACCCAACAAACCACCATGTCTATCACCCACAAGCAACTTAAGCATAAAACTAGTTGGCACACAAAATATATTCTCTCTAAACAAGTACCAATCTAATTTATAGAACTTACCAAACGATACTTTTTCACATGTTCCATAAACACTAGCAAAGTCATCATCATTAGCATGCAATTCCTTATTATATTCAAGTCTCAACAATTTTGCATCTAAAATGAAGATAAAGACATACCTTCTTACTAAAACATCAACCACAAAATTTTTCATACCTGGTGTGTATTTGAATACATGAGGAAAAGTCTCAACACAGTCCTCCCACTTAGCGTGCATTATAGTCAACGACATACCTTTTCCCTTCAAGTGTGTAAAAAACTCATGTTCTTCAAGGAAAGGTCGGTTAGGAATTGTCGCACCTGGCACAAAATCAATGTAGTGCTTTATCTCCCTAATAGGTGGCAATCGACAAAACACGCCACTAGGAATCATGACCTCATATCCCTGCAACAAACAAACAACAACACTAGGCAAAGAGTCGTTAAATTTGTTAGTATAAAAGTTTGCCTTAGCACAAAAACTCACTTTTGTCTCTCTATTTCTCTTTGCAATCTCTGTTTCTTTTTCCTCTCGTGGCACCACTCTTTTTTCTTGACTCTCAGCTACCTCTATATTTTCTTTTTCACACTCTTTTTTTCTTTCACTCTCCTCTTTTTTTGAACTCTCGGCCTCACAATTGTTTTCCAACTCATTCTCTATTTTTCTTGAGATTTCAGCCTCACCCTCATCTTTTCCCTTAGGTAGTTCGGTCTTCCTTTTTGTTACAGCTTGATCATTTTTGTCCCACTTTGGTTTCCAAGGAGTACTAGAAACCAAAGTATACCTTGATGTACCCTTTATTTTCAACTTCCTCTCCACCTTCATAGCCATGTGTACCATGTGCTCTACCTCCACATAATGTTGCAACTCATCTACATTGGCTATCTCCCTATTCAACCCACTCAAAAATTTTGTCATCGTGGCCTCCCGATCCTCCACTACATTAGCCCGAATCATAGCCACCTTCATCTCCTTATAGTACTCCTCTACACTCCTAGACCCTTGGGTAAGATTTTGTAATTTTTGGTGGAGGTCTCTATAATAGTGGCTAGGTACAAATCTCCGCCTCATGATAGCTTTCAACTCTCTCCAAGTTTCTACAGGCCTCTCAAGATTCCTCCTCCTATTGGTCACTAATTGATCCCACCAAATACTCGCATAATCAGTGAACTCAATTACCGCCAACTTCACATTCTTCTCCTCAGAGTAATTATGACAATCAAACACCAACTCTATTCTTTTCTCCCACTCTAAATAAATTTAAGGGTTAGTTCTACCTTGGAATGATGGTACTTTCATTTTGATGCCCCCAAGGTTCTTATCTTCTCCATCTCGACCCCCCGGCTTTGCCCTAAGTCCTCTTCCATGCCTAACTCCTCTATGTCTACCCAATCCAACTTCATATGTTAAGTCTTTCTCATCCTCACTATCTCCCTCATTCTCATACTCATTTTCAACTCTATGCTCACGTCGCCTCCTATCTCTCCCACCTTGCAGATTTCTAATCGCTGCTTCTTGGTGATCCATCCTATCTCTCACTTCACTCAACACAAAGTTCAACCGCTCAAACTGTTGTTGCATGGCTTGCAACACATAGGATGAATTATCTGCTCTCCCCCTTGGTGATGCGCTACTCCGCTGAGACATTATAAGGTGCTGCACAAAAGAATGTTAGTGGCAAAAAGGTAAACCTCACACACTCCCTTACGTGTTTACACTCAAATAATGGCACTCCACTCGTGTGTCACTCTTAATTGACTTTATCCCAATAATAGTCTCACACTCTCTTGCCTTTTACCTCAAGAGTTTTTCCACTCAAGTTCTTTAAGAACTAATTCAACTCAATCAAGACAAAGCAACTATGTTTTATCCTAACTAGTAATTAGGTCTAAGAAACAAGAACAAGAGTAAGACGGAAGGAATAAAAAAAAATGACACGTGAGTCCAGGAAATTATACGAATGAAACAGTAACTATAAGACACGATACCAACTAGAATAATGTATGCAGCCCCTTTGATGATAAGGCTCAAGAGAAATTTTGGTTTTCTTCTTTCTTTTTCTTTTTTTTTTTTTTTCAGGACGATTTTTTTTTGGGGTGAATTTTTTTTTTCTTTTCTGTCCTTTTTTTTTTTCTTTTCACCAACTGATTTGATCAACAATCAACAATAAGCAATTGAGAAAACCCTAACACAAGTTATATACGGTAGACCCTAGAACAGGAGATTTTAGCCAATACAAACCCTAGAACAATGAGATTTAGAAACCCTAACAATTGTGAAGAAATACAACAGCCACTATAAACCCTTGAACCCACAATCAATTTGAACCCACAATCAATTTGAAAACTCTCCAAGAAAGCCAAATTCAAGTCAATGGATGGAAAAACCTAGACCCGATGAGAACTCGTTTCAAGAACCTAGATTATATCAAAATCTAGACCCATTGAAGAACATGTCTTAAGAACCTAGATTACAAAGGAGGAACGCCACAAAGGTTGTGATTTACCTTTGATAAGTTCAAGAGTTCAATCAAGAACAAGAGGAGAAACCTCAACTCACAAATAACATTCAATATTGTCTAACCTTCAAATGAGGCTACAAGGAGTATTCAAACTAAATCTAATTAAAACCCTAGCCAAAATAAAGCCCCTTTTTACCCAAAATGACCTGATGAACAGTATCACGCTACAGTACCCTTGGCTATAGTACGGCTACAGTACCTCTTGAAATCCTAATTCCTAAAAAGTAACTTTCCAAATAAGCCATTGGCCAAAATACAAGGCCTTCTTGAAAACCCTAGTTCATTGAAAATAAGACGTGTGGGCCAGGCATCTTCAAGCCCACTCATTCTAAACTAGTAAAATAAATCATTTAACCAAATTTGAAGTCTCTAATAACAATAGGCCCTATCTCTAAGTCATGTCTTCCACAGCTTGAATCAAGTGGATCAAAGCTGGTTCACCTTCTTTCAAACCCATCTTGAGTGTTGGGCTCTTGCTAGATTCATCCCAAGTGGATTGCACCAATCCGTGCATTGCTTCCTTGATCTTCTTGGCCCTTGATCTTGTAATTGGCCCATCTGGAATTTGCAAATGATCTTTAAGACTAGGCCCACCTTGGTTCCCATAATTGTTTAAGAACGGTCATCCCAATATGGCATTGTAGGATGAAGGGGCCTTGACGACGAGAAAGTTAGTCATATCGGTTGCCGTTCGGATTCCCTTTTTAGCTGTGATAGTTAAAGTGATGATGCCCAATGGTTGAACTACATCTCCGGAGAATCCTTTCTATGGAGTGGGCGACGACCATAGCTTGCTGGGGTCAATGCCCCTTTTGATGAAGGTGCCCCAAAAGAGGATGTTTGTTGAGCTTCCGTTATCGATCAATATTCATTGGGTAGTGTAGTTGGCGACCAATAGTGTTACCACCAACGCGTCGACATTTGGGCACAAAACCCTTTTGCTATCTTCTTCCCTCAAAGAAATATTCTCTGCGCTCCCTCGCCTCAACTATTTTTGGGGTCTCTCAATTTCGTACACCTTCTCGTATCTTACTTTGTGGGCATGGGCTTTCCTACTGGATGCGAAAGACCCTCCCCCGACAAATCCTCCCGTTAAAGTATGTATCTTGCTCAGGGGTGCTCCGTCGTGGGACCTCTCGGCTGACCCCCCCTAGATGACCGTTTTCCTCTTGGGCTTGTACTTCGCCTATTATTCTGATCTTGCTTCATTCCTCATCTTGGCACTTGTTCTTCGGGCCTCCGGTGTTTCGCAATCAAACCTTCCAGTTTTCCACTTCCCCTCATCTCCTCGACTCGCCTCTTCAGTGTGAAGTAGTCCTCCGTCCTTTGGGTATCATTCCAGTGATATATGCAAAAACGTCATCCATTTCTCACTTCTCTGCCTTTCATTTGATCTGTCGGCCGATCATTTGATTTTACGTTCAGGTTGTGACAGGACGTCAAGTCGCTTCCTTTGGCTGTGATCTCTTTTCCTGCCTTCTATCGGTGTAGCTTCAGCTCTTCTTCTCTGATGTTCTTCGTCCACTAGACCTTTGAAGGTTCTTGCCCTCTTCTTACATCTCTTCTTTCCTTGAATTCTCTTAAAGATTCGATGGAGTCCATCGTGCTAGTTCTGCCATAAATGGACTTTGGGGCCACACCCTTCCTAGAAGGGCTGCCAGCGTAATCTTATCGTCTTGGTCGTCGGTATTTAGCTGCTTTTTATTGAATCGGGTGAGGTATGCCTTCAGGCTTTCTCCCTCCTGTTGTTTGATGGTTAGGAGTTACGATGTGGGTCGTCTAGGCCAACCCTGGTACGAGCAGGAGGTACGCCTTATGCTAGCCATAAACTATAATAGGAATTGCTTTGCCAACTCCTCGAAGCTGTCGATCGACCCTGGTACAAGCAGGAGGTACGCCTTATGCTAGCCATAAACTATAATAGGAATTGCTTTGCCAACTCCTCGAAGCTGTCGATCGACCCTGGTTCTCACCCCGCCTTTTAACGTCATTGGGAGGTCCTGCACCCCACTTTTCCGGCAAACCTGTGAAGAATCATGTGTGCCTTGAAGTTTTCTAGGTGGTCAACCAGGTCTCATGACCCATCGTACAACTCTATTTGTGGAACTTTATATTTCGGTGGGTGCAGGACGGCCATTACCTTCGAACTATAAGGAAGGTCCGTGCGGTTGAGCAATTTATCAACTAAGGATGACCCTCCCATCCTTCTAGCCATCTCTTCATATTTGTTGACGAGGCTGTCCAGTTCATCATGCAACCTTTTCTTCTTTATTCGTCAGCGTTCGTTCCACTTGCACTTTGCACTTCTCCTTCTGGTTGTTCGTTGTGGTCAGGTGTGGTGCCCTCGCTATAGGTTGGATTCTTCCATTTCATGACTTCATTCTCTTGTTGGAGGGTCTCCATCGCCTTATTCATCTTTTTTAATTGCTCTTCCAACTCTACAAGCCTTGCCTCCATGTTCGCAAATGTAGTATCCTAGTCGCGGGTGGTTTGGGAGCGTGTCATAGTAGGCATGTAGGAGTCTCGTTGACAGGTGCCCAAGAAGCTCATTTCTGTAACAGACAGTGCCAACTGTTGATGATGTTTTTCACCACTAACTAGATATGATCAATGACCAACAAAAAGGAAGAAAAAGATGGTGGGAGGCCTCGATGGGCCTGATGCAGATTTCTAAGTCAGGAAGGGTAAATATATATTAATAGAAAAGGGGATATTCTTTATCATACCTGAATTCATTGGTTAAGGTCCTTTATATAGGGGGTAATTGATGTTTGATAAGGATGGTTAATTTTTTTTCCCAAATCTTGATGTCTCGATCGCCAGATTCTCGGGACCAAGTTAGTTACCATAGTGATCTTATTAGGGGCGATAGGATCTTGTGTTAGTGAACATATAGTATTCCCGTAGGTCCCTTGGCCCGTAGGGCATATTACATGGGCCTTTTACTTTGTATTAGTGGGTCTGTTTACCAAGGATTTAAATATGACCTTGGTCAACTAAGGATAGCAAAAATGGGTCTACTCTTCAAACCACGTTAACTACATATGAAAAAGAACAAATTGGTTAATGAAGAACTTATTGAAAAAGCCAATTATTAATAAAGATGTTCGAAAGGTATTATTTGGAGGCAAAATGTGGATGAACAAAGATGAAAATCTGATAACCATTGTATGGATGGAACAAAGAAAAATATTCTATCTATTAGCCGCTAGGATATGGCTCCCCAAAATGCCAGTCCGGCTTTAATGAATGTGAACAGTGGGTGGGATGAACTTAACTTTAAATGGATGTGGACGGGTTATGGGCACGCTACCTGCTCGTTTGAGTTTTGCCCTTAGAAAGATGGACGGGCAGGGTGAATTTAATTTTAAACGTATGTGGACGGGTTACGGGTGGTCGAGTTTTACCCGCTAGCTCACATACCCCTCCCTCTCTCTCTCTCTCTCTCTCAGTCTTTAACCCTAGATCATTTCTTCCCACTTCCTAGTTGCCACTTACTGTTGTTCTTTTTCTTCTCTAGAGAGCCATAGAGTTGCGAACTAGAGATTCACGCCATGGGTCTATGTAAGAACAGGGACCCACATCATGAGTCAGGGTTTTTGCGCTCATGCAAAAATCTGCTCATGTAGATCAGGATCCAATTTTGGGGTTTGATTTTTTTGGATTCAAGATTGTTGAGGTGTTTAATATGACTTTTTTTTTCTCTCTCTCTCTTCTTTTTTTTTTCTTTTATTTATTTCTTTCTTTTTTTTCTCTTTTTTTTTTTTTGTTTTTTGGTTGTGGTGAGACATTTTGGTTGATAGAGTACCATCCTTTTGTGAATCTTTGTTGTTCGATATGGTGGTGGTGGTGCCAATGTGCTCGGCGCGTTCAATAGGATGGGATTGGTCCAAAAAATGCCACCTCATCTAGGTGGGAGTGTGGTGTGGGAAAGGTGGCTACATATTTGCATGTCCTCTCATAGGACTCAAATCTACTACGTGGTATGCATCCCAGGGACTCTATATCCACCACCGTTGATCTAGTATTACATTGTCTAATAATCAGACCTGGTATTGATCTCAGAACCTAAACACCTCTGGCTAGACTTTTAATTATAAAAAATTCACCAACATTGTCACCATAACTCCATCAACTTGTTATAGGGACATGCCTAGAGCAATGACATTTGTGCGAGCATATTACTTGTTATAATAAATATACTTAAAGCAACATCATTTGTATAGTTATAGTTTTAATGAGTTATGGATTGCTTTTGCAATAATCTTGTGAAGGTTGACGCTTTTGCACCTGTTCCTAAAAACTGCTCTGCTAGGGTTCCTTGTGCTTTGCAGGGTGTTGTTGATGCTGCTGCTTCGGTGAGGCTGCATGGCAGCCGCTTCTGGCCATGATATTGGCCGCCAGTCCTGCGCCGAAATGGCTGCGGCGATTCCACAGCCTCCACCTAATATTCACATCACCCCTCGTGCGCCGAAAGTCATGGATGGAGAACTATTCTTCCAGTTTTCGAAAGTGGAAATCACCCACTCAACTGAGCCATTTCGTTTCTCCATTGTGCTCAAGTTCCTTCAGCAACGACAGATATCAACCCACGAGAATAAAATCCCTTGAACCCACAATCAATTTGAAAACTCCCCAAGGAAGCCAAATTCTAGTCAATGGATGGAAAACCTAGACCCGATGAGAATTCGTTTCAAAAACCTAGATTATATAAAAATCTAGACCCATTGAAGAACCCGTCTCAAGAACCTAAATTATAAAGGAGGAACGTCACAAAGGTTGTGATTTACCTTTGATAAGTTCAAGAGTTCAATCAAGAAGAAGAGGAGAAAACTCAACTCACAAATAAAATTCAATATTGTCTAACCTTCAAATGAGGCTATAAGGAGTATTTAAACTAAAGCTAATTAAAACCCTAGCCAAAATAAAGCCCATTTTTACCCAAAATCCCCTGATGAACAGTGTCACGCTACAGTACTACAGCTACAGTAATGCTACAGTACCTCTTGAAACCCTAATTCCTAAAAAGTAACTTTCCAAATAAGCCTTTGGCCAAAATACAAGGCCTTTTCGAAAACTCTAGTTCATTAAAAATAAGACGTGGGGGCCAGGCATCTTCAAGTCCACTTATTCTAAACTAATAAAATAAATTATTTAGCCAAATTGGAAGTCTTCAATAACAATAGGCCCTATCTCTAAGTCATGTCTTCCCCAGCTTGAATCAAGTGGATCAAAGCTGGTTCTCTGATATGAACCCGCGGGAATGAATTCCCTTGAACCCACAATCAATTTGATAACACCCCAAGAAAGCCAAAAAAATCAAGTCAAGGATGGAGAATCTAGACCCGATGAGAACCCGTTTCAAGAACCTAGATTATATTAAAATCTAGACCCGATGAAGAACCCGTCTCAAGAACCCAGATTACAAAGGAGGAACGCCACAAAGGTTGTGATTTACCTTTGATAAGTTCAAGAGTTCAATCAAGAACAAGAGGAGAAAACTCAACTCACAAATAAAATTCAATATTGTCTAATCTCTCAAATGAGGCTACAAAGAGTTTTTAAACCCAAACCTAATCAAAACCCTAGCCAAAATAAAGCCTCTTTTTCCCAAAATTACCCTTGATGAACAGTACCGGCTACAGTACCCGCAGCTACAGTAACCCCAACAATAAATTGATGAAACCCTAGTTCCTAAAATGTAACTTTCCAAATAAGCCTTGGCCAAAATACAAGGCCTTCCCAAAAACATAGTTCATAAGAAATAAGACATGTGAGCCAAGCATTTTCAATCCCACTTATTCTAAACTAGTAAAATAAATCATTTAACCAAATTAGAAGCCTCCAATAACAATAGGCCGTATCTCTAAGTCATGTCTTCCACAGCATGAATAAAGTGGATCAAAGCTGGTTCTTCATCTTTCAGACCCATCTTCAGTGTTGGGCTCTTGCTGGCTTCATCCCAAGTGGATTGCACCGATCCTTACATTGCTTCCTTGATCTTCTTGGCCCTTGATCTTGTAATTGGCCCATCTGGAACTTGCAAAGGATCTTTAAGAGTAGGTCCACCTTGGTTCCTATCATTCTCCTTCTTTCAATCCGATCTTGAGTGTTGCGCTCTTGCTAGCTTCATTTTAAGTGGATTGCACCAATCCGTGCATTGCTTCCTTGATCTTCTTTGATATGAACTCCACCAATAATTGTGATGAAACCCGATAACAATGATGGCTTGGAACCCCAAGATCGTATTGACAAGATTTGTTGAGCCTTGACCAGTCCCCCAACTAGATGAAAACCAAGACTAAGAAGGATTGAAAACGCCAAACCAAGAAATCAGAATCAAGGTGATAAGCTTGGAGATTGAACGCCACAAGATTAACTTGATAAGTTCAAAGAGTTCTTTGAAGAACCAAGAGGAACACAAGACCTCACAAAGACAAATAATCTTCTTGAAATTTCAAATCTGATATTAAAACTCGAAATAACCCCTCTATATACTTGGAACAACCCTCCAAGAATAGGAAAAGTCATAACTACAGCTTTAAAAGCAACACAAATATTAACATAATAAGTCCCACGATTTTTAGGCCTCTTGGACTTCTAGAGGCAGCCAGAAATGACTAAATGACTAAATTCAATATATTTCAGGTGCCCAGGCAAGACCAAGTTCATTCACCTATTTAATATTCTTGAAACTTAACAATTCACGTCCTTTAATGGAAAGACCATTCATCATATTTCTACGTGCTAATTAGCCTCTTCAATTGCCTTGATGATATGGACTAAGTCTTGAATATTATTTGAGCCCATCTTGGTCTCTTTAGAATCAGCCCAATTCTCTTGGATTAGCCCATTTAGTGCTTCCTTGAAACGTTTGGCTCTAAGTCTTGTAATTGGGCCACTAGGAAGTGACAAAGGGTTTGGTGCAAATTCAGCTCCATTCCCACTTGTATGATCAGCATGTCCAGCTCCTTGGTTTGCATCATTCTCCCCCTCTTGAGAAGGATTTGTCCTCAAATCATCACCTACATCAAGAGGAGACAAATAAGCAACATTAAAGCTTGCACTGACACCATACTCACCTGGTAAGTCAAGCTTGTAGGCATTATCATTGATGCGTTCTACTACTTGAAATGGCCTGTCACCCCGAGGTAGGAGTTTTGAACGCCGCTTCTCTGGAAAACGATCCTTCCTTAAGTGCAACCAAACCCAATCTCCTGGTTAAAACACTACCTTCTTGCGTCCCTTGTTGGCTTGATGGACATATTGTTTAGTCCTCCTTTCAATGTTCAGCCGTGCCTTTTCATAAATCATCTTTACAAATTCTGCCTTCTTTTTGCCATCTAAGTTCACACGTTTACTCAAAGGTAAAGAAGTTAAATCCAAAGTTGACAATGGGTTAAAGCCATAAACAATTTCAAATGGTGAAAACTTAGTTGCAGAATGTATACTTCTATTGTAAGCAAATTCAACATGTGGCAAACAATCTTCCCTTGCTTTCAAGTTCTTTTTAATGATAGCACGCAACAAAGACGACCAAGTTCTATTTACTACTTCAGTTTGGCCATCCGTTTGTGGATGACAAGTAGTAGAAAACAACAACTTAGTTCCCAGCTTTCCCCACAAAGTCTTCCAAAAGTAACTCAACAACTTATTCGTGCAAAAGGTGCACTTTTTGAGGTTAGCAAACAACTTTTCTTTCCTTAGAATTTCCAAAACAGATTTCAAATGCATTACATGATATGAACCCGCGGGAATGAAATCCCTTAAACCCACAATCAATTTAAAAACTCCCCAAGAAAGTCAAATTCAAGTCAATGGATGGAAAAACCTAGACCCGATGAGAACTTGTTTCAAGAACCTAGATTATATCAAAATCTAGACCCGTTGAAGAACCCGTCTCAAGAACCTAGATTACAAAATAGGAACGCCACAAAGGTTGTGATTTACCTTTGATAAGTTCAAGAGTTCAATCTAGAACAAGAGGAGAAAACTCAACTCACAAATAACATTCAATATTGTCTAATCTCTCAAATGAGGCTACAAAGGGTTTTTAAACCCAAACCTAATCAAAACCCTAGCCAAAATAAAGCTCCTTTTACCCAAAATTAACCCTTGATGAACAGTACCAGCTACAGTACCCGCGGCTACAGTAACCCCTACAATAAATTGATGAAACCCTAGTTCCTAAAATGTAACTTTCCAAATAAGCCCTTGGCCAAAATACAAGACCTTCCCAAAAACATAGTTCATAAGAAATAAGACATGTGAGCCAAGCATCTTCAAGCCCACTTATTCTAAACTAATAAAATAAATCATTTAACCAAATTAGAAGCCTCCAATAACAATAGGCCGTATCTCTAAGTCATGTCTTCCACAGCTTGAGTAAAGTGGATCAAAGCTGGTTCTTCTTCTTTCAGACCCATCTTCAGCGTTGGGCTCTTGCTGGCTTCATCCCAAGTGGTTTGCACCAATCCTTGCATTGCTTCCTTGATCTTTTTGGCCCTTGATCTTGTAATTGGACCATCTGGAACTTGCAAAGGATCTTTAAGAGTAGGCCCACCTTGGTTCCTATCATTCCCCTTCTCCTCAAAAGGATTCGACCTCGAATCTTCAACTATATCAAAATGAGAATGATTAGAAACATTGAAAGTTGTAGAAACTTTACACTCACCTGGAAGATCCACTTTATATGCATTGTCATTAATTTTCTCAAGAATTTGGAAAGGTCCATCTCCTCGAGGATGCAACTTAGTCCTTTTATGGGCTGGGAATCTTTCTTTGCGCATGTGAACCCAAACCCAATCTCCTGGTTCAAAGATGACACGCCTTCGTCCTTTATTGACTTGGGAAGCAACCCTTGCATTCTTTTGGGCAATTTGAAGCCGTACCCTCTCATGAAGTGACTTCACCAACTCCGCCTTCTTTTGTCCATCCAAACTATTCCTGTCATCAACAGGTAAAGGCATCAAATCCAAAGGAGTAAGTGGATTAAATCCATAAACAATTTCAAAAGGAGAGTATGAAGTAGTAGTATGCATCGTCCTATTATATGCAAACTCTATAAATGGCAAACAATCCAAGTTTTTAAATTCTTATGAACAACAGTGCGTAAAAGTTGAGTTAAAGTCCTATTAACTACTTCAGTCTGACCATCAGTCTACGGATGACAAGTAGTGGAAAATAAGAGTTTAGTACCCAATTTCCCCCACAACACCTTCCAAAAGTAGCTAAGGAATTTAACATCCCTATCAGAAACAATACTCCTAGGTACACCATGGAGTCGCACTATCTCCCGGAAAAACAAGTCAGCTATGTTTGTTGCATCATCTGTTTTATGACATGGAATGAAATGTGCCATCTTACTGAAGCTATCCACAACCACAAAAATAGAATCTCTACCCCTTTTGGTCCTAGGCAGCCCCAAAACAAAGTCCATAGATATGTCTACCCATGGCTCACTAGGAACGGGTAAGGGTGTATACAACTCATGTGGCAAAACTTTAGATTTGGCCTTTCTACATGTAATGCACATTCCACAAATACGGTTAACATCTCTCTTCATCTTAGGCCAAAAGAAATGTTCATGCAAAATGTCTAAAGTTTTCTTGACACCAAAGTGTCCCATTAATCCCCCACCGTGTGCCTCACACACCAATGACTCACGCATAGAACAATTTGGCAGACAAAGTTTGCTTTCTTTAAACAAATAACCATCATGCTTGTAAAACTTACCAAATGCTGCTTTATCACATGCCATATACAATTCAGAAAAGTCAGCATCATCAGCATACATTTCTTTCACATATTCCAACCCAAGCATTTTAGCACTCATAGAAGTAAGAAGTACATACCTCTGGGATAGAGCATCAGCAACAATGTTCTCCTTATCTTGCTTGTAACGGATGACATAGAGAAAGGTTTCAATGTATTCCATCCATCTAGCATGCCTTTTATTCAACTTACCTTGACCCTTGAGATGCTTCAATGATTCATGATCGGTGTGGATCACAAATTCCCTTGGCCATAGGTAGTGCTGCCAAGTCTCTAATGCACGAACAAGAGCGTAAAGCTCTTTGTCATAAGTAGGGTACTTCAGGGATGCCCCACTTACCTTTTCACTGAAGAAGGCTATGGGATGCCTATCCTGCATCAAAACGGCTCCAATCCCTATTCCTGAGGCATCACATTCAATCTCAAAAGCTTTGTTAAAATCAGGTAATGCTAACACAGGTGCAGAGCACAACCTTTCTTTAATAGTGGCAAAAGCATTCTCTTGATTAGCCCCCCAATGAAACCCAACATTCTTTTTAATTACCTCAGTGAGTGGTGCAGTAATGGTGCTGAAGTCTTTAACAAAACGCCGATAAAAGCTTGCTAAGCCATGAAAGCTTTTTACCTCAGTGATGCTTTTTGGCGTTGGCCACTCCTTGATGGCCTTGACTTTGTCTTCATCCACCTCAATACCCTTCGTACTAACAACATAACCAAGAAAAACAACTTTTTCCATGCAAAAGGCACATTTCTTGAAATTAGCATACAACTTTTCACATCTCAACACATCAAACACATCTCTCAAATGCTCAATATGTTCATTTAAGTTCTTGCTGTACACTAAGATATCATCAAAGTACACAACCACAAACTTGCCTATGAATGCACGTAGGACATGGTTCATTAATCTCATGAAACTACTGGGCGCATTTGTAAGTCCAAATGGCATAACCAACCATTCATAAAGCCCATACTTAGTCTTAAAAGCAGTTTTCCATTCATAACCCTCTTTCATTCTAATTTGATGGTACCCACTTTTAAGATCAATTTTACAGAAAATACATGAGCCATGCAATTCATCAAGCATATCATCCAATCTAGGAATGGGATGGCGATACTTTATCGTGATATTATTAAAAGCAGTTTTCCATTCATAACCCTCTTTCATTCTAATTTGATGGTACCCACTTTTAAGATCAATTTTACTGAAAATACATGAGCCATGCAATTCATCAAGCATATCATCCAATCTAGGAATGGGATGGCGATACTTTACCGTGATATTGTTGACCGCCCTGCAATCAATGCACATCCTCCATGTCCCATCCTTCTTTGGCACTAGTAGCACTGGTACTGCACAAGGGCTCATGCTCTCCCTCACGTACCCCTTACTCATCAAATCCTCAACTTGCCTCTGAAACTCTTTTGTCTCCGCTGGATTACTCCTATAGGCTGGTCGGTTTGGAATAGCAGCCCCGGGCACAAAATCAATCTGGTGCTCAATGCCTCTAATGGGTGGCAACCATTTGGCATCTCCTCCGGGAATACATCCTCAAACTCCAGCAACAAAGAAACAGCCAAACTAGGAAGAGACTGGTTAGTTTCATCAAGAGTAAGATAAGACTCTTTATAGACAAGAAAAATCATAGGGCGATCTGCGAAGAAAGCCCTCTTAACCTCACTCTCTCTTGCATAGAAACTCACTTTTGCCTTTCCTTTTCTCTCAGAAGACTCTTTATTTTTTCTCTCGTGGCTCCACTCTTTTTTCTTTACTCTCAGCCACCTCTCTACTTTCTTTTTCACTCTTTCTTTTATGCTCATTTTCACTCTCACTCTTTCTTTTTTGCTCAATCTCTTTTTTACTCTTCCTTTTTTGATCACTCTCATTTTCACTCTTTCTCTTCTGATCACTCTCATTTTCACTCTTTCTTTTTTGAACAACCTCACTTTTCAATTTCAATTGGTCCTCATAGACCTGGCTTGGAGTTAAAGGAGCAAGCTTAATTGTTTTGCCCTCCTTTTCAAAACTGTACATGTTCTTGAACCCATCATGTGTCACTCTCCTATCATACTGCCACGGCCTCCCCAACAAAATATGGCCCGCATGCATGGGCACAACATCACAAAGTACCTCATCCTGATACTTCCCAATAGAAAAAGTAACTAACACTTGTTTATCCACCCTATCCTCTCCACAATCATTCAACTACTGCAATTTGTATGGTCTAGAGTGTTTTAAGGTTGGTAAATTCAATTTCTCAACCAAAGTAGTGCTAGCCACATTAGTACAACTCCTTCCATCAATGATCATACTAGATATCTTATTGTTGACATGGCATCTAGTATGGAAAATGTTCTCTCTCTGTTGCTCTGCATCATCCACCTTAATGTGTGCATTAAGAGCACGCCTGGCAACAAGAGACTCCCTTGTCACAGGGTATACCACTCCATCATCATCACTAGCATCATCCAACTCGGGCACCTCATCACTATTATCCTCACTCTCAGTCTTCGCCTCCCCATTGTCATGCATAATCATCACCCTCCTATTTGGACATTGAGAAGCAATGTGCCCTGAACCCAAACACTTAAAACATTTGATATCTCTATTTCGTGAAGGTTGGGATTCTACTTTGGGTTTGTTGCTAGTTCCCTCATCTTTTCCCTTAGGTGGTTCGGTCTTTCTCTTTGCTTCAGCTGGATCATTCCTATCTCATTTTGATTTCCAAGTAGTGCTAAAAACCGAAGTATACCTTGCTGTCTCTTTTCTCTTTAATTGTCTCTCCACCTTCATAGCCATGTGCACCATGTCCTCTATCTCCACATAATGCTGCAATTCAATTACATTGGCTATGTCCCTATTTAACCCACTCAAAAATCTAGCCATGGTGGCCTCTCGGTCCTCCTCTACATTAGCCCGAATCATCGCCACCTCTATCTCCTTATGGTAATCCTCCACACTCCTAGACCCCTGTGTAAGATTTTGTAATTTCTGGTAAAGGTCTCTATAGTAATGGCTAGGAACAAATCTCCGCCTCATGAGAGCTTTCAACTCTCCCCATGTCTCTATAGGCCTCTCATAATTCCTCCTCCTATTGGTCACTAATTGATCCCACCAAATAATAGCATAATCAGTGAATTCAATTACAGCCAACTTCACTTTCTTCTCCTCATAGTAATTATGGCAATCAAACACCAACTCTATTTTTTTATCCTACTCTAGATAAACCTCAGGGTCAGTTCTACCTTGGAAAGGTGGTATTTTCATTTTGATGCTACCAAGGTCTCTATCTACACCATCCCGACCCCTTAGATTCCCCTCAAATCCCCTTTCATGCCTAACTCTTCTATTTCTACCCGACTCAATGTCAGATGCTAAGTCTTCCTCACCCTCACCATCTCCTTCATTCTCATACTGATTTTCAACTCTATGCTCACGTCGCCTCTTGTCCTTCCCACCTTGTAGATTTCTAATCGCAGCTTCTTGATGATCCATCCTATCCCTCACTTCACCCAACACCAAGTTCAACCACTCAAACTATTATTGCACGGCTTGCAACACAAAAGATGAGTTATCTGCTCTCCCCCTTGGTGATGCGCTACTCCGATGAGACATTATCAGGCGCTACACAAAAGAATGTTAGTGGCAAACAAAAAAATTAAACCTCACGCACTCCCTCAAGTGTTTACACACGAATAATGACACTTCACTCGTGTTTCACTCTTAATTGGCTTTTTCCGATAATAGTCTCACACTCAAGAGTTTTCCCACTCCAGTTCTTTAAGAACTAATTGACTCAATCAAGACAAAGCAACCTTATTTTATCCCAACTAGTAATTAGGTCTAAGAAACAAGAACAAGAGAAACACGGAAGGAATGAAAAAAAAATGGCACGTGAATCAAGGAAATTATACGAATGAAACAGTTAACAATAAGACAAGATACCAACTAGAATCACCCCCTTTGATGATAAGGCTCAAGGAAAAAAATCTCGAAATTTTTTTTTTTTTTCCTTTCTTTTCTTTTCTTTTCTTTTCTTTTATTTTATTTTCTTTTCCTTTCACCAACTGATTTGATCACAATCAAGAATAAGCAGTTGAGAAAACCCTAACAATAACTCAAAAACCCTTGGGCAAGTGATATACGGCAGCCCCTAGAACAAGAGATTTCAGCCAACACAAACCCTAGAACAATGAATTTCAGCAACCCTAACAATAGTGAAGAAATCTGCTAATCACCACTATTTTTTTTTTTTTTTGTAATCAATCCTAGAACAATGAAGCCCTAGAATTAAATATGCAAGAAATAAAAGATAGAATAAGACCTGATTGAAAACCTGGCTCTGATACCAAATGTTATGAACCCGCGGGAATGAAATCCCTTAAACCCACAATCAATTTGAAAACTCCCCAAGAAAGCCAAATTCAAGTCAATGGATGGAAAAACCTAGTGATATGAACCCGTAGGAATGAATTCCCTTGAACCCACAATCAATTTGAAAACTCCCCAAGAAAGCCAAAAATCAAGTCAAGGATGGAGAATCTAGACCCGATGAGAACCCGTTTCAAGAACCTAGATTATATTAAAATCCAGACCCGTTGAAGAACCCGTCTCAAGAACCCAGATTACAAAGGAGGAACGCCACAAAGGTTGTGATTTACCTTTGATAAGTTCAAGAGTTCAATCAAGAACAAGAGGAGAAAACTCAACTCACAAATAAAATTCAATATTGTCTAATCTCTCAAATGAGGCTACAAAGAGTTTTTAAACCCAAACCTAATCAAAACCCTAGCCAAAATAAAGCCCCTTTTTCCCAATATTACCCTTGATGAACAGTACTGGCTACAGTACCCGTGGCTACAGTAACCCCAACAATAAATTGATGAAACCCTAGTTCCTAAAATGTAACTTTCCAAATAAGCCCTTGGCCAAAATACAAGGCCTTCCCAAAAACATAGTTCATAAGAAATAAGACATGTGAGCCAAGCGTTTTCAATCCCACTTATTCTAAACTAGTAAAATAAATCATTTAACCAAATTAGAAGCCTCCAATAACAATAGGCCGTATCTCTAAGTTATGTCTTCCACAACATGAATAAAGTGGATCAAAGCTGGTTCTTCTTCTTTCAGACCCATCTTCAGTGTTAGGCTCTTGCTGGCTTCATCCCAAGTGGATTGCACCAATCCTTGCATTGCTTCCTTGATCTTCTTGGCCCTTGATCTTGTAATTGGCCTATCTGGAACTTGCAAAGGATCTTTAAGAGTAGGCCCACCTTGGTTCCTATCATCTAGACCCGATGAGAACTCGTTTCAAGAACCTAGATTATATCAAAATCTAGACCCGTTGAAGAACCCGTCTCAAGAACCTAGATTACAAAGTAGGAACGCCACAAAGGTTGTGATTTACCTTTCATAAGTTCAAGAGCTCAATTAAGAACAAGAGGAGAAAACTCAACTCACAAATAACATTCAATATTGTCTAATCTCTCAAATGAGGCTACAAAGAGTTTTTAAACCCAAACCTAATCAAGATCCTAGCCAAAATAAAGCCCATTTTACCCAAAATTACCTTTGATGAACAGTACCGGCTACAGTACCCGCGGCTACAGTAACCCCTACAATAAATTGATGAAACCCTAGTTCCTAAAATGTAACTTTCCAAATAAGCCCTTGGCCAAAATACAAGGCCTTCCCAAAAACATAGTTCATAAGAAATAAGACATGTGAGCCAAGCATCTTCAAGCCCACTTATTCTAAACTAATAAAATAAATCATTTAACCAAATTAGAAGCCTCCAATAACAATAGGCCGTATCTCTAAGTCATGTCTTCCACAGCTTGAATAAAGTGGATCAAAGCTGGTTCTTCTTCTTTCAAACCCATCTTCAGTGTTGGGCTCTTGCTGGCTTCATCCCAAGTGGATTGCACCAATCCTTGCATTGCTTCCTTGATCTTCTTGGCCCTTAATCTTGTAATTGGCCCATCTGGAACTTGCAAAGGATCTTTAAGAGTAGGCCCACCTTGGTTCCTATCATTACATGTTCTTCCAAATTTTTGCTATAGATCAGGATATCATCAAAATACACAACTACAAATCTGCCAATAAATGCTCGCAAAACATGGTTCATCAAACGCATAAATGTGCTCGGAGCATTAGTTAAACCGAAAGGCATCACTAACCACTCATACAAACCATATTTATTCTTAAAAGCAGTTTTCCATTCATCACCTTCTTTCATCCTAATTTGATGATATCCACTCTTAAGATCAATTTTTGTGAAGACACAAGAACCATGCAATTCATCCATCATATCATCTAGTCTAGGAATGGGATGACGATACTTTACCGTTATGTTGTTGATGGCTCGGCAGTCAACACACATCCTCCATGTTCCATCCTTCTTAGGAACTAACAGCACCGGAACCGCACAAGGACTCATACTTTCACGGACAAACCCCTTCTCCAATAATTCACTTACTTGCCTCTGAAGTTCCTTGGTCTCCTCGGGATTACTCCTATAAGCAGGTCGGTTTGGAATTGATGCACCAGGTATGAAATCAATTTGATGTTCAATCCCTCGGATTGGAGGTAAACCATAAGGTACCTCTTTAGGAAGGACATCTTCAAACTCCTGCAAAAGAGAAACAATATTGCTCGGCAAAGCACCGACGAGATCATTAGTACATAAAAGAGCCTCCTTGTACATGAGTACAATAAGGGGCTGGTGTGAAAATAATGCTCTCTTGATCTCACTTTTTTTTGCAATGTAATTGAATTTTTCCTCTCTTGCTCTCACTATAGCCGAAATCCTCTCTCTTTCTTTTTCACTCTGATCAATGTTTTTCTCTTCTTTTTTTTTAATGTCTTTTTTTTTTTTCAGTTTCGGCCTACCTTTCCTTTTTTTTTTTTTTTCATTCGAACTTTGTAACTTTAATTGGTCCTCCCTGACCTGTTTTGGAGTTAATGGCACAAGAGTAATAGGTTGCCTATTAAGAGTGAAGGAATACTTATTTGTGAATCCATCATGCGTAACCCTCAGATGATACTACCATGGTCTTCCCAACAGTAAATGGCATGCGTGCATAGGAACCACATCACAAAGCACCTCATCCTCATATTTGCCAATGGATAATGCCACCAACACTTGTCTTGTCACCTTGATTTCCCCACATTCATTCAACCACTGAAGCCCGTAAGGTTGAGGATGTTTCAAGGTAGTTAAAGCCAATTTCTCCACCAAATAAGTGCTGGCTACATTTGTGCAACTCCCACCATCGATAATGACATTGCAAACTTTGTTATTTACAAAGCACCGAGTATGAAACAAGTTCTCCCTTTGGTTACTTTCTTCCTCCTTAACCTGCACATTAAGAACTCGCCTTGCAACCAATAAATCTCCAACCACTGCATTTTGCTCATCGTTAGCATCCTCCATAGATGGCATATCATCAATATCTACTTCTTCCTCATTTTCTGACTCAAGCTCTCCTTGGGCATTTATCACCATCACTCTCTTGTTTACACACTGGCTGGCTATATGTCCGCACCCCTGACATTTAAAACACTTAATATCACGTGTTTTAGAACTTGAAGTGATATGAACCCGCGGGAATGAAATCCCTTGAACCCACAATCAATTTGAAAACTCTCCAAGAAAGCCAAAAATCAAGTCAAGGATGGAGAATCTAGACCCGATGAGAACCCGTTTCAAGAACCTAGATTATATTAAAATCTAGACCCGTTGAAGAACCCGTCTCAAGAACCTAGATTACAAAGGAAGAACGCCACAAAGGTTGTGATTTACCTTTGATAAGTTCAAGAGTTCAATCAAGAACAAGAGGAGAAAACTCAACTCACAAATAAAATTCAATATTGTCTAATCTTCAAATGAGGCTACAAGGAGTATTTAAACTAAACCTAATTAAAACCCTAGCCAAAATAAAGCCCATTTTTACCCAAAATGCCCTGATGAACAGTGTCGCAATACAATACCCGCGGCTATAGTACGGCTACAGTACCTCTTAAAACCCTAATTCCTAAAATGTAACTTTCCAAATAAGCCCTTGTCCAAAATAGAAGGCCTTCTTGAAAATCCTAGTTCATTGAAAATAAGATGTGTGGGCCTGGCATCTTCAAGCTCACTTATTCTAAACTAATAAAATAAATCATTTAACCAAATTTGAAGTCTCCAATAACAATAGGCCCTATCTCTAAGTCATGTCTTCCACAGCTTGAATCAAGTGGATCAAAGCTGGTTCTCCTTCTTTCAAGCCCATCTTGAGTGTTGGGCTCTTGCTAGCTTCATCCCAAGTGGGTTGCACCAATCCGTGCATTGCTTCCTTGATCTTCTTGGCCCTTGATCTTGTAATTGGCCCATCTGGAATTTGCAAATGATCTTTAAGACTAGGCCCACCTTGGTTCCCATCATTCTCCCTCTCCTCAAAAGGATTCGACCTCGAATCTCCACCTGGATCAAAAGAAAAAATGTTAGTAACATTGAAAATAGCAAAAACATGATACTTACTTGAAAGATCTACTTCATGTGTATTTTCATTAATTTTCTCAAGAAATTTAAAGTGTTCATCCAATCTACTCCTATCATCAACAAGCAAAGCCATCAAAGGTAAAGGAGTAAGTGGATTAAAACCATAAACAACCTCAAATGGAGAATAAGAAATAGTAGTATGTAAGGTTTTATAAGCACACTTTAATAAGGGCAAATGATACTCCCGCAAATGTCCATGTAGCAATTCAATGATTGGCAAATGATACTCCCACAAACGTTCATGAAACACACCTAAAGTTTTTCTTACACCACTCCAATTGTATGCAAACTCAATGAATGGCAAGTAATACTTCCACAAATATTCATGCAACATGTTAATAAATGACAAATGATACTTCCACAATCGTTCATGCAACATATTAAAAGTCTTCGTTACACCAAAGTTACCCAACAAGCCACCATGTCTATCACACACAAGCAACTTAAGCATAAAACTAGTTGGCACACAAAATTTATTCTCTCTAAACAAGTACCAATCTAATTTATAGAACTTACCAAACGACGCTTTTTCACATGTTCCATACACACTAGCAAAGTCATCATCATTAGCATGCAATTCCTTATTATATTCAAGTCTCAACAATTTTGCATCTAAAATGAAGATAAAGACGTACCTTCTTGCTAAAGCATCAACCACAAAATTTTCCATACCTTGTGTGTATTTGAATACATGAGGAAAAGTCTCAACACAGTCCTCCCCGCTTAGCATGCATTATAGTCAACGACTTACTTTGTCCCATCAAGTGTGAAAAAGACTCATGTTCTTCAAAGAAAGGTCGGTTAGGAATTGTCGCACCTGGCACAAAATCATTGTAGTACTCTATCTCTCTAATAGGTGGCAATCCACTAAACACACCTTTAGGAAACATGACCTCATATCCCTGCAACAAAAAGACAATATCACTAGGCAAAGATACGTCAAGTTCGTTAGTATTAAGACTCGCCTTAGCATAAAAACACATTTTTCGTTTTGTTTTTCTCTCACTTTCTTCACTCTCTCTTTTCTTTCTACAATTCTTTTCTTTTTCACTCTCTTTTTCCCTTTCACTCTCTTTTTGCTTTTCACTCTCTTTTTGCCTGTCACTCTCTTTTCCTTCATGTTGTTTTGAACTCTCGACCTGACAACTGTTTTTCAACTCATCCTCTCTTTCTCTTGAGGTTTCAGCCTCACCCTCATCTTTTCTCTCTCTCATTTTATTCTCTCTCTCATTTTCGGCCTCACTATTTCTTTTTTTCTCAATCTCACTTTTACTCTTGCTTTTTAGCTCAATCTCCTTTTCACTTTTTCTTTTTTGATCACACTCATTTTCACTCTTTCTTTTTTGAGCAACCTTACTTTTCAGTTTCAAATGGTTCCCATGGACTTGTGTTGGAGTTAAAGGAGCAAGTTTGATTGTTTTTTCATCCTTTTCAAAACTGTACATGTTCCTTAACCCATCATGGATCACCTTCCTATCATACTCCCATGGCTTCCCCAACAAAATATGACCAGCATGCATAGGCACTACATCACAAAGGACCAAGTCCTGGTATTTTCCAATTGAAAAAGTAACTAGCACTTGCTTATTGACCCTAACCTCCCCACAATCACTCGACCACTGCAACATGTATGGTCTAGGGTGTTTTAATGTGGGTAAATTCAATTTCTCAACTAAAGTAGTGCAAGCCAAATTAATACAACTCCGCAAATCAATGATCATACTACATACCTTATTGTTGATGTGGCATCTAGTATGAAAAATGTTCTCGCTCTGCTTCTCTGTATCATCCATCTTAATTTGTATATTGAGAGCATGCCTGGCAACAAGAGACTCACCATACTCTTCATTCTTATAGTTATGTTCAATACAAGGTTCACTCCTCCTCCTATCTCTCATGCCTTGTAAATTTCTAATTACCACTTCTTGATGATCCATCATATCCCTCACTTCACCTAACACCAAGTTCAACTGCTCAAACTGTTGTTGCATGGATTGCAACACAAATGATGAGTTATCTACCATCTCCTTTGGTGAAGAGCCACTCCGATGAGACAATGTAAAGTGCTGCACAAATGAATGTTAGTGAAAAAACCACACACACTCCCTTTCATGTTTACACTCAAATAATGGCATTCCACTCGTGTTTCACTCCTAATTGTTTTCCTTAGATAATAGTCTCACACTCTCTTGCCTTTTACCTCAATAGTTTTCCCGCTCAACTTCTTTAAGAACTAGTTGAACTAAATCAAGACAATACAACCTTGTATTATTCCAACCAGTAATATAGATCCAACAAACAAGAAACAAGGAAGGAATAAAACGACACGGGACTCAAGGAATTTATATGAGGGAAAGAGTAATTATAGAACAAGATACCAACTACAAATATGTATTCAACCCATTTGAGGATAAAACTCAATCAACAAATGTTTTTCTTTGTCTTTGTTGTAACTATGTAGCAACCTTTAAATATGCTACCTCTCTTTATCTTCTTCTCCTTCTTCTTCTTCTTCTTCTTCTTCTTTTTTTTTTTTTTTTTTCGAATTTTCTTTTCTTTTCTTTTCATTTCCTTTCCTTTCTTTTCTTTTCTTTTCTTTTCTTTTGTTTTCCTTTCCTTTCTTTTCTTTTTCTTTTCTTTTTTTCTAATTCAATCACAAACAGAAATACTCAATTGTAAAAATCAAGCAATTGAATTGAAGCACACAAGAATTGACAATGAAATAGAAGAGAATCAATGGAACAACATTCCAAGCAATTGACAAACTCAGATATGCATTAAACCCTAGAATTTTGAAACCCTAGGTGATGCAAATTTCAGCCAAACCCAAAACCCTTAGAATTTTAGCAGCCTACTTTTCGTTTCTGCAATTTTTTTTTCCTTTTTTTTTTTTTTTTGGCAACTCTAGAACAATGTAGCTCTAGAATTAAATTTAAGGATGCAAGAAATTAAAAGATAGAATCAGACCTGATTGGAAACCTTGCTCTGATACCAAATGATATGAACCCGCGGAAATGAAATCCCTTGAACCCACAACCAATTTGAAAACTCCCCAAGAAAGCCAAAAATCAAGTCAAGGATGAATCTAGACCCGATAAGAACCCGTTTCAAGAACCTAGATTATATTAAAATCTAGACCCGTTGAAGAACCCGTCTCAAGAACCCAGATTACAAAGGAGGAACGCCACAAAGGTTGTAATTTACCTTTGATAACTTCAAGAGTACAATCAAGAACAAGAGGAGAAAACTCAACTCACAAATAAAATTCAATATTGTCTAATCTTCAAATGAGGCTACAAAGAGTATTTAAACTAAACCTAATTAAAACCCTAGCCAAAATAAAGCCCCTTTTTACCCAAAATGCCCTGATAAACAGTGTCGCAATACAGTACCCGCGGCTACAGTACGGCCACAGTAACGCTACAGTACCTCTTAAAACCCTAATTCCTAAAATGTAACTTTCCAAATAATCCCTTGGCCAAAATACAAGGCCTTCTTGAAAACCCTAGTTCATTGAAAATAAGACGTGTGGGCCAGGCATCTCCAAATAATCCCTTGGCCAAACCAAATTTGAAGTCTCCGATAACAATAGGCCCTATCTCTAAGTCATGTCTTCCACAGCGTGAATCAAGTGGATCAAAGCTTGTTCTCCTTCTTTCAAGCGCATCTTGAGTGTTGGGCTCTTGCTAGCTTCATCCCAAGTGGGTTGCACCAATCCGTGCTTTGCTTCTTTGATCTTCTTGGCCCTTGATCTTGTAATTGGCCCATCTGAAATTTGCAAATGATCTTTAAGACTAGGCCTACCTTGGTTCCCATCATGAAGTCTTGATTGTACCTGAAGTAGTGGCGGTCTTTAAGTTGGCATTCTTAGAGGATTCAAATTTTGTTGCTGCTCGTCCCTTTTTGGAGTTGTCTTCCACGAGCTGGTTGTAGCCATAGGCAGTCCCCTCGTAGCCAATCCCTTTCGTTTGAATTGTTCCTCCACCATTATGGCTTGATGCACCATATCCGTCAACTCAACATAGTGCTGCATCTCGACTATATCCGCAATCTCACGATTTAAACCGTGCAAAAACCTAGCCATGGTGGCTTCCGGGTCCTCTTCTACATTAGCCCGGATCATAACTACCTCCATCTCCTTGTAATACTCATCCACACTCTTAGATCCTTGAATTAACCTTTGTAATTTTTGATACAATCCCCTGTAATAGTGGCTGGGTACAAAACACTTCCTCATAAGCATTTTCATTTCCTCCCAAGTGTCCACGGGTGGCTCTCTATTCCTCCTCCTATTAATCAGTAATTGATCCCACCACACAATGGCATAATCTGTAAATTCAATTGCAGCCAACTTAACCTTCTTTATCTCTGAGTAGTTGTCACAATCAAAAACCATCTCCATTTTAGTTTCCCACTCCAAACAAACTTCAGGATCATTTTTACCTTGAAAAGATGGGATTTTAATCTTTATATTTCCTAAATCGTTATCCCTCCTAGGCCTACCCATCCTAGCTTCTCTATTTCTATACCCACGCTCAATCCTGCCTCGGTTCAAATATTGCTCATCAAACTCCTCCGACTCCGCCTCTACATCAACATTCCGCCACAGACCACGCCCACCATGCTGCCTATTGTAGATGTCATGTTGCTGGCCCCTAGGAGTTTCCGCTTCTACCCTGTCCAACCTTTCGTGAATAGGTTCTAATTCAGCCCTCAACATACGCCTCATCTCCCCTAACATCGCTTGCATTTGGAGGTCTGGAACTGGAGGTTGTCGAAATTCTTCGGTTGTGTCTTCTTCTTGATTATTAGACATGTTTTAAAATCTGCAAACAAAGTTAGAATCCTCACAAGCACTCCCTCACGTGTTTCACTCAAGAATTGATACACTTGCACTCGTGTTTTCACTCTAAACGGCTTTTACCCTCATATGGTCTCACACACTCTTGCCTTTTTCCACTCTTCTGTGGCTTCTTTAGTTCTTAATCGAACTTCAAGAAACTCATTCAAATTAATCCAGCAGCAATTCAGAAAATAAACAACCAAAACTCATCAAAAGTTCAAGTACTTGAATAAGGTGAGATACAAGATTGAAAGGAAGAAGTTTTCTTACTGGAATCGTGTACCTTTTTTTTTTTTTTCAGCAAAGAACAGGAAATAGAACGAAAATAAAAGATAGACAAACTTATCTTAGAACCAAAGCTCTAATACCAAAATGATATGAACTCCACCAACAATTATGATGAAACCCGCTAACAATGATAGCTTGGAACCCCAAGATTGTATTGACAAGATTTGTTGAGCCTTGACCAATCACCCAACAAGATGAAAACCAAGACTACGAAGGATTGAAAACGCCACACCAAGAAATCAGAATCAAGATGATAAGTTTGGAGCTTCAACGCCACAAGATTAACTTGATAAGTTCAAAGAGTTCTTTGAAGATCCAAGAGGAACACAAGACCTCACAAAGACGAATAATCTTCTGAAATTTCAAATCTGATATTAAAACTCGAAATAAACCCTCTATATACTTGGAACAACCCTCCAAGAATAGGAAAAGTCATAACTACAGCTTTAAAAGCAACACAAATATTAGCATCACAAGTCCCACGATTTTTAGGCCTCTTGGATTTCTAGAGGCAGCCAGAAATGACTAAATGACTAAATTCAATATATTTCAGGTACCCAGGCATGACCAAGTTCATTCACCTATTTAATATTCTTGAAAACTTAACAAATTCACGTCCTTTAATGGACAGACCATTCATCATATTTCTACGTGCTAATTAGCCTCTTCAATTGCCTTTATGACATGGACTAAGTCTTGAATATTATTTGAGCCCATCTTGGTCTTTTTAGAATCAGCCCAATTCTTTTGGATTAGCCCATTTAGTGCTTCCTTGAAACGTTTGGCTCTAAGTCTTGTAATTGGGCCACTAGGAAGTGACAAAGGGTCTGGTGCAAATTTAGCTCCATTCCCACTTGTATGATCAGCATGTCCAGCTCCTTGGTTTGCATCATTCTTGGCCCTTGATCTTGTAATTGGCCCATCTGGAACTTGCAAAGGATCTTTAACTCTAGGCCGACTTTGGTTCCCATCATTTCCCCCTCTTCAAAAGGATTCGACCTCGAATCTCCACCTGGATCGAAGGGAAAAATGTTAGTAACATTGAAAATAGTAAAAACATGATACTTATCAGCATTATCATTAATTTGTTCAAGAATTTGAAATAGTCTATCCAAGATACTCTTGTCATCAACTGGTAAAGGTTTTAAATCTAAAGGAATAAATGGATTAAGTTTATAAACAATTTCGAAAGCTGAAAATTGAGTAGTAGCATGAACACTCCAATTATATGTAAACTCAATGAATGACAAACAATACTCCCACAAATGTTCATGAAACATATCTAAAGCTTTCCTCACACCAAAATGATCACTCCAATTATATGCAAATACAATGAAACGCAAATGATACTCCTGCAAATGTTCATGCAGCAAGTCAATGGCAAATAATACTCACACAAACTTTCATAAAACACATCTAAAGCCTTCCTTACACCAAAATGACCACTCCAATTATTTGCAATTTCAATGAATGGCAAGCAATACTCCCACAAATGTTCATGTAACACGTTATCAATGACAAATGATACTTCCACAAACGTTCATGCAACACGTCAATGAATGGCATATGATACTCCCACAAATGTTCATAAAACACCTCAATGAATGGCAAATGATACTTCCACAAACGTTTATGCAACACGTCATTGAATGGCAAATGATATTCCCACAAACGTTCATGCAACACAACAAAAGTCTTCCATACATCAAGGTTACCCAACAGACCACCATGTTTATCACACACAAGCAACTTACGCATAAAACTAGTAGGCATACAAAATATATTCTCTCTAAACAAGTACCAATCTAGTTTATAGAACTTACCGAACGATGCTTTCTCACATGTTCCATACAAATTAGCAAAGTCATCATCTTTAGCATCCAATTGCTTATCATAATATTCAAGTCTCAACAATTTTGCATCTAAAATGAAGACAATTCTTGCTAAAGCATCAACCACAAAATTCTCCATACCTTGTGTGTATTTGAGTACATGAGGAAAAGTATCAATACAGTCCTCCCACTTAGCATGCATTTTAGTTAGCATTTTACTTAGCATCATCTTTAGCATACATGTGGGTCAAGGCCTCATGTTGTTGAAAGAATGGTCGGTTAGGAATTGTCACACCTGGCACAAAATCAATGTAATGCTCTATCTCTCTAATAGGTGGCAATCCACTAAACACACATCTAGGAACCATGACCTTATATCCTTGCAACAAAAAAAAACAACATTAGGCAAAGAATCGTTAAATTTGTTAGTATAAAAGCTTGTCTTAGTATAAAAGTTCACTTTTGTCTTTCTGTTTCTCTCTGCAATCTCTCTTTCTTTTTCCTCTCGTGGCTCCACTCTTTTTTCTTGACTCTCAGCCACCTCTCTTTTCTTTTTCACTCTCTCTCTCTCTCTTGATGTTTCAGCCTCATTCTTTTTTTTTCCTCTCTTTTTCCCTTCCACTCTCTTTTTTTCTTTCACTCTCCTCTTTTTTTGAACTCTCGGCCTCACAATTATTTTTTAACTCATTCTCTCTTTTTCTTGAGGTTTCAGCATCACCCTCATCTTTTCCCTTAGGTGGTTCGGTCTTCCTCTTTGTTACAGTTTGGTCATTTTTGTCCCACTTTAGTTTTCAAGGAGTACTAGAAACCAAAGTATATCTTGATGTACCCTTTATTTTCAACTGCCTCTCCACCTTCATAGACATATGTACCATATCCTCTACCTCCACATAATGTTGTGAATCAACTACATTGGTTATCTCCCTATTCAACCCAATCAAAAATCTAGCCATCGTGGCCTCCCGATCCTCCACTACATTAGTCCGAATCATAGCCACCTCCATCTCCTTATGGTAATCCTCTACACTCCTAAACCCCTGTGTAAGATTTTGTAGTTTTTGGTAGAGGTTTCTATAGTAGTGGCTAGGTACAAATCTCCGGCTCATGATAGCTTTCAACTCTCTCCAAGTTTCTACAGGCCTCTCAAAATTCCTCCTATTGGTCACCAATTGGTCCCACCAAATACTAGCATAATCAATGAATTCAATTACCGCCAACTTCACATTTTTCTTCCCGAGTAATTATGGCAATCAAGCATCAATCCAACTTCAGATGTTAGGTATTCCTCATCGTCACCATCTCCCTCATTCTCATACTCATTTTCAACTCTATGCTCGTGTCGCCTCCTATCTCTCCCGCCTTGTAGATTTCTAATCGCTACTTCTTGATGATTCATCCTATCTCTCACTTCACCCAACACAAAGTTCAACCGCTCAAACTGTAGTTGCATGGCTTGCAACACATAGGATGAATTATCTGCTCTCCCCCTTGGTGATGCGCTACTCCACTGAGACATTATAAGGTGCTGCACAAAAAAATGTTAGTGGCTAAAAAGAAAACCTCACACACTCCCCTTACGTGTTTACACTCGAATAGTGGCACTCCACTCATGTTTCACTTTTAATTTGGTTTTTTCCCGATAATAGTCTCACACTCTCTTGCCTTTTACCTCAAGAGTTTTCGCACTCAAGTTCTATAAGAACTAATTGAACTCAATCAAGACAAAGCAACCTTGTTTTATCCCAACTAGTAATTAAGTCCAAGAAACAAGAACAAGAAAAACACGGAAGGAATAATAAAAAAGGAATGGCACGTGAATGAAGAAAATTATACAAATGAAACAGTAAGTATAACACAAGATACGAACTAGAATAATGTATGCTGCACCTTTGATGGTAAGGCTCAAGAAAAAATTTCGGATTTTTTTTTTTTTCGGATTTTTTTTTTCTTTTCACCAACTGATTTGATCACAATCAAGAATAAGCAATTGAGAAAACCCTAACAATAACTCAAAAACCCTAAGACAAGTGATATACAAATGCCCCTAGAACAAGAGATTTTAGACAACACAAACCCTAGAACAATGAGATTGGGAAACCCTAACAATAGTGAAGAAATACAGCAGCCACCTCTATTTTATTTTTTATTTTTTTGTAATCAATCTTAGAACAATGAAACACTAGAATTAAATATGCAAGAAAAAAAACGATAGAATTAGACCTGAATGGAAACCTTGCTCCAAATACCAAATGATATGAACCTGCGGAAATGAAATCCCTTGAACCCACAATCAATTTGAAAACTCCCCAAGAAAGTCAAATTCAAGTCAATGGATGGAAAATCTAGACCCGATGAGAACTCGTTTCAAGAACCTAGACTATATCAAAATCTAGACCCGTTGAATAACCCGTCTCAAGAACTTAGATTACAAAGGAGGAACGCTACAAAGGTTGTGATTTATCTTTGATAAGTTCAAGGATTCAATCAAGAACAAGAGGAGAAAACTCAACTCACAAATAAAATTCAATACATTCTAATCTTCAAATGAGGCTACAAGGAGTATTTAAACTAAACCAAATTAAAACCCTGGCCAAAATAAAGCCATTTTTTTTACCCAAAATGCCCTTTCAAGCCCATCTTGAGTGTTGGGCTCTTGCTAGTTTCATTTCAAGTGGATTCCACCAATCCGTGCATTGCTTCCTTGATCTTGTAATTGGCCCATCTAGAACTTGCAAAGGATCTTTAAGTTTAGGCCGACTTTGGTTCCCATCAACGACCCTCCCTGGATGCTATCCGTGCATTTATCCATAGCCGTTGGGGTCTGTCCTCTACCCCGGTGGTCTCTTCCATGAAACTTCACCGTAATGTATTCGTAAGGAGTTGCTTACCGTGCGTTTCACTGGTCTCCAAACTTTAATGAAGAGCATGAACCTTCTAACGTCCCTGTGTGGATTTTGCTCCTGGGGTTACTGCCTAACTTCTATCAAGAAGCATTCCTACATATATTCACGGCATCTATTGGACGTTTTATACGCAGGGACAATCCAACTCGTTGTGCGACTTGGACGGATGGAGCTAGAATCTGTTTGGAGATGGTTGCAGCCAAGGAACCTATTCCCTATTTTTGGATAGGCACCCCTGGTTTGCCAACTAGCCGGAAACAGGAAATCTTATATGAAACGTTACCTGCGTATTGTGGAAAGTGTAGAGTGCAGGGGCATAATACTCAGACTTGTCGCGTGGGGAAATCCATGCATCATGGGAAAATTCGTGGCATTTAGAAAGTTGAAACAACTGGTGGAAACAATACTGAAAACATGCAGGATGGTGAGACGTCAAAATCTGCAGCCCCTGAGAACGAGAATGGTGAGGCTGCTGAACCGCAGGATGAACAACTGACTACCAAGGTGTTACTGTCCTTAGCTCAGGAGCTTAATGTTACCAGGGTAGGAATGCAGATGGAGTGCTTACGCCAAGTCAGGATGAACAAGTGACTACCGGGGTAAGCATTCAGTTGTTAGGAGCTTAGTCAGGATGAACAACTGACTACTAGGGTAAGCCTCGATGCCCACCCTTACAATCAGCCACCGAATCAAGTGGGTCATTCCTTGTCTCTGTCTTGCTAAAATCAATCTTTTTTAATCAAACGGATTGCTTGCAGGTTCTAGACTTCATAAATAGCTCTACAAAGTCACCAAAATGTCAAAATAACTTTATGAACAAGTCACTTAAAGTCAATTAGTGAACTAAGTGTGCTTAATTACATTGATCTTGTCTTAAGCTTACCAAAATGTCAATAACTTTATAATTCAGTTTCACTTAAAAGTCAATTAGTGAACTAAGTGTGCTTAATCATATTGACCTTGTATTATGCTTAGCCTAATCAAGCTTACTAAATGTCACTTGGTGAAAGATTTCAAGTTTGAATGCAAAATGTTAAAACCTAGTCTATCAACTGTCTTCTTTAGCTATCTTGGACACATCATATGCTCAATATGAACATTCAATAAAATATGTTTATCATGATACCATTCTGTGACACCCCGGGGGCTTGGGATTTTGATAGAGATTAAAGTGTCGGGACATGTAACACTTGGTTACAAACTCTCATACATGACAGATAATATGTAATGCACATAGCATGCTTCTAACAGTATGAAATAATCACAATGGAATAATTGTTTCAAATCATAATTTGTACCAGAATAGCTTATATTCCATACTTAGAAATAACTTTAAAGCATAACAAATTTGTTCAACATCCACAAGTAAAACGTACAAATCGAAAAATAACATAGTGTATTGGAGTAGCATACTCCTTAACTACAAATTACAAACTAAACATAATAAATAAAAAATAATAGATAGCATTAACGAGGACATAACTCTTCCATCAAAGCCGAAATTCTCAAAAATCAACTTAATCTAGTTCTGTGGTCTCTTCCTGATTAGGATTGGCCTCCACGTATACTGCCACATCTTCTACTATTCTGAATGAGAGTGGTTGTGGGAATACCATAGTGAGCTTTCTACAAATCTTGGTAAGTTACGCTAAGAATAATAGTTCATAATAACATGTCTAACAATAAGCTTTGTATGTATGCAAGAACATAGACTCGTACTTCATGAAATTATGTTTTTTTTTCCCATTTAGATTCCTTTACAAACTCAGAGTAACACCATAACAACATCATCAACAGAGCATCATAACCTCAAATTTTAAACTTGCTTGTGGTGCCCCACGACTCCCCTCATGACCCGTGTGCACCTCTGGTTATATTCACCACACCCACCAATGACTTCGTCTGAAGAGTAGTCAAGCTTGACGTAAACATCCTTTACATTAAGTAATTTATAGCCCGATTAGTCGAAAGGCACATACATACCTTCACTGTGGAATCATTACTATCCTATTTGAGATTGTTGATTGTTCTTCATGAGCCCTAGGGATTCCGCTCGGATAATCCTCCATCTAACTTTGGGTCGTGACAAAACATATACAATGCATAACTTCTACTACATGACATATCCATGCTTCATGTGAGATGACATTATAAACTTGATATGAACATTTAGGGTATCAAATAGAAATTTAAAGCATAGATATTTATCAATGAATAGCATTTATCAAAAGACATATTAGTGCATCCCATGGTTAAGAAGCTAACTTGCAAACTCCTTTGTTTACAACATAAATCTTCAAAGGGCTGAAATAAATATATACTATGGTTAGCTTTATAATGAATAATAAAATATATAAAAATTCTGAACTTTACATAAATTTTGAACTTTCATAATTTTATTTTATATTGTATGATTTATTACAAAGTCTCTAACCATATAGTATATATTTATTTCAGCCATTTGAAGATTTTTCTTGTAAATAAAGGATTTTGTAAGTTAGCTTCTAACTTACTCATGGGTTGTACTAATATGTCTTATGATAAATGCTGTTTATTGATAAATTTCTATGGAACTATTTGATATCCTAAATGTTTATATCATGTTATAATGTCATTTCACATGAAGCATGAATACATGTTATGCAGTACAAGTCATGCATTGTATACTCTTCACACTGTTCCTCCTCAGGATTCTACTCTGCACACTCTGCAACATCTTTTATGGTTTCAGGAGACTGTAGTGGGACTACCATGGTGATATTTTATCTCAGTAAGTTATCCGTAAAACTAATGCTCATATAATATGTCATGAGAGGTATTAACATGTATATGAGTGCATGGACATGAAACTTGCATTTCATAAAAAACAAATTCCATCTAGATTCCTAAACCTCTCTTCTCATGATCATCCATTTTTAATCTTTCCTTACCATACACAATAGCTCCTCATAAAATCCATGTGTACATCTTGGTTCTCTTCATCACACTGTGGGTAATGCCCATCGAATTGACTTTGTATCAAGAAGACTCCAGGCTTCACATAAATATCCATTGAGTACTCTCTAGCCCCGATCAACAAGACGGCACATACCCTCGCCTCCAAGACTATTACTATCTTGTTCGAGGTTGTTGATTTTTTTTTTTCCACCAACTCAAGGGATTCCACACCATCTTTAAACACTCTAGAGTGAACAGAAGAATTCTACTAGAATAATCTCTCATTCCAGCTTGGGATCATGATGCGTTTTAAAAAATGTTTCCTTTGTCAAACAAATGCACTGCTTCATGTAGCAATGCTTCATGATAATGATGACAGATATTCATATGTTTCTAAACATAACATGTCATGACTAAATAAGTGAGATTAACTTTCATGTGACAACGTTTAATACTAAAATCATAAATCACATAATCAGCGAGTATAGTTGAAGAGTTGGAACTAAACTTAAAAAATTTCCTTTATGTAATGCAAGTTTCATGTCCATGCACTCATGTACATGTTAATACCTCTCATGACATATTCTCACTATCGTTGTTCTACTGCAATCCTGCTTCCCGGAAGAATAGAAGATAATGCAGTGTGCGAAGATCAAAATCTTGAGTATAAAATATTGGATGAAGTGGATTAAGACTCAAGCAGCAGTATTGGAGCACTTTTGAAGATGATTTTTTTTTTTAAAAAAAAAAAAATTGTATTTTCTAGTTGCACCCATAATTTAAGAACAATTTCAATATGATGGTGTGACTTCGGGTTGAGGCTCTTTAGAAGATAATGTGTTATGTTGTTTTTATTGAAGCTGTTGGTTTGTACGAAGAATGCTTTTATGAATTGTATGTTGGGATATATATTATTCTAGTACAATGATTTAATAGTGCTTTCCACTGTGAATTATTTCTTTGCTAGAAGCATGCTACGTGCATTAATATTATTTGTAGGATGTGTGACCCAGTGTTATATATCTCGACATCTCGATCTCCATCAAATCTCGAGAAGTTTGCTCCTGAAGTTCCAAGAAGTCTTCCCATGAATCCAAATGTTTTCTTATCAAAATAACATCATAAGACCATCCTTATGAAGGACTACAACCTTGATCTAGTTCTATGCACCGAAAAAAGAAAACTAAACATAATGCTCACCTAGTGCATAAAATGACTCTCCTTGGATGTCATGAGTCTATTTATAGCTTTCAAACTTCATATTAGGTTGAGTATTTTACTTGATTGGACCTAAATATGAGCGAATACAAGGCTGGTGGCTAGTTACTATATAAAGCTTTCTATAGCTGCTACTCAAGGCTGATTTGAACACCACATGCTTCCAAAGCTTATGGTCACCATGCTAGAAGTATTATAGAGTGTCCTCGGGTTTTTTAGGATGAATTTGGGTTATTAATTCCATATGAAAATTGATTAACACTAAGTAGTCTTGAGTAAACTACTGCAAAACTAGCTAAGTCTTGAGTAAACTTGATGCCCTTCCCTTGATTGGTCGACTTTTAATGTACATTTCAATAAGATATTTCATGGTATTAATTCTAATTCATATTTAAGGTTGTTGTTAGAACTGTGGATCAATCGGACACCATTCTTTTTTTTTTTTTAAGGTAATTGGACAACAATTGGGTGGCTTCACATAGGCTTTAGTTGAACAATTTAGGGACCTTAGACCACCATGGCTAGTTGCCCCACAACCATCAGCCACCAAATCAAAGAGGTTCTAGACCTAATAAGAATCTCTACAAAGTCACCAGAATGTGGATAACTTTATATCTATTAGCCATCTTGTGGAAAGACTTATACAAACACAGGATGATGACAGAATTTGTGACACTTCATAATGTTCCTGCTCTGCACCTTGGAAAGAAGCTCTGTCAAGCCCCAGACTTGGGGGTTGAACCCTTTTACTTGGAATCCACTATAATAAGAACTTAAATACAAAAAGTCCTCCAAAAATCAAATGTCACTAGAATGTGGCAAAATTGCTCTTAACTTAGACAAAACCATTTATGTCATCTAGCACTTATCTCATATTTCTCTTAGAATCCTGTCACGTGTCTTCTATTTCAACTGTCACAACCATAAGAGTCATCCATAAAAAAAAAATGGTAGATAAAGGTGTGAGTCTACCGACTCAGTAAGCAGCGAACATATACTAGCATGTAAACATAAGTCAATTGTAGAATGCAGAAACAAAGAGTTCTAAAACATATGATAGTGGTATTTTCATATGCATTTCATCACAATAATAAAAATATATATATAATATCTTAGACACAAGCGTACTAAACACCATAAGAAAACATAAACAAAGGTCATGTTTTTACCGCCATCATAGGGTTGTGCATGTATTCGGTTAGCGAAGCAGAACATAATTCGCTATGTTGTCACCAATGTGATGCACTCAAAATATAGGCCATGTTTACCCACGTGGCGAGGTTGTGCATTCTACAGATAGCCAAGCAGAACATAATCAACTATTATATCCAGTGGCAGAGCCACAAATCAGAGTTTAACATAATCTTATGCCTCAGGGTTTTAAGATACAATGCAATAACAGAATTAGTATATTGAACAAATAATATTATAGACACAGAGTACAAATATCGTTCCCCTAAACCAATCATGATAAAATGTCATATTTCAGAGTTCAAATATAGGGACTAATGCAAAAAATAACCAAGTCTATTTGCATAACAAAATATGAAGTTATTTCAGAAAAGCAACCTCAGTCAATTTTAAGCAAAGTCTAGCATAGGAACACTGTTTACTTGAACTTTTTAACTTCTCTGAATTTTCTTACGACAGTTGCAAGCAAATATATTTTCTCATCTACACATCGATTTTCTTTTAATTTTATCATCAAACCTAAACAATTCATGCAAACTTGTATGATCCGTATAGCTAAAGTCGTGAGCTATAATATTCATGCAAACCGTAACACTTAATCCACCTTTAACCCATGACCTACTGATATGAACCCGCGGGAATGAAATCCCTTGAACCCACAATCAATTTGAAAACTCCCCAAGAAAGCCAAATTCAAGTCAATGAATGGAAAACCTAGATCCGATGAGAACTCGTTTCAAAAATCAAGATTATATCAAAATCTAGACCCGCAGAAGAACCCGTCTCAAGAACCTAGATTACAAAGGAGGAACGCCACAAAGGTTGTGATTTACCTTTGATAAGTTCAAGAGTTCAATCAAGAACAAGAGGAGAAAACTCAACTCACAAATAAAATTCAATATTGTCTAACCTTCCAATGAGGCTACTAGGAGTATTTAAACTAAACTTAATTAAAACCCTAGCCAAAATAAAGCCCATTTTTACCCAAAAATGCCCTGATGAACAGTGTCACGCTACAGTGCGCGTGGCTACAGTAATGCTACAGTACCACTTGAAACCCTAATTCCTAAAAAGTAACTTTCCAAATATGCCATTGGCCAAAATAAAAGGCCTTCTCGAAAACCCTAGTTCAATAAAAATAAGACATGTGGGCCAGACATCTTCAAACTCACTTATTCTAAACTAATAAAATAAATCATTTAACCAAATTGGAAGTCTCCAATAACAATAGGCCCTATCTCTAAGTCAAGTTTTTCACAGCTTGAACCAAGTGGATCAAAGTTGATTCTCCTTTTTTCAAGCCCATCTTGAGTGTTGGGCTCTTGCTATCTTCTTCCCAAGTGGATTGCACCAATCCATGCACTGCTTCCTTGATTTTCTTGGCCCTTGATCTTGTAATTGGTCCATCTGAAACTTGTAAATGGTCTTTAAGAGTAGGACCACCTTGGTTCCCATCATTCGCCCTCTCCTCAAAAGGATTCGACCTCGAATCTCCACCTGGATCAAAGGAAAAATGGTTAGTAACATTGAAAATAGTAGAAACAGGATACTTACCTGGAAAATCCATTAGATATGCATTATTATTAATTTGTTCAAGAATTTGGAAAAGTCCATTCAAGCTACTCCTGTCATCAATAGGTAAAGGTGTTAAATCTAAATGAGTAAGTGGATTAAGTCTATAAACAATTTCAAAAGGTGAAAATTGAATAGTAGCATGAACACTCCAATTATATGTAAACTGAATGAATGGCAAACAATACTCCAACAAACGTTCATGAAACATATCTAAAGCTTTCCTCACACCAAAATGACCGCTCCAATTATATACAAACTCAATGAATAACAAGCAATACTCCTACAAACGTTTATGCAACACGTGAATCAATGACAAATGATACTTCCATAAATGTTTATGCAACACTTCAACGAATGGCAAATGATACTCCCACAAACGTTCATGTAATACATCAATGAATAACAAATGATACTTCCACAAACGTTCATGCAACAAGTCATTGAATTGCAAATGATATTCCCACAAAAGTCTTCCTTACACCAAGGTTATCCAACAAACCACCTTGTCTATCACACACAAGCAACTTACGCATAAAACTAGTAGGCTCACAAAGTTTATTCTCTCTAAACAAATACCAATTTAGTCTATATAGCACTTACCAAACGACGCCTTCTCACACGCTCCATACACATTAGCAAAGTCATCATCATTAACATGAAAATTGTTATCATATTCAAATCTCAATAATTTAGCATCCAAAATGATGATAAGGACATATCTTCTTTCTAAAGCATCAACCACAAATCTTTCCTTACCTTGTGTGTACTTGATTACAGGAGGAAAGGTCTCGTTGAATTGCACCCACTTGGCATGCATTCTATTCAACTTACCTTGGCCCTTCAAGTGCATTAAGGACTCATGTTCTTCAATGAAAGGTCGGGTAGGAATTGTCGCATCAGGCACAAAATCAATGTATCGCTCTATCTCCCTAATAGGTGGCAATCCACTAAAGACATCCTAGGAAACACGATCTCATATCCTTGCAACAAAGAGACAACAACACTTGGCAAAGATACGTCAAGTTCGTTAGTATTAAGAATCGCCTTAGCATAAAAACTCACTTTTCTCTTTGTTTTTCTCTCACTTTCCTTTCATTCCCTTTTTCCTTTTCACTCCTTTTTTTTTTTTTCTGTCACTCTCTTTTCCTTCCTCTAGTTTTGAATTTCTCGACCTGACAATTGTTTTTTAACTCATTCTCTCTCTCTTGACGTCTTAGTCTCAGCCTCATCTTTTTTCTCTCTCATTTTTTTCTCTCTCCTTTTCAGCCTCAGTATTTCTTTTTTTCTCAATCTCATATTCACTCTTGCTTTTTAGCCCAATTTCAATTTCACTCTTGCTTTTTAGCTCAATCTCCTTTTCACTTTTTCTTTTTGGATCACTCTCATTTTCACTCCTTTTTTTATCACTCTCATTTTCACTTTTTCTTTTTTGATTATTCTTACTCTCACTCTTTCTTTTTTGATCAACCTCATTTTCAGTTTCAATTGATCCCCATGGATTTGTGTTGGAGTTAAAGGAGCAAGTTTGATTGTTTTCCCATCCTTTTCAAAATTGTACATGTTCCTTAACCCATCATGTATCACCTTCCTATCAAATTGCCATGGCTTTCCCAACAAAATATGATTAGCATGCATAGGCACTACATCACAAAGGACCATATCCTGGTATTTTCCAACTGAAAAAGAAACTAGCACTTGCTTCTTTACCCTAACCTCCCCACAATCACTTAACCACTGCAACATGTATGGTCTAGGGTGTTTCAAGGTAGGTAAATTCAATTTATCAACTAAAGTAGTGCTAGCCAAATTAATACAACTCCTCAAATCAATAATCATACTATATACCTTGTTGTTGATGTGGCATCTAGTATGAAAAATGTTCTCACTCTACTGCTCGGTATCATCCATCTTAATTTGTATATTGAGCGCACGCGTAGTAATAAGAGAATTACCATACTCTTCTTTCTCATACCCATTTTCAACACTAGACTTACTTTGCCTCCTGTCTCTCCTGCCCTGTAGATTTCTAATTATCACATCTTGATGATCTATTCTATCCCTCACTTCACCCAACACCAAGTTCAAACGCTCAAACAGTTGTTGCATGGATTGCAACACAAAGGATGAGTTATCTACGATCCCCTTTGATGAAAAGCCACTCCGGTGACATATTGTAAAGTGCTGCACAAAAGAATGTTAGTGGAAAACCTCACACACTCCCTTATGTGTTTACACTCGAATAATGACACTCTACTCGTGTTTCACTCTTAATTAGCTTTTTCTCAATAATAGTCTCACAAACTCTTACATTTTACCTCTAATAGTTTTCTCGCTCAAGTTCTTTAAGAACTAGTTGAACTAAATTAAGACAATACAACCTTGTATTATTTCAACCATTACGTAATATAAATCCAAGAAACAAGAAACAAGGAATGAATAAAATGACACGAGACTCTAGGAATTTATATGAGGGAAAGAGTAATTATAAAACAAGATACCAACTACAAATATGTATTCAGCCCATTTGATGATAAAACTCAATCAGTTGTAAATATGTAGCAACATTTGAATATGCTACATTTTCTTTCCATTTTTCTTTTCGATTTTTTTTTCGAATTTTTTTTTTTGAATTTTTCTTTTCTTTTCCTTTCCTTTCTTTTCTACTCTTTTCCTTTCCTTTCTTTTCTTTTCTTTTCCTTTCCTTTCTTTTCTTTTCTTTTTTCTTTTCTCTAATTCAATCATAAACAGCAATATTCAATTGTGAAAATCAAGCAAATATGGAATAGACAACGAAATAGAAGAGAATCAATGGAACGGCACTCAAAGTAATTGACAAACTTAGAGATGCATTAAACCCTAGAATTTTGAAACCCTAGAAGATGCAAATTTCAGCCAAACCCAAAACCCTAAGGATTTCGGCAGCCTACTTTTTGTTTCTACAAGTTCTTTTTTTTTTGGCAACCCTAGAACAATGTAGCCCTAGAATTAAATTTATGGATGGAAGAAATTAAAACATAGAATCAGACCTGATTTGAAACCTGGCTCTGATACCAAATGATATGAACCCGCGGGAATGAAATCGCTTAAACCCATAATCAATTTGAAAACTCCCCAAGAAATCCAAAATCAAGTCAATGGAAGGAGAACCTAGACCCAATGAGAACTCGTTTCAAGAACCTAGATTATATTAAAATCTAGACCCGTTGAAGAACCCGTCTCAATACACAAATAAAATTCAATATTGTCTAACCTTCCAAAGAGGCTATAAGGAGTATTTAAACTAAACCTAATCAAAACCCTAGCCAAAATAAAGCCCATTTTTACCCAAAAATGCCCCTGATGAACAGTGTCGCGCTACAATACGTGGGCTACAGTGATGCTACAGTACCTCTTCAAACCCTAATTCCTAAAAAGTAACTTTCTAAATATGCCCTTGGCCAAAATACAAGGCCTTCTCGAAAATCCTAGTTTATTAAAAATAAGACGTGTGGGCCAGGCATCTTCAAGCCCACTTTTTCTAAACTAATAAAATAAATTATTTAACCAAATTAGAAGTCTCCAATAATAATAGGCCCTATCTCTAAGTCAAGTTTTCCACAGCTTGAATCAAGTGGATCAAAGCTGGCTCTCATTCTTTCAAGCCCATCTTGAGTGTTGAGCTCTTGCTATCTTCATCCCAAGTGTATTGCACCAATCCGTGCATTGCTTCCTTGATCTTCTTGGCCCTTGATCTTGTAATTGGTCCATCTGGAACTTGCAAATGATCTTTAAGAGTAGGCCCACCTTGGTTCCCATCACCTACAATCACCATATATCTAGCTTATAGTTTGGATCTATGCTGAGCATAGTTTCTGAAACAAGAGGTCCAAAGTTTTGCTCCCTGCTTAGAGCTACTCCAACTAGATTCCCCGATTTGGCAAACTTGGTTGGTTACTTCTACCAATGTAGATTGGTCTCACTAACAGGGGAGGTTACTTGGGGAAAAGGGAGATTAAACAATTGTCCCAAATTCTAATCTGCCAAGATTCATAAAATGGTTAGGTTTATATTATATACAGAATCTTTTTTGGGGGAAAATATGTCATAGGGTCTTTCTAATTGAAATACTCCTCACCTTTGTTAAGGCACTACGGTGACCAAAACCACCTTTGTTTCAAGGAACAAACATTGTATGCCTTTGATAAAATTTTGAGAATGCCATGGACGACTTACTTCACTACTATTCACAAACAGTTAACTATTATTCACTATTTTTTTACTATTATTTACTAGTTAACTTACTTCACTATTATTCACAGATCATCTAAGATCACATCAGCATCTGAACGTAGCCTACTCGTTTGAATACTTGGAGTATCTCAGAATTATATTAATATTAGTGAAATGATTTGTGAGTAGTAGTGAAAATAGTTTGAGTTAAGATATTTCTTTGGATTGGGAAATGACAGACAAAAAGTTGAATAAAAATATTTTTAAGTTAACGAGTTGTTTGAATATAATTTTTTAATGTAATTTTTTTTTGAAATTTTAAAATGTTGTATTGATTTTTATGTTTTGTTTGTAAGTTTGAAAAAGTTATATTGTTTGTTGTGTTTGGATAATGCTAGGTAATGATTAGATAAAAGTTGAAGGTTTGAAATTGAAAAGTTTTTTTTGTTTTAGTGATGTTTGAGAAGGAAATTATGAAAAGTTTTGAGAATTTCTCATCTCATTGCAAGTACCCATGCCCATAGTGTAAATTTTTTTTTTTTTTTTTTTTTTTTTTTATTGAAAGTTCCTCTTGAGCTTATGGTATGCCCTAAGTAGGTAAAGAAGATGCTTGATAGAGTTGGTTTAACATTCTTTTCACCAAGTGAGATCTGAGATCAATAAGCTCAATTAGGTTAAGCCTAAGACAAGGTGAAGATCACTAAGCACATTTCGTTCACTAACGGACTTTTACATAAAACTAATTGATCATGTTATTCCGAAAATTTGGTGACTTTAGAGAGCAGTTATTAGGTTAAAACCTCTTGAATGGATCGTTCATCGTGGTTGACAACTAGCCCTAATGGCCTAAGGTAAGCTTTAATTGGGGCAAATTCAATTAATTGAAATTTAACAACCTTCTTATATGAATGCGGAATAAGGTCGTGAAAATTTGATTGAAATCTAAATTAAAGTTGGGTCAAATAAGAGAAGGGCACAAGGTTACAGGGTCGGTTTGGATAGTGAGTTGAGATGAGATGAATTGAAAGTTAAATAAAATATTGTTATAATATTATTATTGTTTTAGGATTTGAAAAAATTGAATTGTTTATTGTATTTTGTGTGAGAATTTGGAAAAGTTGTAATAATTCGATGAGATAAGTTACAAGGTTTTTTGTATCCAAACCTCCCATTAACCTTTTTTCAGTTAATTGATTCCACTTATTAATCACTTTGATTTTAGGGTTGAAGTTCCAAATTCAACTTCAACAACCCTAAGACACACGAGTAACCTCAGCATGCACACCAACATCTTTGGAAGTAGGTAGTGCTAGAAACCAGCCTTGGCCAACAACTGCAGAGATCTTTACCTTGCAGCTAGCTTTCCAGCTTGTATTTGGTTATGTTTTGGTCCAATCCAACATTAGATTCAACTTTATCTGAATTTTGAAGTTTGTAATAGGCTTATGTCTTTTCATTCACCAATCACACCAAAAAAAATAAGACTAACGGCTGGTTACACGTCCAGTTGAAAATTTTATAAGAACATGGAGGCAATGTGTCTTATCTTGTTTAGGCTTGATAAAGTAATCATAGCACCAGAGACTCAAGGTGAACCAACAACTGATTGTACCCAAGGAAAGAAGGCAGCAACTGGCACCCATAGCAGAGCAGGTACACACGACCTTGATCAAGAAAGTACCAAAATACAATTTGGAAATATTCCTGTCAAAACAGAATAAAGAATTTGAAATACACGTGTCCTAATACTAGAGGATTGGTTGTTATGTATTGACTAGTAAAAATATTGTACATGTAATGGTAAAAATTGTACGAAGGAATTTTCGGTATAGTGCAGTAGCCCTTTGAGGCATTTTAGTGAACCCTCCATTTCTTCTGATGACACTGTCCCACATTCCAATCCCACCATAAACACCTCCCTTCTCAACTCAGCTAGACATTTTCTCACTATAAAACTTACGACTATCTCTTGTGGAAGGCTCAAGTTGTGCCTTTCCTCAAGGGTCATAGATTTTTTCATCATGTGGATGGCTCTTGAGATGTGCCCCTACCCTTGATTGATAACACTACGAATCCAGAGTACCTCAAATGGTCTCAACTTGATCAGTTAATCATTTCAGTTTTGAATTTCTCTTTATCCAAAAATGTTCTTGCACAAGTCCTTGAGTGTACCACTGCTCATGAAATATGGACTATGTTGGAGAACCGTTTTGCAGCAGATGTGATTCTTATGCAAACCCAGCTGCAACTTACTACCCTCAAAAGGGTCTTGAGTCCATTATGGACTATTTCCATAAGGTGAAGTCTCTTGCAGCTTCCATGGCAGCCGCGGGTCAACACTTGTCCCATACTAAATTTTTAGTGTATTTGCTAACCAGTCTAGGCACTGATTATGATTCCTTGGTGACTTCCCTCACTACTAGAGCAGGTCCTCTCAGTCCACAGCAAATATATAGCTATTTACTCAATCATGAGTCTCGCTTGGCCCATCAAACACATACTCTTCTCTCTGTGATATGAACCCGTTGGAATGGAATCCCTTAGACCCACAATCAATTCGAAAACTCACCCAAGAAAGTCAAAATCAAGTCAATGGATAGAGAATCTAGACCCGATGAGAACTTTTTTCAAGAACCTAGATTATATTAAAATCTAGACCTGTTAAAGTACCTGTTTCAAGAACCCAGATTACAAGGAGGAACGCCACAAAGGTTGTCATTTACATTTGATAAGTTCAAAAATTCAATCAAGAACAATAGGAATAAAACTCAACTCACAATGAATAAATTCATTAAATTTCATAAACTGATTAAAATGAGGCTACAAAGAGTATTTAAAGCATAACCTAATCAAACCCTACCCAAAATAAATCCCCATCTTCCAAAAATACCCCTGAGTGAATAGTGCCACATCTACAGTGCGGCTACAATACTCGCTATAGTAAAACCCTAACCCTAGTTCAATAAAATGCCCCTTGTGTGAATAGTGCCGCATCTATTGTGCAGCTACATCACTTGCTACAGTAAAACCCAAACCATAGTTCAATAAAATAATAACTTTCCCAACATGTCTTTGCATAGGCCCCCTTAAGTCCTTTCCATAATAAAACCAATTATTCTAAACTAATAAAATAAGTCATTTAAATAAATTAAACAAGTTGAAAGCCTCCAAGTGCCCAAAGCCCCAAAGTCTTTAAGTCATGTTGTTGCCCTCTTCCATAGCTTATCAAATGAATCAAAACTGGATCTTCATCCTTCAAGCCCATCTTGAATGTTGGGCTCTTGCTAAACTCGTCTCAATTGGATTGCATCAATCCTTGCATTGCTTTCTTGATCTTCTTAGCTCTTGACCTTGTAATTAGTCCATCTGGAACTTACAAATGATCTTTAAGACTAGGTCCATGTTGGTGCTCATCATTCACCCTCTCCTCAAAAGGATTCAACCTCAAATCTCCACCTGGATCAAAGGGAAAAAGGTCAGTAACATTGAAAATAACGGAAACATGATACTTACCTGCAAAATCCACTCTATATGCATTATTATTAATTTGTTCAAGAATTTGGAATAGTCCATCCAAGATACTTCTGTCATCAACTGGTAAATGCATTAAATCTAAATGAGTAAATGGATTAAGTCTATAAACAATTTTAGAAAGTGAAAATTGAGTAGTAGCATGAACATTCAAATTATATGTAAACTCAATGAATGGCAAAAAATACTCCCACAAATGTTCATGAAACATATCTAAAGTCTTCCTTATACCAAAATGACCATTCCAATTATATGCAAACTCAATGAAACACAAATGATACGCTCGCAAATGTTCATGCAACAAGTCAATGTATGGCAAATGATCCTCCCACAAATGTTCATGAAACACACCTAAAGCTTTTCTTACACCAAAATTACCACTCCAATTATATGCAAACTCAATGAATGACAAATGATACTTTCAGAAACGTTCATACAACATGTCAATGAATGGCAAATGGTACTTCCACAAACGTTCATGCAATACATCAAAAGTCTTCCCTACACCAAAGTTACCCAACAAACCACCATGTCTATCACACACAAACAACTTACGCATAAAACTAGTAGGCACACAAAGTCTATTCTCTCTAAACAAATACCAATCTAGTTTATGGAACTTACCAAATGATGCTTTCTCACATGATCCATACACACTAGCAAAGTCATTGTCATTAGTATGCAATTTCTTATCATATTCAAATCTCAATAACTTTGCATTTAAAATCAAGATAAGGACACACCTTCTTGCTAATGCATTAAGCACAAAATTTTCCTCTCCATGTGTGTATTTGATTACATGAGAATAAGTCTCAATACAGTCTTCCCATTTAGCATGTATTCTAGTCAACAACTTACTTTATCCATTCAAGTGTGTCAAGGACTCATGTTCTTCAAAGAAAGGTCGAGTAGGAATTGTCACACCTGGTACAAAATTAATGTTGTGCTTTATATCCTTAATAGGTGGCAATCCACTAAACACACCGCTAGGAAACAAAACCTCATATCCCTGCAATAAAGAGACAACAACACTAGGCAAAGATACATCAAGGTCGTTAGTATTAATACTCACCTTAGTATAAAAACTTACTTTTCTCTTTATTTTTCTCCCACTTTCTTCACTCTCTCCTGTCATTCCACTCTCTTTTTCTTTTTCACTCTCTTTTTTCCTTTCACTCTCTTTTTTTTCACTCTTTTTTTTTCTGTCACTTTTTTTTGAACTCTCGACCTCACAATTGTTTTTCAACTGATTCTTTATTTTCCTTCAGGTCTCAACCTCATCCTCATCTTTTTTGTCTCCCATTTTTCTCTTTCTCTCATTTTCGACCTCACTATTGCCTCTTTTCTCAATCTCACCTTCACTCTTACTTTTTAGCTCAACCTAACTTTCACTCTTGCTTTTTAGCTCAATCTCTTTTTCACTTTTTCTTTTTTGATCACTCTCACTCTCACTCTTTCTTTTTTGATCACTCTCATTTTCACTGTCTTTTTTGAGCAACCTCACTTTTGAGTTTCAATTGGTCCCCATGGACTTGTGTTGGAGTTAAAGGAGCAAGTTTGACTGTTTTTCCATCATTTCCAGAACTTTACATTTTCCTTAACCCATCATGAATCACCTTTCTATCATACTGCCACGGTTTCTCCAACAAAATATGGCCAGCATGCATAGGCATTACATCACAAAGGACCATATCTTGATATTTTCCAATTGAAAAGGAAACTAGTATTTGCTTATTTACAAAGTTAGAAATGCAAGAAATCCTTTTCTTCTCTAATTCAATCTCAAACAACAATATTCAAATGTGAAAATAAGCAATTGAATTTAAGCACACAAGAATTGATAGTGAGGAACAATGAAACGACACTCCAAGCAATTGACAAACTTAGAGATGCAAGAAATCCTAGAGTTCTGAAACCCTAGGTGATGCAACTTCAGCCAAACCCCTAACAATTTCGGCAGCCAACTTTTTGTTTCTGCATTTTTTTCCCAACCCTAGAACAATAAAGCCTTACAATTAAATTTAAGCATTCAAGGAATTAAAAGATAGAATCAGACTTGATTGGAAACCTTGGTCTGAATACCAAATGATATGAACCCATAGGAATGAAATCCTTTGAACCCACAAGAAAGCCAAAATCAAGTCAATGGAACCTAGATTATATTAAAATCTAGACCCGTTAAAGAATGTACCTCAAGAACCCAGATTACAAGGAGGAACGCCACAAAAATTGTGATTTACCTTTAATAAGTTCAAAAGTTTAATCAGGAACAAGAGGAGTAAAACTCAACTCACAATGAATAAATTTATCAAATTTCATAAACTAACTAAAATGAGGCTACAAAAAGTATTTAAAGCAAAAATTAATCAAACCCTAGCCAAATAAATCTCCATCTTCCAAAAATGTCCTTGAGCGAATAGTGCTGCATCTACAGTGTGGCTACAGTACTCGCTACAATAAAACCCTAACCCTAGTTCAATAAAATGTCCCTTGTGTGAATAGTGCTACATCTATAGTATGGCTACAGTACTCACTACAATAAAACCCTAACCTTAATTCAATAAAATAATAACTTTCCCAACATGCCCTTTCTTAGGCCCCCCTTAAGTCCTTGTATAACAAACCCAATTATTCTAGACTAATAAAATAAGTCCTTTAAATAAATTAAACTAGTTGAAAGCCTTCAAGTGCCCAAAGCCCCAAAGCCTTAAAGTCATGTTGTTGCCCTCTTCCATAGCTTATCAAATGAATCAAAACTAGATCTTCATCCTTCAAGTCCATCTTGAATGTTGGGCTCTTGCATCAATCCATGCATTGCCTCCTTGATCTTCTTGGCTCTTGACCTTGTAATTGTCTCAGCTGGAACTTGCAAAGGATCTTTAAGACTAGGTCCATGTTGGTGGCCATCACTCTGGCATTCCTATGTCCGCAAATCTGACTCAAACCAAACTATCTCCAGGCTCTAATTTTTCACCAAGTCTTAGAGGTCGTGGACTTGGCCCACGTAGAGGCCGTGGGGGTCTAAATAGTCCTTTTACCAACATAAATGACAATAGACCTACTTGCCAAGTCTGTCACAAAGCTGGGCACACAACCTTACGTTGCTATTTTCGGTTTGATCAGAACTATTAACTCCCTCGTCCACCGAACCTCTTAGCCAATCTCACTACAGCTGCACCTCAAATGCCGTCTACTTGCTTCGTTCCTAGATACTGCGGCAACGAATTATTTTACAATGATTTTCAGAACCTGAATTTGGACACATTGGGCCTACTCTTAAAGATCATTCGCAAATTCCAGAAGGGCCAATTACAAGATCGGGGCCAAGAAGATCAAGGAAGCAATGCACGAATTGGTGCAATCCACTTGAGATGAAGCTAGCAAGAGCCCAACACTCAAGATGGGCTTGAAAGAAGGAGAACCAGTTTTGATCCACTTGATTTAAGCTGTGGAAGACATGACTTAGAGATAGGGCCTATTGTTATTGGAGACTTCGAATTTGGTTAAATGATTTATTTTATTAGTCTAGAATAAGTGGGCTTGAAGATGCCTGGCCCACACTTCTTATTTTCAATAAACTAGGGTTTTCAAGAAGGCCTTGTATTTTGGCCAATGGCTTATTTGGAAAGTTACTTTTTAGGAATTAGGGTTTCAAGAGGAACTGTAGCCGCGGGACTGTGGCGTGACACTGTTCATCGGGGCATTTTGGGTAAAAAGGGGCTTTATTTTGGCTAGGGTTTTAATTAGGTTTAGTTTAAATACTCCTTATAGCCTCATTTGAAGCTTAGACAATATTGAATGTTGTTTGTGAGTTGAGGTTTCTCCACTTGTTCTTGATTGAACTCTTGAACTTATCAAAGGTAAATCACAACCTTTGTGGCATTCCTCCTTTGTAATTTAGGTTCTTGAGACGGGTTCTTCAATAGGTCTAGATTTTGATATAATCTAGGTTATTGAAACGAGTTCTCATCGGGTCTAGGTTTTTCCATACATTGACTTGAATTTGGCTTTCTTGGGGAGTGTGGGTTCAAGGGATTTCATTCCCGCGGGTTCATATCAACCCCCCCCCCCCCCCTTCTTCATCTCATTCTCTTCACCCTTTTGAATTATTGTTCATTGATGTTTGGGGAGCGGCACCAGTATTGTCATCTGCTGGATGTCGGTTTTACTTGTCAAAAGTAGTTGACAGGGCCAATTTTGATTGCCAAATTTGAACGCAGGTACTCATGCACCGTATAATTTTGTATAATTTTTTTGTAGTTTGAGTGTGCAATGCACCAGCTTTGATAGCTTAGATATAACATTACAGATTATTTTCTGCTAGCACTCCACCCTCAAGCTTGCCATATTTCTTTGTTGCTTTTGGTTGAGCGGTATTATACAAGTATTTTCGTTAGAGGGCTTGATTGGAAAATAGTTTTGTATGCAATAGAAAGTTTGCAGCATATGAACATAAATTTCTATGTAAATATGTATTGTTTACACCATATTTTATCTTTTCAGTTGTCTGCAGAGCTGTTATCAATAGATGGAGCTGTGATAGCGAAGTCCAGCCAACCCTGCATGTTGCGGTTTCGAAGTTTCCCAATTCGACTCGCTCGGACAGTTCTTCTTTTCATTCCTCTTTTACTTGGAATCTCCAGCGAGACCCAGAAGATGACCATAGATATATTAAAACACACGGAAGGAATACAAAGAACCAAGGCAGTACGAGCAACTTTGGTTCCGAGTGCAGGAACTTCATCTGTACCACAGCTGTATGAAACTGAAATTCTCATCCACTCGCAGCCGCCATGGACAAAGGAGTTGGTTCGAAACTGGAAATGGACATTCTACGTGTGGACGTCTTTGTATGTATACATTACGTTGCTTATGGTTCTTCTATTCTGTTGTAAAAAACTCTTCTTGCCCATGGCAGCAGCAGCGACTTTAGGTGATGGTAAAGATCAGGAGAAACTGAAAATGGAAGAACCTGCAGAAATAAGTATCCAAGATAGAGATGAAAGAGAGATGTCAGAGTTTTTGAGAAAATGGAAACAGAGGAGGAGCAAGAGAAAGGCAGTCTATTTGCATGAGGCCATGCCAGAAAGTACTTTTGACTCATCAAAGACTAGCATTAGTGTTACAAGAGAAGGCAGTAGCAGTACGGCTGTTGAAGAGGGATGTTGGGGACTCTGAGTCAGTGTGTTTAGGAGGTAATTAAGTGGGTTTGGGTTAGTATATAATTCCGTTTGCATGTACTTTCTGTTGTACGAGAAATTTGTGATTATGTTCGGAAAGTATACACAGCCCATGCATACAAACCGATGACATCTAGCTTCAATCGGTGGATAGCATTACCTAAAAATGTAGTCGTGTCTTTTTAACTTGAATAATTAAGTACCGAGTTAGATTTTCTTTTTAATCAATCAAAGTCATGTTTTGGAGTACATTTCATTGCTTGTTTTTATACTGCCTTTAAAATGAAAATGATTGCTAGAAAGAAACAAGAGCACATACTCAAAATCTGTCATCTTTCCACAATTCATATATATTTTCATGAATTAATGTAAACTTAAGTTTTTGCTTATATGTTAATACAAACCTAATTATTTGCATATTTAGTTCTGTGGTTTGATATGGAAGATATGCACACATATATATATTGTTGTTTTAGAAGATATGCATAATAAGATCAATGTTTTCAGTCGAAAATGTTTAATGTCTCTGTTAATGTAAAAGTAATATATTATGATGAAATTCAGTCCAATTCATGATGGGAACCAAAAGTGGGCCTAGACTTAAAAGATCGAACCAAGAAGATGAATGAGGCAATGCAAGGATTGATACAATCCACTTAAGACGAGTTTAGCAAGAGCTCAACATTCAAGATGGGCTTGAAGGATGAAGATCCAGTTTTGATTTATTTGATAAGCTATGGAAGAGGGCAAGGACAAGACTTAAAGGCTTTGGGCTCTTGAAGGGTTTCAACTTGTTTAATTCATTTAAATGACTTATTTTATTAGTTTAGAATTATTGGATTTAATTATGAGAAGGACTTAAGGGAGGTCTATTCAAGGGCATGTTGGAAAATTTATTATTTCATTAAACTATGGTAGTTTTCAATTTGATTGTGGGTTCAAGAGATTTCATTCCCGCAGGTTCATATCAATTCAGTTGTAAATGTATTGGCTAAGATCTGACCTTTTCAAAGTAAACTATTCATAACTTTTTATCCCAGTATGGAATTTAAATGATTTGGTGGGGTTGCAAACTTCACATCTTATGAAAATTTTCAAGTTCTAATGTTTACAGGGTCAAAATATGACAGCTCAGCATTGGCTTAAGTCAAAATTGGACAAAAAGTTCACTCAACCCTAGCCTGAGAAAAAATTTAGAAAAACATAATTACGCCTACACAAATCCCAAGTATATATATATATATAGATTAAGATGCACGACTTAGGGTGAAGAGAGAAGCCAGAGCTATTGTTTTCATTGTATTATTTTTTAGAGAAAACACTAAACAGATCCATTGAGTGTTCAAGTGTAATGACCCAGCCCACATTTTGAGCCAAGCCCAAGTTCTAAACTAAAAACCCAGCCAAACGCCTAACCAAAAAAAAAAAAAAAAAAAAAAAAAAAACAAAAAAAAAACAAAAGTGCGAAACACACCATTTCATCAAGCCTTGATTTTCCCTCATTTTTATATTTCTTCCCCCAGCCAGCAATGCCCTATTCCCTCTCTTTTTCCCTTCTATGCAGACAACAACCCACGACCCTTCTTCTCTTTGCCTGTTTCTCTCTCTTCTTTGTGGTTGCTGCTTGCAGCCGTGCTCGGCTCCTCATCTTTTATCTCTGCCTCGTCCGCCTATAAGTCTCACTCATCTATTTCTCTCTCTCTCTCTCTCATAGTGATAAGGTTGTCATCTGCCTCTCTTGGTTTGTCCATGCCAATAAATCCTTCGTCCATCACCATGGCATTTTTTCTATCTCTCTGTCTCTCTATCGTTTGCTCTCCCTCCCTCTCTCTCTCTCTCTCTCTCTCTCTCTCTCTCTCTCTCTCTCTATCCCTCCGTTGTAGGATAACTAGTTTGATTAATGGACACCACCAGAGCGAGCTGTACTTGTGGTTGGAATCTGACAGACATATGAAGCGTCGGGACATGTAACACAATTAAAGAAGCAATGTATCTAGAATGCATCTAGCACTAAGCAATATTTGCAGCGGATACTTTTTTTCTGCACCAACTAATAATATCCCAAAAAATTATTAAACATAATACATAAACATTAAAGTGATAGACCTTCTTAATTACAGCATGAGTCCAAAATGTCTATATGATATGAACCCGTGGGAATGAATTCCCTTGAACCCACAATCAATTTGAAAACTCCCCAAGAAAGCCAAAAATCAAGTCAAGGATGGAGAATCTAGACCCGATGAGAACCCGTTTCAAGAACCTAGATTATATTAAAATCTAGACCCGATGAAAAACCCGTCTCAAGAACCTAGATTACAAAGGAGGAACGCCACAAAGGTTGTGATTTACCTTTGATAAGTTCAAGAGTTCAATCAAGAACAAGAGGAGAAAACTCAACTCACAAATAAAATTCAATATTGTCTAGGCCTTCAAATGAGGCTACAAGGAGTATTTAAACTAAACTTAATTAAAACCCTAGCCAAAATAAAGCCCCTTTTTACCCAAAATGCCCATGATGAACAGTGTCGTGCTACAGTACCCGCGGCTACAGTACGGCTACAGTAACGCTACAGTACCTCTTAAAACCCTAATTCCTAAAAAGTAACTTTCCAAATAAGCCCTTGGCCAAAATACAAGGCCTTCTTGAAAACCCTAGTTCATTGAAAATAAGACGTGTGGGTCAGGCATCTTCAAGCCCACTTATTCTAAACTAATAAAATAAATCATTTAACCAAATTTGAAGTCTCCAATAACAATAGGCCCTATCTCTAAATCATGTCTTCCACAGCTCGAATCAAGTGGATCAAAGCTGGTTCTCCTTCTTTCAAGCCCATCTTAAGTGTTGGGCTCTTGCTAGCTTCATCCCAAGTGGATTGCACCAATCCGTGCATTGCTTCCTTGATCTTCTTGGCCCTTGATCTTGTAATTGGCCCATCTGGAATTTGCAAATGATCATTAAGACTAGGCCCACCTTGGTTCCCATCATTCCCCCTATCCTCAAAAGGATTCGACCTCGAATCTCCACCTGGATCAAAAGGAAAAATGTTAGTAACATTGAAAATAGCAAAAACTTGATACTTACTGGAAAGATCTACTTCACGTGTATTTTCATTAATTTTCTCAAGAAATTGAAAATGCTCATCCAAGCTACTCCTATCATCAACAAGCAAAGCCATCAAAGGTAAATGAGTAAGTGGATTAAAACCATAAACAACCTCAAATGGAGAATAAGAAATAGTAGTATGCAAGGTTTTATATGCACACTCTAATAAGGGCAAATGATACTCCCGCAAATGTCCATGTAGCAATTCAATGAATGGCAAATGATACTCCCACAAACGTTCATAAAACACACCTGAAGTTTTTCTTACACCACTCCAATTATATGCAAACTTAATGAATGGCAAGTAATACTTCCACAAATGTTCATGTAACACGTTAATGAATGACAAATGATATTTCCACAAACATTCATGCAATACGTCAGTGAATGGCAAATGATACTCCCACAAACGTTCATGTAACATATTGAAAGTCTTCCTTACACCAAAGTTACCCAACAAACCACCATGTCTATCACACACAAGCAACTTAAGCATAAAACTAGTTGGCACACAAAATCTATTCCCTCTAAACAAGTACCAATCTAATTTATAGAACTTACCAAACGATGCTTTTTCACATGTTCCATACACACTAGCAAAGTCATCATCATTTGCATGCAATTCCTTATTATATTCAAGTCTCAACAATTTTACATCTAAAATGAAGATAAGGACGTACCTTCTTGCTAAAGCATCAACCATAAAATTTTCCATACCTTGTGTGTATTTGAATACATGAGGAAAAGTCTCAACACAGTCCTCCCACTTAGCATGCTTTATAGTCAACGACATACCTTGTCCCTTCAAGTGCGTAAAAAACTCATGTTCTTCAAGGAAAGGTCGGTTAGGAATTGTCACACCTGGCACAAAATCAATGTAATGCTTTATCTCCATAATAGGTGGCAATCCACAAAACACGCCGCTAGGAATCATGACCTCATATCCTTTTGTCTCTCTGTTTCTCTTTGCAATCTCTCTTTCTTTTTCCTCTTGTGGCACCATTCTTTTTTCTTGACTCTCAGCCACCTCTATATTTTCTTTTTCACTCTCTCTTTCTCTTGATGTTTCGGCCTCATTCTCTCTTTTCATCTCACTATATTTTTCATTTTCACTCTCTTTTTTTCTTTCACTCTCCTCTTTTTTTGAACTCTCGGCCTCACAATTGTTTTCCAACTCATTCTCTATTTTTCTTGAGGTTTCAGCCTCACCCTCATCTTTTCCCTTAGGTAGTTCGGTCTTCCTCTTTGTTACAGCTTGATCATTTTTGTCCCACTTTTGTTTCCAAGGAGTACTAGAAACGAAAGTATACCTTGATGTACCCTTTATTTTCAACTTCCTCTCCACGTTCATAGCCATGTGTACCATGTCCTCTACCTCCACATAATGTTGCAACTCAACTACATTGGCTATCTCCCTATTCAACCCACTCAAAAATTTTGTCATCGTGGCCTCCCGATCCTCCACTACATTAGCCCGAATCATAGCCACCTTCATCTCCTTATAGTAATCCTCTACACTCCTAGACCCTTGTGTAAGATTTTGTAATTTTTGGTGGAGGTCTCTATAGTAGTGGCTAGGTACAAATCTCCGCTTCATGATAGCTTTCAACTCTCTCCAAGTTTCTACAGGCCTCTTAAGATTCCTCCTCCTATTGGTCACTAATTGATCCCACCAAATACTGGCATAATCAGTGAACTCAATTACCGCCAACTTCACCTTCTTCTCCTCGGAGTAATTATGACAATCAAACACCAACTCCATTCTTTTCTCCCACTCCAAATAAACTTCAGGGTCAGTTCTACCTTGAAATGATGGTATTTTCATTTTGATGCTCCCAAGGTTCTTATCTACTCCATCTCGACCCCCCGACTTTGCCCTAAGTCCCCTTCCACGCCTAACTCCTCCATGTCTACCCAATCCAACTTCATATGTTAAGTCTTCCTCATCCTCACCATCTCCCTCATTCTCATACTCATTTTCAACTCTACACTCACGTCGCCTCCTATCTCTCCCACATTGAAGATTTCTAATCGCTGCTTCTTGATGATCCATCCTATCTCTCACTTCACCCAACACTAAGTTCAACCGCTCAAACTGCTATTGCATGGCTTGCAACATATAGGATGAGTTATCCGCTCTCCCTCTTGGTGATGCGTTACTCCGTTGAGACATTATAAGGTGTTGCACAAAAGAATGTTAGTGGCAAAAAGAAAACCTCACACACTCCCTTACGTGTTTACACTCGAATAATAACACTCCACTCGTGTTTCACTCTTAATTGGCTTTTTCCCGATAAATATAGTCTCACACTCTCTTGCCTTTTACCTCAAGAGTTTTCCCGCTCAAGTTCTTTAAGAACTAGTTGAACTAAATCAAGACAATACAACCTTGTATTATTCCAACCAGTAATATAGATCCAAGAAACAAGAAACAAGGAAGGAATAAAACGACACGAGACTCAAGGAATTTATAAGAGAGAGAGTAATTATAGAACAAGATACCAACTACGAATATGTATTCAGCCCCTTTGAGGATAAAACTCAATCACAAATGTTTTTCTTTGTCTTTGTTGTAACTATGTAGCAACCTTTAAATATGCTACCTCTCTTTATCTTCTTCTCCTTCTTCTTCTTCTTCTTCTTCTTCTTCTTCTTCTTTTTTTTTTTTTTTTTTCGAATTTTTTTTTCTTTTCCTTTCCTTTCTTTTCTTTTCTTTTCTCTCTTTTCTTTTCTTTTCCTTTCCTTTCTTTTCTTTTTTTCTAATTCAATCGCAAACAGAAATACTCAATTGTAAAAATCAAGCAATTGAATTGAAGCACACAAGAATTGACAATGAAATAGAAGAGAATCAATGGAACGACATTCCAAGCAATTGACAAACTCAGATATGCATTAAACCCTAGAATTTTGAAACCCTAGGTGATGCAAATTTCAGCCAAACCCAAAACCCTTAGAATTTTGGCAGCCTACTTTTCGTTTCTGCAATTTTTTTTTTTTTGGCAACTCTAGAACAATGTAGCCCTAGAATTAAATTTAAGGATGCAAGAAATTAAAAGATAGAATCAGACCTGATTGGAAACCTTGCTCTGAATACCAAATGATATGAACCCGTGGGAATGAATTCCCTTGAACCCACAATCAATTTGAAAACTCCCCAAGAAAGCCAAAAATCAAGTCAAGGATGGAGAATCTAGACCCGATGAGAACCCGTTTCAAGAACCTAGATTATATTAAAATCTAGACCAGATGAAGAACCCGTCTCAAGAACCCAGATTACAAAGGAGGAACGCCACAAAGGTTGTGATTTACCTTTGATAAGTTCAAGAGTTCAATCAAGAACAAGAGGAGAAAACTCAACTCACAAATAAAATTCAATATTGTCTAGGCCTTCAAATGAGGCTACAAGGAGTATTTAAACTAAACCTAATTAAAACCCTAGCCAAAATAAAGCCCCTTTTTACCCAAAATGCCCATGATGAACAGTGTCGTGCTACAGTATCCGCGGCTACAGTACGGCTACAGTAACGCTACAGTACCTCTTAAAACCCTAATTCCTAAAAAGTAACTTTCCAAATAAGCCCTTGGCCAAAATACAAGGCCTTCTTGAAAACCCTAGTTCATTGAAAATAAGATGTGTGGGTCAGGCATCTTCAAGCCCACTTATTCTAAACTAATAAAATAAATCATTTAACCAAATTTGAAGTCTCCAATAACAATAGGCCCTATCTCTAAATCATGTCTTCCACAGCTCGAATCAAGTGGATCAAAGCTGGTTCTCCTTCTTTCAAGCCCATCTTAAGTGTTGGGCTCTTGCTAGCTTCATCCCAAGTGGATTGCACCAATCCGTGCATTGCTTCCTTGATCTTCTTGGCCCTTGATCTTGTAATTGGCCCATCTGGAATTTGCAAATGATCATTAAGACTAGGCCCACCTTGGTTCCCATCACTATAAGAGTACTGGAGACCGAGCTCCTTAAGTACAAGCAGGAACTAAAGCAACTACTAGGCTAATCCATTGAGTAGCTCGCACAACTCAGTTAAGGATGCCATAAGACAAACGATAAATCAGAGCATAAAGGCTAAGCTCCACGACATGCCGTTGTCCTCTATTCTACCATTTCCAGTAGGTTGGCTTCTGGTGTGCCTCCTCATCCTAACACATGGTCTACCATTTTGGGAGAATGGTAGTTGGGACTACCACGGTGAGATTTGATTACAAATCTCAGCAAGTTAACAGATAACTTAACATACAGGTCAAAGATGCTTCCATGAAAGTAAAAATATGAATGCATACATGATCATAAATAAGCTTGATGTGACTTGACATTTGACATGACATGAGTTGACATGACTTGAACTTGACCATAGGTTGAAGTGAAACTAAACTTGGCATGACATGAACTTGAATGTTAACTAACTTGAACATGACCTAAACGTGCACTTGAGCTTGAACTTAACGTAACAGGAACCTAAGTTGAAATAAAATGAGCTTCAACATGAAATACTTGAACTTGAAATCTTGTTCAATAAACTGAACTTGAGCATGAACTTAAACACGAACATGAACTAAACTTGAACTGAAACTGAACATGAACTCTAACAATCAGAATGAATTCGCTAGTTGTTTCTACAAGAATACTGAACAATCAGAATGATTATACCATGAGTATTTTAAATGAGATACCTTAATAATCATAATGATTATGTCATGAGTACCTTGTAATACTCTGACAATCAAAATGATTTTGCCAGGAGCATTTAAGTAGAGGTATTCTAACAATCAAAATGATTACGATGGAAATACCTCAAGTGAATTATCAATGCAGATACTCAGACAATCATAGTGATTACGTCACGAGTATCTCAAGCATGACTAACTGAGAAAATACTATTTTCGAGATATACTCTGTACTCTGAGACATAACATGAGATGAAACGAAAAGACAAATGACCTGACGTAACGTGGCATGACATGTACATGAGACACATGACTTGATGTAACATGAAACAGACAAAAAATACGTAACATGGCATAACATGTAAAAGAAAAACATTACATGACATGACATAACGTGTAACAAATAACATTACGTGACATGGTATAACATGTAACAGATAACAATACGTGACAGAGTATATTGTGTAATAGATAAATATTGCATGACAAAATACATTATGTGATAGATACATATGTCATGACAAAATATAAAATCCGTGACAGACATACAAGAGTATATAAACAGTCGAATGGCATATAGGATAACATAAGTATATAAACATATTTCTCTTACCAACATACATACACAGTAATCTGACAGTAAGTTCGAAACTAACTTATAGTGATTGTCGCATTACAGAGAAAGTACAAAACACAAGAAACAGTAAGTAAGAATTTATAAACTTTGGAACTTCATCACTAATAACTTAGAAACATGAAACTACTATCTTAGAGTAAAATTACCATTTTACCATCTATATGTTGAAAAATGACCAATTTACCCCTAACTTAAAGATTTCATATCCTAACTTCAAAATTCACCAAAATTTACATTTCTCATGTAAATTTTGTTCTAAATTCAAATATCTAATCAGAAAAATTTGTTGATGGCACTTAAAGGATGTGCATTGACTACCCTCCCCTTAATCAAATGACCTTCAAAGACAAGTTTCTGATACCTGTCATTAATGAACTCCTTGATGAGCTTTTTGGGGCTAAAGTGTTTTCTAAGCTGGATTTAAGGGCAAGTTACCATCAAATTCGAGTTAGATAAGAACATATACAAAAGACAGCCTTTAGAACTCATGAGGGCCACTATGAATTCTTGGTCATGGCTTTTAGCCTTACAAATGCACCAGCCACTTTCCAAGGATTAATGAATGACATCTTCACTCTTTCTTAGGAAAATTGTGTTTGTTTTCTTTGGTGATATACTTGCGTATAGTAAAAATGTTGCTAGCCATGTCTTGCACTTGAAATCGCTGTTGGAGGTATTGAAGCAACATACCTTGTATGAAAAAAAGTCGAAATGTAAGTTTTGTGCTACTGAAATTGAATACTTAGGCCACATTATATCAGGCAAAGAGGTGCAGGCAGATCCCTCTAAAACAATAGCTTTGGTGGAGTGGCCTGTACCCAAAACTTTGAAGTCTTTGAGGGGATTTTTGGGTCTCACAGGTTACTATAGAAAATTCGTAAGGGACTGTGGTTCTCTAGCAGCCCCATTGACTATTCTATTGAAGAAAAAAAATCCTTCCTTTGGAATGAAGTAGCTGGCAAAGCATTTGAAGGGTTGAAGAAAGCTGTGAGTCATCCTCCTGTTTTATGATTACCAGACTTTTACCATTGAGTGTGATGCTTCACGAATTGGGTTGGGACTTGTGCTTATGCAAGAAGGGTAGCCTATTGCTTTTTATAGCAAGGCATTGAAGGGAGACTATTAGATGTAGTCTCTACAGTGAGTAGATGGAGACCATATTTATTGGGCATACTTTCAAGGTCAAACCTGATCAATAGGCCTTAAAGTATTTGCTTGAACAAAAGATTGGGACTGAAGCTCAACACAAGTGGATATGCAAACTAATTGGGTATGACTTTACTATTGATTATAAAAAGGGCAAGGAGAATGTGGTGGTTGATACCCTTTCGAGGAGAAATGAGGAGGAGACAGCAATTGTTGCCTTAATTTCTTTTTCTCACTCCTCCATGGATAGAGGAACTTAAGGATAATTATTCTTCATGTCCCAGTGTATCAAAATCATATCTAAGCTACAGAAAGGACAAGAAGGCCCTAAGCATTATTCTTTGTAGCAAGGGTTATTGCTGAGGAAGGGAAGATTGGTGCTGATTCCTTCTTCATCATTTCAAGCCAAAATTTTGTAGTTCATTCATCATAACCCACAGAAAGGTCATGTTGGCTACCATAAAACCCTATAGAAGGCTAAGAAGATTTTTGATTGGGAAGGGAGGCACATGGACATTAGGAAGTTGGTTAGGGAATGTGAGGTTTGCCAAATCAATAAACATAAGACTGTGCAGTATCCTGGGTTGTTACAACCATTGTCTATTCCTGATTCTCCATGGCTAGATATCTCTATGGATTTTGTTGAAGGCTTGCCTCTTTCGAATGGGTATTATGTAGTCTTTACTATTGATATGAACCCGTGGGAATGAATTCCCTTGAACCCACAATCAATTTGAAAACTCCCCAAGAAAGCCAAAAATCAAGTTAAGGATGGAGAATCTAGACCCGATGAGAACCCGTTTCAAGAACCAAGATTATATTAAAATATAGACCCGTTGAAGAACCCGTCTCAAGAACCCAGATTACAAAGGAGGAACGCCACAAAGGTTGTGATTTACCTTTGATAAGTTCAAGAGTTCAATCAAGAACAAGAGGAGAAAACTCAACTCACAAATAAAATTCAATATTGTCTAATGTCTCAAATGAGGCTACAAAGAGTTTTTAAACCCAAACCTAATCAAAACCCTAGCCAAAATAAAGCCCCTTTTACCCAAAATTACCCTTGATGAACAGTACCGGCTACAGTACCCGCGGCTACAGTAACCCCTACAATAAATTGATGAAACCCTAGTTCCTAAAATGTAACTTTCCAAATAAGCCCTTGGCCAAAATACAAGGCCTTCCCAAAAACATAGTTCATAAGAAATAAGACATGTGAGCCAAGCATCTTCAAGCCCACTTATTCTAAACTAATAAAATAAATCATTTAACCAAATTAGAAGCCTCCAATAACAATAGGCCGTATCTCTAAGTAATGTCTTCCACAGCTTGAATAAAGTGGATCAAAGCTGTTTCTTCTTCTTTCAGACCCATCTTCAGTGTTGAGCTCTTGCAGGCTTCATCCCAAGTGGATTGCACCAATCCTTGTATTGCTTCCTTGATCTTCTTGGCCCTTGATCTTGTAATTAGCCCATCTGGAACTGGCAAAGGATCTTTAAGAGTAGGCCCACCTTGGTTCCTATCAATTATGATAGACAGGCTAACTAAATTTGAACAGTTTTTTCCACTCTCACATCCCAACACAGCAAGCAAGGTTGCACATGTGTTCTTTTCTCCAGTTTTTAAGCTTCATGAATTGCCTAAATCCATTGTCTTGAATAGAGACCCAATTTTCACTAGCTCTTTTTGGAAGCAATTATTTCACTTCCAATGCACTTCATTGGGCTTTTAGTTCAGCCTACCATCCTTAATATTTTTGTTACAACACCACTACACACTCCTCTATAGGCCTTACTCCCTTTGAGCCCCTTTATGGATATCCCCCACCATCGTTGCTATCCTATGTCCCAGTGTAACGATCCGATCTAATATTATATAAGACAAAAATAATAATAAATAAATAAAAATAATATTGGGCCTAAAATAAGCTATGAGCCGTATTGGAATAACCCACAAGCTATTAATATTTTTTAGTTATTGGATTAGATTTGTTGAAGTTATTGGATTTTATGGGCCATATTGGATAAGCTGCGAGTTACTATTTTGGGAGTTAGTTAGGTCCAAAATTTTATTTTAAAGTCATTAAGATTAATTGAGAAATTTTAGAAGATATTAATGGACTGATAATTTAGAAACCCAATTGAAATTACTGAGTTTTGACCAATGAAATGAATCCAAACCCGTTAGGCTAATACTGGTTTATCTATAATTCTAAGCTATGCAAGTCTCCACTTTCCACTAAAATCCACTCCTCAATAGAAGTCTATCCCAACAGAGTTACAACTTTACAAATCTCTTCATGTTAAATTTCCTAAACCGATTTCATATATATATATATATATATACACATAGATTGAACTCCATGCACAGTACATGCATCACTTTCAATCTCTGGTTACCCATAGCACGTTGCAAGAGACCTCACTCACGCACAACACCTCTTCGCACCAACCACCATTCCTTTCTCCCCCACAGCTCACGGCTCCCCACTTAGCTGTTGTCACCTCCTCCCCTTAAACCAACACACTCCCCAAGCCGCAATTCCTCCACTGAGAATGTCTCGGTTTTAGTCCAACCCAAGCCAATATTCCAGCGTGATCAACCACCAGCCTTTGTGTATAAGCCGTAGCGCCCCTATTATGAGTTAACTGTACTCTAGCCTCGGTTTGGAAGAGAACCAGTCCAAGAACCACCGCCAGCCTCTGTTTTAGCCCCAGCAAATCAGAGCACTAGCTTCCCCCACTAAGAGCCACACCTTGCCATAGTTGAGGTCACGACGTGTTAGGAACCTCACTGATGGCAAGAGAAGCGGCGAGGAAGACCTAGGTGATCTGGGATGAGGACTGAAGGTAGAAGATGGAAGTGAAATGATATGAAATCGAGCTAAAGTTGAAATCTTAAGTGGAGTAACTCGTGACGGCATCGTTTGAAGGTGCTTGGCAGAACACATCGTATTGGAGCAAAGTTGAAATGGTGTTGTTTCAACATTGCGTTTCATTTACATGGAACGCAAAGTTTTAAGGGCTATGGCCCTTAGTCTATCTTTATGCTATTTTGTCATTCACTGTCATTGTATCTTTCTTATTTCATGTAAGGGTAATTCTGTTAGAATGTGATGGAAACCAAGTTGGGCTACTCTTAAAGATCATTTGTAAAATTCAGAAGGGTCAATTACAAGATCAAGGGCCAAGAAGATTAAGGAAGCAAGGCACGGATTGGTGCAATCCATTTGGGATGAAGCTAGCAAGAACCCAACACTCAAGATGGGCTTGAAAGAAGGAGAACCAGCTTTGATCCACTTGATTCAAGCTGTGGAAGACATGACTTATAGATAAGGCCTATTGTTATTGGAGACTTCAAATTTGGTTAAATGATTTATTTTATTAGTTTAGATTAAGTGGGCTTGAAGATGCCTGGCCCACATGTCTTATTTTCAATGAACTAGGGTTTTCAAGAAGGCCTTGTATTTTGGCCAAAGGCTTATTTGAAAAATTACTTTTTAGGAATTAGGGTTTCAAGAGGTACTGTAGCGTTACTGTAGCCGTACTGTAGCTGGGGTACTGTAGCGAGACACTGTTCATAAGGGCATTTTGGGTAAAAATGGGCTTTATTTTGGCTAGGGTTTTTATTAGGTTTAGTTTAAATACTCCTTGTAGTCTCATTTGAAGGTTAGACAATATTGAATATTATTTGTGAGTTGAGGTTCTCCTCTTGTTCTTGATTGAACTCTTGAACTTATCAAAGGTAAATCACAACCTTTGTGGCATTCCTACTTTGTAATCTAGGTTCTTGAGACGGGTTCTTCAATGGGTCTAGATTTTGATATAATGTAGGTTCTTGAAACGAGTTCTCATCGGGTCTAGGTTTTTCCATCCATTGACTTGAATTTGGCTTTCTTGGGGAGTTTTCAAATTGATTGTGGATTCATGGGATTTCATTCCCGCGGGTTCATATCAGAATATCAATACTGTATATAGGGAAGAAGACAAACCAAAAGGACTCAGCAAAATTAGAATATTTTCTAGACTGTTTTTGAGGTTGGGTTGCCTCAAACAGACCCATGGCTATTACGTATGAATGAGATCTTCTCTATTTTCCTTTCATCCTCCTTTTCACTGTGCTTGGTTATTGCTATCTTTTCATTGCTTGAGAAACACTGTTACAAGATCTTTCCAGCAAGGTTTTAACACTACGCCACCGCCAACAGCAACAGACGACGCTAGAGAACAAGTCTTCACCGTCGGAAGCCACTAGTTGACGTTCAAACCACATCCAACAGCTCCTCCATGCCTCTTTCCTGAACTGCAGATAACTGCAACCAGCCATGCCGTCCCATTGGGCTCCACGGTCGGCCGGACTCCTCCGCCTCTCACCACGGTTGCATTGTTGTAGACAACCCACCTCACTTGATAAGGTCCCTATTTATCCACACGAAACAATCTCTTTTTCACTTCTCTCTTATCCGAGGTCAAACACACACACTCTCTCTCTCTCATCTCCTCTCGTCGGTCTACCCTAGCTATGTTGCATTTATATATATATATATATATATATATATTGAGTAAATAGACTGAGGATGTTACATGGAAGGGTATGTGCTGTGGGTCCCTGTGACATGCATTAAATATTTTATAAAAATCCATGATTTATATGAAGATTTATGCGTTAAATTATTTTTTAAAAGTCATAGTTTTATGAAAAGAATTATGCATCAAAATATTTATGAAAGTCATGATTTTATGTGAGAGTTATGCATTAAAATATTTATGAAAAAGCATGCATGATTTTATGTAAATATTTATGAAAAAATTATGACTTTATGTAAGGAAACATATATCACGACATTTTATGAAATATGTGATTTCATTTGAAATCTATATATGATAAGGCACAATTTCACTTGAAATCTATGATATGATATGAAACTTATGATTATGATGAAGTATAAATGATAAGATACATAACGGCCTATGTTATGATACGAAGAAGACACCATATGTTATGAGCATATTGTATTGCTAGGTTGTACATGCTAGTAGTGCACCCAGTGTGTCTTCTTTTTGTATGGATTCCACAACCTGCGACCATGGGTGAAATCAGAATCTATTTAGATTCGCTAACTCTAACTCATGGGGGTCAACAGTGGATAGCCTATAACAAGTGAAAGATAAGTTCATGTTCATGTTATTTACGTACGTATTTATGAGTATGCATATTTTTCAACAAAGCCTATATTTATTATGTTTACTGTATGATGTGTTACTTATTCAATATTCGACTCATTTTTTGTATGTTTTTATATTTTAACCACCTCAAGTGATGATCTTTATGAGCATTGAACTATAGGACAGGACTTAGCCTAGGGGGGCAAGGCAGAGAGGCTTAGATAGTTTATGTTATCCTTAGTTTTTTTATTTTAGTTTAATAAGTTATTTTGATAAGCACATGAGAGTTTATTGATTTTAAATAACTGCCTTCGCAGACTCTCTTTTGAATTTTAAAGATTTAATAAAGATGGTATTATAAGGAGTCTTTGTATATGATGCTTCATTTTGAACAAAATAAAATATTTTTTAAGTCAGGTTCAGTAGTAGCACTCCAGCTCTGATAATTTTTAAAAGTGATTTTATTCTTAAACCTGGGGAGCGGGGTGTTACACCGAGGCACTTCCACAAATGATGTCGTTGATCAGCAACTAAGGTCAAGAGAACAACTACTATCATTACTAAAGGAGAATATGCATAAAGCTAGGCGTAGATGAAGTTTGATGAAGTCTTATGCTGATAGAAGGAGAACTGAAAGAAGTTTTCAAATTGGAGATTGGGTTTTTCTGAGACTCCAACCCTACAGGCAGAAAACTGTGTCAATGAGGCATAATATGAAGCTAGCTCCAAAATGTTACGGGCCTTTTCTAGGTGGTGGAAAGAATTGGGTCAGTGGCGTATAAGTTGCAGTTGCAATCTTCTTCTACCATACGTCCAATTTTTCATGTGTCTTGCTTGAAGAAGAAACATGGTCAGAACATTACTCCATTACCAACATTGCCTCCAACTGATTCGCATCGAAAAATCCAACCTGAACCAGAGTTAATTTGTAACACCCCGCTCTCCAATAAAATCGTTTTTAGAATTTTTACAAAATCGGTGTGCTACTAAACTTGGACTAAAAAAAAACTTTTCTTCTTAACGAAGTGCCAGATACAAAATATTCCATAAATAAATAAGCCAATCTTTAGTAAATATTTAAAATCCAAAAGAGAGTCTGCGGAAGCACTTATTTAAAATCAATAGTCTCGTGTGCTTATGAACATAACTTATTAAACTTTAAATCATAAAAACTGAGCATGACATAAACTATCTAAGCCTCTGCCTCACCTCCTTGGGTTAAGTCTTGTCCTACAGTCTCATCCTCATAAAGATGATCACTTGGAGTGGTTAAATATAAAAATATACAAAAATGAGTCGAATACTCATTACTTATCATACAGTAAACATAATAAACATAAGGTTTCTTGAAAAATATGCACACTCATAAATACATACATAACTAAAATGAACATGAACCTAATTTGTACATGAAATGCGTTAACTTGTCTTTCACTTGTTGTAGGCCGATACCCACTGTTGGTCTCCATGAGTTAGGGTTAGCGATTCTAAGTAGATTCCGATTTTGCTAGTTGTCGCGGGTTGTGGAATCCATATATAAGTAAGGCACACTGGGTGCGCTACCAACATGTACAATCTGGCAATACAATATGCCCATAACATATGGTACCGTCTTTATATCTAACATAGGCTTTTACGCATCTTATCATTCATATTTCATCATAATCATACTTACATACTTGTCTTATCATAGATTTCAAATAAAATCGCATTCTATAAAATGTTGTGATACATATTTCCTCACATAAAATCATGACTTTTCATAAATATTTTAATGCATAACTCCTTTAATAAAATTATGAATTTTCATAACTAATTTAATGGATAAATCTTCACATAAATCATGGATTCTCATAAAATATTTTAAGCATGTCTTGCAACTAACGTGAAACGTATTTATAAATCATGGCATTTATAAATTAATCATGACTTGGGCATATCAATAAAGGCTTCCAATGGAGGGAGTACATGCATAATATTTTTATAAAAATATGTTGTTTACCGTTCATGCGTGTAAGGGTATTCTTTAAAATCCTAAAATATGGTCACTTCCCAACTATTTTGATTTTCGTATAACTTCTCTAAATAATCTCACAATTAATTCCTAAATCATATTAACTCCATAATATTGACATTAAAGTCATAAATCTAATGTTGATGTGTCCAAACTTTAATTCCTAACATTCTTTCAATTACCTTAAAAATAATCTATATTTTTGTGAGCCCGAACCCATTACAAATCGATATTCCCCTTAAATCCAAAAAACATGAGTCCAGCCCCATTTAACATTGTATAACCCATAACCTAATTATTCTAGGCCGTAATACTTACTGCATGACCTGAATTTGCACTTACATAACTCAAATATTTACTCAACCATATGTGACTAAAAGATGGGGCATGTAAGTAATTTGGCTTAAAGATCTTGAATGATCTATATGTTAAACACAGAGAGAGAGAGAGAGAGGGTGAGAGATTTAAGTTGGAAGAGAGAGAGGGATGTTTGCTGAATCATTGCATACATACTAGTTTTCCTCTCTTTTTATAGTTGAACAATCAGTGAAACTGATGGGCACCAAGATGGACCTAGTCTTAAAGATCCTTTACAAGTTCCAAATGGGTCAATTACAAGGTTAAGAGCCAAGAAGATCGAAGAGGTAATGCAAGGATTGATGTAATCCACTTGGGACGAGTTTAGCAAGAGCCCAACATTCAAGATGGGCTTGAAGGATGAAGATCCAATTTTGACTCATTTGATAAGCTATGGAAGAAGGCAATGACAAGACTTAGAGGCTTTGGGCACTTGAAGGATTTCAACTTGTTTAATTCATTTAAATTACTTATTTTGTTAGTTTAGAATTACTGGGATTAATTATGAGAAGGACTTAAGGGGGGTCTCTCCAAGGGCATGTTAGAAATTTTATTATTTTGTTGGACTAGGGTTTTAAGAAGTACTGTAGCGAACTAGGGTTTCAAAAGTACTGTAGCCAAGTTACTATAACGCCATACTGTAGCCGAGGCACTATTCACTTACGGGTATTTTTGAAAGTTGGGGCTTTATTTTGGCTAGGGTTTTAATTAAATTTTGGTTTAAATACTCTTTGTTGCCTCATGTTAAGAAGGTTATGAAATTTGATGAATTTATTCATTGTGAGTTGAGTTTCACTCCTATTGTTCTTTATTGAACTTATCAAAGGTAAATCACAACTTTTGTGGCGTTCCTCCTTGTAATCTGGGTTCTTGAGACTGGTTCTTCAACGGGTCTAGATTTTAATATAATCTAGGTTTTTGAAACGAGTTCTCATCAAGTCTAGATTTTCCATCCACTGACTTGATTTTGGCTTTCTTGGGGAGTTTTCAAATTGATTTTGGGTTCAAGAGATTCTATTCCCGCAGGTTCATATCAGAAATGGTACCGTTTCATGCCTTCTTTACTTAATAATATTTCACACTAATGCAAATGACACCGTTCTATTTAATCACATTAAACCCAAACGACAATACATCTTCACTACGACCTGTCGTATTGGCATTCTTCTAACTAACAAAACTACCCTTCTATCCTTTTTTCTGCTGCTACATATGATGCTTCCCATGAGCCTTCAACAATCTATGTCTACTGTTGCACACAAACCCTTCAATGTTGCCATCACACTGGACCCTTACAAACTTTTATGGTCTGTGTTCATGGTGGAGGAAGCAATCACTGCTCTATTTTTGTTGTAGTGGAACAAGGGCTCACGATGGCTATCGAGTGTGGGTTGTGGCGTGGAGAGGAAGGGGTGGCGGCGGTTTTTGTGGGAGGTTCACTACGTGCAGTGGGTTCTATTTTTTTCGGTGTTTGCCATGACGGGGAGGCGACCTGAGAGAGGAATTGTTATAGGCAAGGAGAGGTGGCTTCGGTTTCTCATGGCGTTGTACTGCAAGGGCAAAGTAGAGGGTCTGGGTTATGGACAGTAGCGGTGGTGGTTTTTATAAGGTGGCAGCAGTAACTTTGTGAAGGTCGTGAGCTGTGAGGAAGGAAGGGATGGTGGGTGGTTTCAGGCATGCTTCGTGTTTTCGTCGTGGCTGTAACGTGAGGAATGTGAGGTGCGGTTGCTTCAAGTTTTATAGGTGATTTTCATGAACAAAACAAGCACTTTGTACTGTTAGGGTTAACACTTTTAACCTAAAGATGATTGTGGAATTGTAACCCTATTGAGACAACGCTATTGAGTGAGATTTTGTGGAAGTTTGAGACGTGATGTCTTAGAGCTCTACTGAAGGTATTCAATTAAAGAGTTTTAACATGAAGATGACTTGTAGAGTTATAATCTTATTGGAAGAGAATTCCATTGGGCCTAATGAGTTTGGGTTCACTTGATGGGCTAAAAATTCAATAATTTCAATTGGGTTTCTAAATTATTAACCCAGGGCCAATTGAAGCACCTATTATTTTTACCACTTTTCCCTTGCTTTGTAGAAAACCAACTGATGGCAAAGTGGCAAAGTTATGAGGTTGGAGTTTCTCGCTCATGGGCTTCCTATGGTACTACCATGACCTTATGGTATAAATCTCCAAACCCCGGGCAAATCAGAGCACCCACTACTTTTACCACTTTGCCCTTCCATAGTAGAAAGCCAATTGAGGGAAAAGTGGCAAAGTTAAGATGTTGGCATTTTTTGCTCGTGCGCTTCGTGTGGTACTACCATGACCTTGTGGTATGTATGCTCAAACCCTGGCCAATCGGTGCACCCCCTATTTTTACCACTTTGCCCTCAGTAGAAAACCAATTTAGTGCAAAGTGGCAAGGTTAAGAGGATGGAGTTTTTCGCACGTGAGCTTCTTATGGTACTACCATGACTTTGTGGTTTGTAAGCCCCAATCCAGGACCAATCGGAGCACCCTTATTTTTACCTCTTTGCCCTTCCTTTGTAGAAAACCAATTGAGGGCAAAGTGACAAAGTTAAGGAGTTTGAGTTTTTTGCCCGTGACCTTCCTCTGGTACTACGATGACCTTGTGGTATGTATGCTTAAACCTTGCGCCAATCAGAGCACCTCTTATTTTTACCACTTTGCCTTTCCTTTGTAGAAAACCAATTGAGGGCAAAGTGACGAAGTTAAGAAGTTAGAGTTTTTCGCCCGCAAGCTTCCTATGGTTCTACGATGATCTTGTGGTACGTATGCCACAACCCCGGACCAATCGGAGCACCTTTTATTTTTACCACTTTGCCCTTGCTTTCTAGAAAACCAATCGAGGGCAAAGTGGCAAGGTTATGAGCTTGAAGTTTTTCACTGCGGCCCTCGTATGGTATTCCCATGACCACGTGGTATGTATGCCCCAACCCCGGGTCAATTGGAGCAACCCTTATTTTAACCACTTTGCCCTTCCTTAGTAGAAAACTAAGTGAGGGCAAAGTGGCAAAATTAAGAGGTTGGAGTTTTTCGCTTGCGAGCTTCCTATGGTACTAACATTTCCTTGAGGTGTGCATGCCCCAACCCCCTGGCAAATTGGAACACCCTTTATTTTTACCACTTTGCCCTTCCTCTGCAGAAAGCCAATTGAGGGCAAAGTGGCATATATAAGATGTTGGAGTTTTCACTCGCGGGCTTCCTGTCGTACTACCATGACCTTGTGCCATGTATGCTCAAACCATGGGCCAATTGGAGCACCTCCTATTTTTAAAGTTTGCCCATGGTTAGTCGAAAACCTATTGAGGGTAAACTGAAAAATTTAAGAGGTTGGTGTTTTTCGCACGTGGGGTTCCTATGGTACAACCACGACCTTATGGTATGTATCCCCAACCCCGGGTCAATCGGAGCACCTCTTCTTTTAACCACTTTGCCCTTGGTTAGTAGAAAGTCAATTGGGGGCAAAGTGGGAAACTTAAGAGGTTAGAGTTTTTCGCTCGTGGGTTTCGTATGGTATACTACCATGACCTTGAGGCATGTATGCTCAAACCCTGTGCCAATTGGAGGAGCACACCTTATTTTTACCACATTGCCCGTCCTTAGTAGAAAACCTATCGAGGGCAAACTAGCAAAGTTAAGAGGTTGATGTTTTTCGCTCGCATGCTTCCTATGGTACTACCACGACCTTATGGTATGTATGCTCCAATCTCGGGCCAATCAGAGCACCTCTTATTTTTACCACTTTGCCATTTTTTAGTAGAAAACCAATTGAGGGCAAAGTGACAACATTAAGAGGTTGGAGTTTTTCACTCGGGAGCTTCCTATGATACTACCATGACCATATGTTATGTATGCCCCAAACACGGGCCAATCAGAGTACCACTTATTTTTACCACTTTGCCATTGCCTTGTAGAAAACTAGTTAAGAGCAAAGTGACAAATTTAAGAGGTTCGAGTTTTTTGCTCGCGAACTCCCTATGGTACTTCCATGACCTTATGGTATGTATGCCCCGACCCCAGGCCAATCAGAGCACCTCGTACTTTTACCAATTTCCCCTTGTTATGTAGCAAACTTATTGAGGGCAAAGTGCCAAGGTTAAGAGTTTGGAGTTTTTCGCTCACGGGCTTCCTATGGTTCGACAATGACCTTATATGTATGCCCTAACCCCGGGCAAATCGGAACACCTCTTATTTTTACCACTTGCCCCATGCTTAGTAGAAAACCCAATTCAGGGCAAAGAGGCGAAGTTATGAGGTTGGAGTTTTTCGCTCGCGTGCTTCCTATGATACAACCATCACCTTATGGGACGTAACCTCAAACCCCGGGCAAATCAGAGCACCCCTTATTTTGACCATTTTCCCCATCCCAAGTAGAAAGCCAATTGAGGGCAATGTGGCAAAGTTAAGAGCATGGAGTTTTTCGCTTGCGAGCTTCCTACGGTACTACCGTGAACTTGTGGTATGTAAGCCCCAACCCCGAGCCAATCGAAGCACCCCTTATTTTTCCCATTTTGCCCTTGCTCAGTAAAAAACCAATTGAGGCCAAAGTGGCAAAGTTATGAGATTGGAGTTTTTTGCTTGCGAACTTCCTACTACCATGACCTTATGGAATGTATGCCCTAACTCCGTACCAATCAGAGCACCCCTTATGTTTACCACATTGCCCTTGGTCAGTAGAAAGCCAATTCGGGGCAAAGTGGAAAAGTTAATTGTTGGTGCTTTTCGCTCGTGTGCTTCATATGGTACCACCATGATCTTGTCATATGTACGCCCCAAACCTGGGCCAATCGAAGCACCCCTTATTTTTACCATTTTGCCTTTGGTCAGTAGAAAACCAATTGAGGGCAAAGTGGCAAGGTTAAGAGGTTGGAGTGTTTTGCTTGCGTGTTTCCTATGGTACTACCATGACCTTGTAGTTTGTATGCCCAAACCAATGGCTGATCGGAGCACCACTTATTTTTACCCTTTTGTCCTACCTTAGTAGAAAACCAATTAAGGGCAAAGTGGCAAAGTTAAGAAGTTGGAGTTTTTTGCTCGCGAGCTTCCTATGGTACAACCATAACCTTATGGTATGTATAACCCAATGCCGAGCCAATCGAAGCATCCCTTATTTTAAACACTCTGCCATTCCTTAGTAGAAAGCCAATTAAAGGCAAAGTGGCAAACTTTAGGGGTTGGTGTTTTTCGATCGTGCGCTTCCATGACCTTATGGTATGAATGCCCCAACCCCAGGCCAATCATAGCACCTCTTACTTTTACCACTTTTGCCCGTGCTTTGTAGCAAACTTATTGAGGGCAAGTGCCAAGGTTAAGAGTTTGGAGTTTTTCGCTCACGGGCTTCCTATGGTACGACAATGAAATTATGGTTATGTATGCCCAACCCTGGGCAAATCGGAGCACCTCTTATTTTTACCACATACCCCATGCTTAGTAGAAGAGCAATTTAGGGCAAAGAGGAGAAGTTATGACGTTGGAGTTTTTCACTCGCGTGCTTCCTTTGGTACTACTATGACCTTATGGTATGTATCCTCATACCCCGGGCCAATCGGAGCACCCTTATTTTCACCTGTTTGCCCTTGGTCCGTCATGATCTTGGTGGTGTTTTTCGCTCGTGCACTCCCTATGGTACCACCATGATCTTGTCGTATGTACGCTCCAAACCCGAGCCAATCAGAGCACCCTTATTCTTACCATTTTGCCCTTGGTTAGTAGAAAATCAATTGTGAGGACAAAGTGGGAAAGTTAAGAGTTTGGAGTTTTTTGCTCGCTGGCTTCCTATGGTACTACCATGACCATGTGGTATGTATGCCCCAACCCCGGGCCAATCAGAGCACCCATGTTTGCCCTTCGTCAGTAGAAAGCCAATTTGGGGCAAAGTGGAAAAGTTAATTGGTGGTATTTTTTGCTTGTGCGCATCCCACGGTACCACCATGACCTTGTGATATGTACGCCCCAACCCCCGGCCAATTGGATGAACCCTTATATTTACCATTTCATCCTACCTAAGGGGAAAACCAAATGTTCACAAAGTGGCAAAGTTAAGAAGTGTTTGGAGTTTTTCGCTCGCGAGCTTCCAGTGGTACTACCATGACCTTATGATATGTATGCCCAAACCCATGCCCTATTGGTGCACCCTTTATTTTTACCATTTTGCCCTTGCTCAAAAGAAAAACAATTGAGGGCAAAGTGGCGAGGTTAAGAGGTTGGAATTTTTCGGTCGCGAGCTTCCTATGGTACTACCAAAACCTTGTTGTTTGTATGGCCCAACCCCTGGCCAATCGGAGCAACCCTTATATTCACCATTTCGTCCTACCTTAGGGGAAACCCAAATGTTCACAAAGTGGCAAAGTTAAGTGTTTGGAGTTTTTCGCTTGAGAGCTTCCAGTGGTACTACCATGACCTTATGATAAGTATGCCCAAACCCATGCCCTATTGGTGCACCCTTTATTTTTTCCATTTTGCCATTGCTCAAGAGAAAACCAATTGAGGGCAAAGTGGCGAGGTTTAGAGGTTGGAGTTTTTCGGTCGCGAGCTTCCTATGGTACTACCAAGACCTTGTTGTATGTATGGCCAAACCCCTGGGCAATCGGAGCAACCCTTATATTTACCATTTCGTCCTACCTTAGGGGAAAACCAAATGTTCACAAAGTGACAAAGTTAAGTGTTTGGAGTTTTTCGCTCGGGAGCTTCCAGTGGTACTACCATGACGTTATGATTTGTATCCCAAACCCATGCCCTATTGGTGCACCCTTTATTTTTACCTTTTTGCCCATGCACAATAGAAAACCAAATAAGGGCAAAGTGGCGAGTTTAGGAGTTTGGCGTTTTTTGTTTGCGAGCTTCCTACAGTACGACCTTGACCTTGTGGTATGTATGCCACAACACCGGGCGAATCGGAGTGCCCCTTATTTTAACCCTTTTGGCCTTGGTCAATAGAAAACCAATTGAGGGCAAAGTTAAGAGTTTAGAGTTTTTCGCTTGCGAGCTTCTTACAGTACCACCGTGACCTTGTCGTTTGTATGTCCCAACCCCGGGGCAATCGGAGCAACCCTTATAGTTACCATTTCGTCCTTCGTTAGTAGAAAACCAAATGTTGGCAAAGTGGCAAAGTTTAGTGTTTGGAGTTTTTCGCTCGCAAGCTTCCAGTGGTACCACCGTGACCTTATGGTATGTATGCGCAAACCCATGCCCTATTGGTGCACCCTTTATTTTTTCCATTTTGCCCTTGCTCAATAGAAAACCAATTGAGGGCAAAGTGGCGAGGTTAAAAGGTTGGAGTTTTTCGCTCGCAAGCTTCCAGTGGTACTACCATGACCTTATGATAGGTATGCCCAAACCCAAGCCCTATTGGTGCACCCTTTATTTTTACCATTTTGCCCTTGCTCAATATTAAACCAATTGAGGGCAAAGTGGCGAGGTTAAGAGGTTGGAGTTTTTCGGTCGCGAGCTTCCAATGGTACTACCAAAACCTTGTTGTTTGTATGGCCCAACCCCTGGCCAATCGGAGCAACCCTTATATTTACCATTTCGTCCTACCTTAGGGGCAAACCAAATGTTCACAAAGTGGCAAAGTTAAGTGTTTGGAGTTTTTCGCTCGGGAGCTTCCAGTGGTACTACCATGAACTTATGATATGTATGCCCAAACCCATGCCCTATTGGTGCACCCTTTATTTTTACCTTTTTGCCCATGCACAATAGAAAACCAATTGAGGGCAATGTGGCGAGGTTTAGAGGTTGGAGTTTTTCGGTCGCGAGCTTCCTATGGTACTACCAAGACCTTGTTGTATGTGTGGCCAAACCCCTAGGCAATCGGAGCAACCCTTGTATTTACCATTTCGTCCTACCTTAGGGGCAAACCAAATGTTCACAAAGTGGCAAAGTTAAGTGTTTGGAGTTTTTCGCTCGGGAGCTTCCAGTGGTACTACCATGAACTTATGATATGTATGCCCAAACCCATGCCCTATTGGTGCACCCATTATTTTTACCTTTTTGCCCATGCACAATAGAAAACCAATTGAGGGCAAAGTGGCGAGGTTTAGAGGTTGGAGTTTTTCGGTCGCGAGCTTCCTATGGTACTACCAAAACCTTGTTGTTTGTATGGCCCAACCCCTGGCCAATCGGAGCAACCCTTATATTTACCATTTCGTCCTACCTTAGGGGCAAACCAAATGTTCACAAAGTGGCAAAGTTAAGTGTTTGGTGTTTTTCGCTCGGGAGCTTCCAGTGGTTCTACCATGAACTTATGATAGGTATGCCCAAACCCATGCCCTATTGGCGCACCCTTTATTTTTACCATTTTGCCCTTGCTCAATAGAAAACCAAATGAGGGCAAAGTGGCGAGGTTAAGAGTTTGGAGTTTTTTGTTTGCGAGCTTCCTACAATACGAACATTACCTTGTGGTATGGATGCCACAACACCGGGCGAATCTGAGTGCCCCTTATTTTAACCCTTTTGGCCTTGGTCAATAGAAAACCAATTGAGGGCAAAGTTAAGAGTTTAGAGTTTTTCGCTTGCGCGCTTCTTACAGTACCACCGTGACCTTGTCGTATGTATGGCCCAACCCCGGGGCAATCGGAGCAACCCTTATAGTTACCATTTCGTCCTTCGATAGTAGAAAACCAAATGTTGGCAAAGTGGCTAAGTTAAGTGTTTGGAGTTTTTCGCTCGCAAGCTTCCAGTGGTACTACCATGACCTTATGATAGGTATGCCCAAACCCATGCCCTATTGGTGCACCCTTTATTTTTACCATTTTGCCCTTGCTTAATAGAAAACCAATTGAGGGCAAAGTGGCGAGGTTAAGAGGTTGGAGTTTTTCGGTCGCGAGCTTCCTATGGTACTACCAAAACCTTGCTGTTTGTATGGCCCAACCCCTGTCCAATCGGAGCAACCCTTATATTTACCATTTCGTCCTACCTTAGGGGAAAACCAAATGTTCACAAAGTGGCAAAGTTAAGTGTTTGGAGTTTTTCGCTCAGGACCTTTCAGTGGTACTACCATGACCTTATGATATGTATGCCCAAACCCATGCCCTATTGGTGCACCCTTAATTTTTACCTTTTTGCCCTTGCTCAATAGAAAACCAATTGAGGGCAAAGTGGCGAAGTTTAGAGGTTGGTGTTTTTCGATCGCGAGCTTCCTATGGTACTACCAAGACCTTGTTGTATGTATGGCCAAACCCCTGGGCAATCGGAGCAACCCTTATATTTACCATTTCGTCCTACCTTAGGGGAAAACCAAATGTTCACAAAGTGGCAAACTTAAGTGTTTGGAGTTTTTCGCTCGGGAGCTTCCAGTAGTACTACCATGACCTTATGATATGTATGCCCAAACCCATGCCCTATTGGTGCACCCTTTATTTTTACCATTTTGCCCTTGCTCAATAGAAAACCAAATGAGGGCAAAGTGGCGAGGTTAAGAGTTTGGAGTTTTTTGTTTGCGAGCTTCCTACAATACGAACATTACCTTGTGGTATGGATGCCACAACACCGGTCGAATCGGAGTGCCCCTTATTTTAACCCTTTTGGCCTTGGTCAATAGAAAACCAATTGAGGGCAAAGTTAAGAGTTTGGAGTTTTTCGCTTGCAAGCTTCTTACAGTACCACCATGACCTTGTCGTATGTATGTCCCAACCCCGGGGCAATCGGAGCAAGCCTTATAGTTACCATTTCATCCTTCGTTAGTAGAAAACCAAATGTTGCAAAGTGCAAAGTTAAGTGTTTGGAGTTTTTCGCTCGCAAGCTTCCAGTGGTACCACCGTGACCTTATGGTATGTATGCGCAAACCGATGCCCTATTGGTGCACCCTTTATTTTTTCCATTTTGCCCTTGCTCAATAGAAAACCAATTGAGGGCAAAGTGGCGAGGTTAAAAGGTTGGAGTTTTTCGCTCGCAAGCTTCCAGTGGTACTATCATGACCTTATGATAGGTATGCCCAAACCCAAGCCCTATTGGTGCACCCTTTATTTTTACCATTTTGCCCTTGCTCAATAGAAAACCAATTGAGGGCAAAGTGGCGAGGTTAATAGATTGGAGTTTTTCGGTCGCGAGCTTCCTATGGTACTACCAAAACCTTGTTGTTTGTATGGCCCAACCCCTGGCCAATCGGAGCAACCCTTATATTTACCATTTCGTCCTACCTTAGGGGAAAACCAAATGTTCACAAAGTGGCAAAGTTAAGTGTTTGGAGTTTTTCGCTCGGGAGCTTCCAGTGGTACTACCATGACCTTATGATATGTATGCCCAAACCCAAGCCCTATTGGTGCTCCCTTTATTTTTACCTTTTTGCCCATGCACAATAGAAAACCAAATAAGGGCAAAGTGGCGAGTTTAGGAGTTTGGAGTTTTTTGTTTGCGAGCTTCCTACAGTACGACCTTGACCTTGTGGTATGTATGCCACAACACCGGGCGAATCGGAGTGCTCCTTATTTTAACCCTTTTGGCCTTGGTCAATAGAAAACCAATTGAGGGCAAAGTTAAGAGTTTAGAGTTTTTCGCTTGCGAGCTTCTTACAGTACCACCGTGACCTTGTCGTATGTATGGCCCAACCCCGGGGCAATCGGAGCAACCCTTATAGTTACCATTTCGTCCTTCGTTAGTAGAAAACCAAATGTTGGCAAAGTGGCTAAGTTAAGTGTTTGGAGTTTTTCGCTCGCAAGCTTCCAGTGGTACTACCATGACCTTATGATAGGTATGCCCAAACCCATGCCCTATTGGTGCACCCTTTATTTTTACCATTTTGCCCTTGCTAAATAGAAAACCAATTGAGGGCAAAGTGGCGAGATTAAGAGGTTGGAGTTTTTCGGTCGCGAGCTTCCTATGGTACTACCAAAGCCTTGTTGTTTGTATGCCCCAACCCCTGGCCAATCAGAGCAACCCTTATATTTACCATTTCGTCCTACCTTAGGGGAAAACCAAATGTTCACAAAGTGGCAAAGTTAAGTGTTTGGAGTTTTTCGCTCGGGAGCTTCCAGTGGTACTACCATGACCTTATGATAGGTATGCCCAAACCCATGCCCTATTGGTGCACCCTTTATTTTTACCTTTTTGCCCTTGCTCAATAGAAAACCAGTTGAGGGCAAAGTGGCGAGGTTAAGAGGTTGGAGTTTTTCGGTCGCGAGCTTCCTATGGTACTACCAAAACCTTGTTGTTTGTATGGCCCAACCCCTGGCCAATCGGAGCAACCCTTATATTTACCATTTCGTCCTACCTTAGGGGAAAACCTAATGTTCACAAAGTGGCAAAGTTAAGTGTTTGGAGTTTTTCGCTCGCAAGCTTCCAGTGGTACCAACGTGACCTTATGGTATGTATGCGCAAACCGATGCCCTATTGGTGCACCCTTTATTTTTTCCATTTTGCCCTTGCTGAATAGAAAACCAATTGAAGGCAAAGTGGCGAGGTTAAAAGGTTGGAGTTTTTCGGTCGCGAGCTTCCTATGGTACTACCAATTGTATGTATGGCCCAACCCCTGGCCAATCGGAGCAACCCTTATATTTTCCATTTCGTCCTACCTTAGCGAAAAACCAAATGTTCACAAAGTGGCAAAGGTAAGTGTTTGGAGTTTTTCGCTCGCAAGCTTCCAGTGGTACTACCATGACCTTATGATAGGTATGCCCAAACCCATGCCCTATTGGTGCACCCTTTATTTTTACCATTTTGCCCTTGCTCAATAGAAAACCAATTGAGGGCAAAGTGTTGAGGTTAAGAGGTTGGAGTTTTTCGGTCGCGAGCTTCCTATGGTACTACCAAAACCTTGTTGTTTGTATGCCCCAACCCCTGGCCAATCAGAGCAACCCTTATATTTACCATTTCGTCCTACCTTAGGGGAAAACCAAATGATCACAAAGTGGCAAAGTTAAGTGTTTGGAGTTTTTCGCTCGGGAGCTTCCAGTGGTACTACCATGACCTTATGATAGGTATGCCCAAACCCATGCCCTATTGGTGCACCCTTTATTTTTACCATTTTGCCCTTGCTCAAAAGATTACCAATTGAGGGCAAAGTGGCGAGGCTAAGAGTTTGGAGTTTTTCGTTTGCTAGCTTCCTACAGTACGACCATGACCTTGTTGTATGTATGCCACAACACCGGGCGATTTGGTATCCCCTTATTTCTACCCTTTTGGCCTTGGTCAATAGAAAGCCAATTGAGGGCAAAGTTAAGAGTTTGGAGTTTTTCGCTGGCGAGCTTCTTACAGTACCACCGTTGATAGGAACCAAGGTGGGCCTACTCTTAAAGATCCTTTGCAAGTTCCAGATGGGCCAATTACAAGATCAAGGGCCAAGAAGATCAAGGAAGCAATGCAAGGATTGGTGCAATCCACTTGGGATGAAGCCAGCAAGAGCCCAACACTGAAGATGGGTCTTAAAGAAGAAGAACCAGCTTTGATCCACTTTATTCATGCTGAGGAAGACATGATTTAGAGATACGGCCTATTGTTATTGGAGGCTTCTAATTTGGTTAAATGATTTATTTTACTAGTTTAGAATAAGTGGGATTGAAAATGCTTGGCTCACATGTCTTATTTCTTATGAACTATGTTTTTGGGATGGCCTTGTATTTTGGCCAAGGGCTTATTTGGAAAGTTACATTTTAGGAACTAGGGTTTCATCAATTTATTGTTGGGGTTACTGTAGCCGCGGGTACTATAGCCGTACTGTTCATCAAGGGTAATTTTGGGAAAAAGGGGCTTTATTTTGGCTAGGGTTTTGATTAGGTTTGGGTTTAAAAACTCTTTGTAGCCTCATTTGAGGGATTAGACAATATTGAATTTTATTTGTGAGTTGAGTTTTCTCCTCTTGTTCTTGATTGAACTCTTGAACTTATCAAAGGTAAATCACAACCTTTGTGGCGTTCCTCCTTTGTAATCTGGGTTCTTGAGACGGGTTCTTCATCGGGTCTAGATTTTAATATAATCTAGGTTCTTGAAACGGGTTCTCATCGGGTCTAGATTCTCCATCCTTGACTTGATTTTTGGCTTTCTTGGGGAGTTTTCAAATTGATTGTGGGTTCAAGGGAATTCATTCCCACGGGTTCATATCATTTGGTATCAGAGCCAGGTTTCCAATCAGGTCTTATTCTATCTTTTATTTCTTGCATATTTAATTCTAGGGCTTCATTGTTCTAGGATTGATTACAAAAAAAAAAAAAAATAGTGGTGGTTAGCAGACTTCTTCACTATTGTTAGGGTTGCTGAAAATCATTGTTCTAGGGTTTGTGTTGGCTGAAATCTCTTGTTCTAGGGGCTGCCGTATATCACTTGCCCAAGGGTTTCTGAGTTATTGTTAGGGTTTTCTCAACTGCTTATTCTTGTTTGTGATCAAATCAGTTGGTGAAAGGAAAAGAAACTAGTTGGCACACAAAATCTATTCCCTCTAAACAAGTACCAATCTAATTTATAGAACTTACCAAACGATGCTTTTTCACATGTTCCATACACACTAGCAAAGTCATCATCATTAGCATGCAATTCCTTATTATATTCAAGTCTCAACAATTTTGCATCTAAAATGATGATAAAGACGTACCTTCTTGCTAAAGCATCAATCACAAAATTTTCCATACCTTGTGTGTATTTGAATACATGAGGAAAGTCTCAACACAGTCCTCCCACTTAGCATGCATTATAGTCAACGACATACCTTGTCCCTTCTAGTGTGTAAAAAACTCATGTTTTTCAAGAAAATGTCGGTTAGGAATTGTCGCACTTGGCACAAAATCAATGTAATGCTTTATCTCCCTAATAGGTGGCAATCCACAAAACACGCCGCTAGGAATCATGACCTCATATCCCTGCAACAAAGAAACAACAACACTAGGCAAAGAGTTGTTAAATTTGTTAGTATAAAAGTTTGCCTTAGCATAAAAACTCACTTTTGTCTCTCTGTTTCTCTTTGCAATCTCTCTTTCTTTTTCCTCTCGTGGCACCACTCTTTTTTCTTGACTCTCAGCCACCTCTATATTTTCTTTTTCACTCTCTCTTTCTCTTGATGTTTCGGCCTCATTCTCTCTTTTCATCTCACTATATTTTTCATTTTCACTCTCTTTTTTTCTTTCACTCTCCTCCTTTTTTGAACTATCAGTCTCACAATTGTTTTCTAACTCATTCTCTATTTTTCTTGAGGTTTCAGCCTCACCCTCATCTTTTCCCTTAGGTAGTTCGGTCTTCCCCTTTGTTACAGCTTGATCATTTTTGTCCCACTTTTGTTTCCAAGGAGTACTAGAAACGAAAGTATACCTTGATGTACCCTTTATTTTCAACTTCCTCTCCACCTTCATAGCCATGTGTACCATGTCCTCTACCTCCACATAATGTTGCAACTCAACTACATTGGCTATCTCCCTATTCAACCCACTCAAAAATTTTGTCATCGTGGCCTCCCGATCCTCCACTACATTAGCCCGAATCATAGCCACCTTCATCTCCTTATAGTAATCCTCTACACTCCTAGACCCCTGTGTAAGATTTTGTAATTTTTGGTGGAGGTCTCTATAGTAGTGGCTAGGTACAAATCTCCGCCTCATGATAGCTTTCAACTCTCTCCAAGTTTCTACAGGCCTCTCAAGATTCCTCCTCCTATTGGTTACTAATTGATCCCACCAAATACTGGCATAATCAGTGAACTCAATTAGCGCCAACTTCACCTTCTTCTCCTCAGAGTAATTATGACAATCAAACACCAACTCTATTCTTTTCTCCCACTCTATATAAACTTCAGGGTCAGTTCTACCTTGAAATGATGGTATTTTCATTTTGATGCTCCCAAGGTTCTTATCTACTCCATCTCGACCCCCCGGCTTTGCCCTAAGTCCCCTTCCACGCCAAACTCCTCTATGTCTACCCAATCCAACTTCATATGTTAAGTCTTCCTCATCCTCACCATCTCCTTCATTCTCATACTCATTTTCAACTTTATGCTCACGTCGCCTCCTGTCCCTCCCACCTTGTAGATTTCTAATCGCTACTTCTTGATGATCCACCCTATCCCTCACTTCACCCAACACCAAGTTCAACCGCTCAAACTGTTGTTGCATGGCTTGCAACACAAAGGATGAGTTATCTGCTCTCCCCCTTGGTGATGCGCTACTCCGATGAGACATTATCAGGCGCTACACAAAAGAATGTTAGTGGGAAACAAAAAAAAAAAGTAAACCTCACACACTCCCTCAAGTGTTTACACTCGAATAATCCACTCGTGTTTCACTCTTAATTGACTTTTTCCGATAATAGTCTCACACTCTCTTGCCTTTTACCTCAAGAGTTTTCCCACTCCAGTTCTTTAAGAACTAATTGACTCAATTAAGACAAAGCAACCTTGTTTTATCTCAACTAGTAATTAGGTCCAAGAAACAAGAACAAGAGAAACACAGAAGGAATGAAAAAATGGCAGGTGAATCAAGGAAATTATACGAATGAAACAGTTAAGAATAAGACAAGATACTAACTAGAATCACCCCCTTTGATGATAAGGCTCAAGGAAAAAAAATCTCGGATTTTTTTTTCCCTTTCTTTTCCTTTCTTTTCTTTTCTTTTCTTTTCTTTTCTTTTCCTTTCACCAACTGATTTGATCACAATCAAGAATAAGCAGTTGAGAAAATCCTAACAATAACTCAAAAACCCTTGGACAAGTGATATACGGCAGCCCCTAGAACAAGAGATTTCAGCCAACACAAACCCTAGAACAATGAATTTCAGCAATCCTAAGAATAGTGATGAAATCTGCTAACCACCACTATTTTTTTTTTTTTGTAATCAATCATAGAACAATGAAGCCCTAGAATTAAATATGCAAAAATAAAAGATAGAATAAGACCTGATTGGAAACCTTGCTCTGAATACCAAATGATATGAACCCGCGGGATTGAAATCCCTTGAACCCACAATCAATTTGAAAACTCCCCAAGAAAGTCAAATTCAAGTCAATGGATGGAAAATCTAAACCCGATGAGAACTCGTTTCAAGAACCTAGATTATATCAAAATCTAGACCCGTTGAAGAACCCGTCTCAAGAACCTAGATTACAAAGGAGGAACGCCACAAAGGTTGTGATTTACCTTTGATAAGTTCAAGAGTTCAATCAAGAACAAGAGGAGAAAACTCAACTCACAAATAACATTCAATATTGTCTAATCTCTCAAATGAGGCTACAAAGAGTTTTTAAACCCAAACCTAATCAAAACCTAACCAAAATAAAGCCCCTTTTACCCAAAATTACCCTTGATGAACAGTACCGGCTACAGTACCCGCGGCTACAGTAACCCCTATAATAAATTGATGAAACCCTAGTTCCTAAAATGTAACTTTCCAAATAAGCCATTGGCCAAAATACAAGGCCTTCCCAAAAACATAGTTCATAAGAAATAAGACATGTGAGCTAAGCATCTTCAAGCCCACTTATTTTAAACTAATAAAATAAATCATTTAACCAAATTAGAAGCCTCCAATAACAATAGGCCGTATCTCTAAGTCATGTCTTCCACAGCTTGAATAAAGTGGATCAAAGTTGGTTCTCCTTCTTCAAGCCCATCTTGAGTGTTGGGCTCTTGCTAGCTTCATCCCAAATAGATTGCACCAATCCGTGCATTGATTCCTTGATATTCTTGGCCCTTGATCTTGTAATTGGCCCATCTGGAATTTGCAAATAATCTTTAAGACTAGGCCCACCTTGGTTCCCATCACTATATTATATGAAATATTTTTTAAAAAATATCCATGTTGAAAAACATAATTCTCTTTCTGTAAAAGCCTATATTTATTAAAAGAATTTCAAAAACAAAATGTGGAAAATCATAATTTTTTTATAAAAGCCTCTATTTTATTAAAATTTTTTCTAAGAAGTCATGTTAAAAAGCATAATACTAATGCATTGAACATTTTCCAGAATAATGAAAATATATCAAAATGAAGAACTAAATTTTATATAAAAAAACCTAAAGCTAGAATCAACTAATTACCTTTTCAACTATATGCATGTTAAAAAAAAAATCCAATATTCATCTTGTAAAATGCATGCAACACAATGGAATCCACTACATATTACATTATTTTATTATTTATACATTACATTACAAAATACAAAATTACAATATATGAATTATTACAAAATCATTAGCATGGTCTTCCATCAATGATTTAATCTCACACGAAATAATAACTTCAAGTGATTTGACTGAAATAGATCCTGTAAGAAACAAAAGTTTTGAACAACTTTGTCTCATACGTGTAGAAAACTAGTAAGCATAGAGTTCTAGCATACTTAGAAAAGCTATGTAGTCTTTAATCTCACAACAACAATTTCTTTAAGGTAGTTGGTGTAGAAGGTTTTCACATCAATAGTTTTTTTTTTATTGGCACCGGGTGTCTAGGAAAAATGTCTCGACTAATCCCGAGGGTGGACAGGCCCTTGGCTAGGAATTTCTGCAAGTGCACCTCCGGTAATTCAAGGAGAAAATCTCTCAGTCTTCTTTCTAATTTAAAACTATGCTATAAAGAACTTAGTTTATCTATATTCACCTCCAGAGCAATACAGAAACATAACTTTGCATGTGCCAAAATGAACTGCTTGTGCTGCATGATTTGTAGGAAATTAACTATCATATGGTACGTTCATTCCCAACATGAGGCAGATAAATTATGTGACCAAAAGTAACTTACATAGAGCCAAGGAAGAAAGCAAGTGAAATATGGTTAGGTTTGGATAATGAGTTGAGATGAGATGAAAGTTGAACGTTGAAAAAAATATTATTAGAATATTATTTTTTAATATTATTATTGTTTTGAAATTTGAAAAAATTGAATTGTTTATTGTATTTTATGTGGAAATTTGTGAAAGTTGTAATGATGAGATGAGATGAGATGAGATGGATTGAAAGTATTTCTCAATCCAAACTAGCAAATCCAAACAAAAAGCCCGAAACAACAGCTGTGAGAAGCATTGCCACTGAGGTAGAATAGACCTGCACGGCACGAGGAAGGTAAAATTATAACAGTTAGAACTTGAATCACAAGGTGCAAAAAATGTTAGGTTGGGAAAGAAACACATACTTCTCTGGGTAAAATAACTAAAAATTATCAACAAAATTTCACTTGGGTTGAAAACAAAGACCAATCAACAGGTCTAGCAAGAACTGTCTGTTAAATTCACAATTATAGTTCTATCGCTAAAGATCAATGAAGCCAACCACTTGAAGCAAAATCCTTTGCCAAAAAAAAAATCTCAAACCAGAAATAAGTTCAAAAAAAATCTCAAAATAAACCATAAATGAGTTCTAAAAGAACACTAAAGTAATAAAAAAATATTGATAAAATATTAAATAGTAGTTAAAAGTAGGTAAAAGTAATAATAAAATTATAAATTGTAGTGAGATATTAACAGAATACCTAAAAACACCTCACTTCCCAAACGCAACCAAGACATTTCCCCTACAGAGTAGTTAATGTTCAGCCATATAAGATTCTACTTTCTCACAAAGCCTTTGATGCTCTTTGGTGGTTCATGAGAAACAGAAGAACCAAAACATAAACCCTCAAAAACTTTAAAAAAAAAATCCATGTTCAACAAAAAAGAGCAGATCGAGCAAAAGAACTTATGAGAACCACCAATCCTTATACCCACATAAGATTCGTTCAAAGATGAGCACCACCAATCCTTTCCCACATGCTCACAGCTCGTCATGTTTATCACTCCTCACAGATCAGGACATTAAAATATGACATATCAACTGATGAGAACCGCAGTTCCAAGTCTGCATAAATCACCCTCACCCATGAACTCGAAGAAACAAACAAGATGAAAGAAGTACAAAAAAGAGACTCTTCCTCCAGTTACCCAGCATTTAAAGGACGTATTAGACACCTTATTAAACCCAGATTGAAAATCATACAAATATTTATAAAAAAATCTTCCAGAAAAACCAAATCTATGTTACTCAAAAATTACACAATCAACCAAGTAAACCCACATAACTTTATAAAGAAGTGATTTATAAGAACGAGACCCATTTCAATATCGAAGCAATTTAAGACAAAAAGAAATCGAAGCTATATGGTCCAAGCATGACCAATCAAGAAAACCAACGTGATTTTCATAGAAGAAATGAGTAGAACTTGCCAAAAAACGAAAAAAGTTATTAAATTAAAGGCAAAGGCAAAACTTTTGGGTTTCGGCGGAACATTGGCTCTAGCTTCCATCGCTTCTTGGTGATTGTGTCTGAAAAATTAATCTGGCTTTGTTTGTAACAAAATGAAATGCAGAGCAGTGAAACCCAAAAATTGGAGAGGAAAAAGAAGAATTCTTTTTCTGTTATGTGTCTCGTTCTATACGTCGACCGTGCATATATGTACATAAAAGAATATTCTAACAGCCTATAAAATGAAAATACAATGTTGCCCTTATGTACAACTCAGCATAAACAAATAAAAATGACAAACTAGCTATCAGCACTAGTTGGCGCCTTCCCTCTGTTCAATAACAGAGATGATTTTGAAGATTGCATGGTATGCTCCAATACCCCCTGCAAGATGGAGAGTACGGATTAAGAACCCCATCTTGGATAAGTGATGATGAAGAACAGTGGTGGGTAGAGCCTTAGTTAAAATATCAGCCAATTGATGAGTACTTGAAACATGACAGGTTTGGATACTATCCTCTTGAATCTTGTCACGTATCAAGTGGCAATTGAGTTCTATATGTTTCGTCCTCTCGTGGAAAACACGGTTGGCAGCGATGTGGATGGCAGCTTTGTTGTCACAGTGAAAGAAGGCAGCTTGAGGATGAGAGACCTGAAGGGCAGAGAGTATGTAGCGCAGCCATGTGAGTTCCAAGCATGTTGCTGCCATTGAGCGATACTCAGCCTCGGCTGAGGAGCGGAACACAATAGATTGCTTCTTTGATTTCCAAGAAATAACCAAGGAATATGCAATCCGAGTCGCAATAGGCATTGAGTTGCAATAGGCATTGAGTTGAAGAGAGGATGAACTAGAGAGAAGTAAACCCTGTCCAGGTGCAGCCTTAAGATGCTTCAAAATTTTCTGAGCTGCTAACAAGTGGAAATCAGTAGGATGAGCCATAAATTGACTCAATGTTTGCACAGTATAACAAATGTCGGGTCAAGTGATTGTGAGATAGAGAATACGACCAATTAATCTCCTATACACACTCGGGTCTTGATGGAAACCAAAGTGGGCCTACTCTTAAAGATCATTTGCAAGTTCCAGATGGGCCAATTACAAGATCAATGGCCAAGAAGATTAAGGAAGCAATGCACGGATTGGTGCAATCCACTTGGGATGAAGTTAGCAAGAGCCCAACACTCAAGATGGGCTTGAAAGAAGGAGAACCAGCTTTGATCCACTTGATTCAAGTTGTAGAAGACATGAGTTAGAGATAGGGCCTATTGTTATTGAAGACTTCCAATTTGGTTAAATGATTTATTTTATTAGTTTAGAATAAGTGGGCTTAAAGATGCCTTGCCCACACGTCTTATTTTTAAAGAACTAGGGTTTTCAAGAAGGCCTTGTATTTTGACCAATGGCTTATTTGGAAAGTTACTTTTTAGGAATTAGGGTTTCAAGAGGTACTGTAGCGTTACAGTAGCCGTACTGTAGCCGTGCGTACTGTAGCGAGACACTGTTCATCAGGGCATTTTGGGTAAAAAGGGGCTTTATTTTGGCTAGGGTTTTAATTAGGTTTAGTTTAAATACTCCTTGTAGCCTCATTTGAAGGTTAGACAATATTGAATGTTATTTGTGAGTTGAGGTTTTTCCTCTTGTTCTTGATTGAACTTTTGAACTTATCAAAGCTAAATCACAACCTTTGTGGCGTTCCTCCTTTGTAATCTAGGTTCTTGAGACGGGTGCTTCAACGGGTCTAGATTTCGATATAATCTAGGTTCTTGAAACGAGTTCTCATCCGGTCTAGGTTTTTCCATCCATTGACTTGAATTTGGCTTTCTTAGGGAATTTTCAAATTGATTGTGGGTTCAAGGAATTTCATTCCCGCGGGTTTATATCAAGTCTGATAATGGTTGGCCTGAAGATTGACTGAACTTGAGATTTTGCTCCATGGGAACTTTAGTTGGCTTGCTGCCCAAATTTCAAGAATATGCTAGAATGTCCAAAAGGTATTTCCTTTGGCACAAATGAATGCCCTTGGAGGATCTAGCAATTTCAATTGCAAGAAAATACCTCAATGAGCCAAGATCGTTTATTCTGAATTTGTTGTCAAGAAAATCCTTCAAGGCATTCACACAAGCAATATCATTACTAGCCACAAGTATGTCATCAACGTAAACAAGTAAAGCCATGAAAGAATCATTAACCTCTTTGGTGAAAAGGTTGTAATCAACCTTAGATTGGGAGCAACCAAATTCAATTAAAGAGTTGGAAAACTTAGAATACCATTGCCTCGAAGCTTGTTTGAGGCCATACAAACTTTTGAGTAACTTACAAACTTGAGTGGGTTTTCCTTTGGTGTAACCAAGAGGTTTCTTCATGCAAATGTCCTCATTTAAATCTCCATGTAAAAAGTCATTATTTACATCAAATTGATGTAAATGCCAGCCCTTAACTGAAGCAATGGCAAGGAGACACCTCACGGTTACCAATTTGGCAACAGGTGAGAATGTCTCATGAAAATCAACTCCTTCAAGCTGGGTGTAACCCTTGGCTACTAAACAGGCCTTTAATCTCTCAACTGAGCCATCGGAGTGATATTTAATTGATATGAACCCGCGGGAATCCAATCCCTTGAACTCACAATCAATTTGAAAACTCTCCAAGAAAGCCAAAATCAAGTCAACGGATGGAGAACCTAGACCTGATGAGAACTCGTTTCAAGAACCTAGATTATATTAAAATCTAGACCCGTTGAAGAACTCGTCTCAAGAATCCAGATTACAAGGAGGAACGCCACAAAGGTTGTGATTTACCTTTGATAAGTTCAAGAGTTCAATCAAGAACAAGAGGAGTAAAACTCAACTCACAATGAATAAATGCATCAAATTTCATAAATTTCTTAAAATGAGGCAACAAAGAGTATTTAAACCAAAACCTAATTTAAACCCTAGCCAAAATAAAGCCCCAACTTCCAAAAGTATCCCTGAGTGAATAGTGCCATGGCCACAGTATGGTGCTACAGTAACTACGCTATAGTACTTTTGAAACCCTAGTTTACTACAGTACTTCTTTAAACCCTAGTTCAACAAAATAATAAATTTTCCAACATGCCCTTGAATAGACCGCCCTTAAGTTCCTCCCATAATAAACTCAATTATTCTAAACTAATAAATTAAGTCATGTAAATGAATCAAACAAGTTGAAAGCCTTCAAGTGCCCAAAGCCTTTAAGTCATGTTGTTGCCCTCTTCTATTGTTTATCAAATGAATCAAAGCTTGATCTTCATCCTTCAAGCCCATCTTGAATATTGGACTCTTGCTAAACTTGTTTCAAGTGGATTGCATCAATTTTTGCATTGCCTCCTTGATCTTCTTGGCTCTTGACCTTGTAATTGGTCTCTCTGGAAGTTGCAAATGATCTTTAAAACTAGACCCACATTGGTTCCCATTATTAATTTTATAAACGTATTTACAATAAATTAGAACTTTTTCAGGAGGCAAATCTGCAAGTATCCAAGTGTTGTTGGCTTCTAAGGCAGCCAATTCAGTGTCCATGGCCTGACACCATCCCCGAGTGGCTCAGGGCTTGTCTATAGGTTTTTGGTTCAAAATGGGTAGAGATAGAAGTGAAAAAACTTGATAAGTGGGTGAAAAAGCATGATAAGATAAAAGTATTTTCAAGAGGAAAAGACTTACCTGGTAGAGGTCCAAGCTCTGTGGTCAAAAATTGGTTGGAAGGAATGAGAGTAGCCTGTTGACAATGGAAGTCCTGGAGGAATTTGGGTGCACTCCTATGTCTGGTTGACCTACGAGGAAGAGATGGGAGTGAAGGAAGGGGAGGAGGGGAAGAAAGGGAGGTAGAGGGAGAAGTTCGTAGTATAGATGGAGAAGAAACTGGTGGGGAGTGTCAGGAGTTGGTGTGGCAAAGATTGAAAAAGAGATTGAAAATTGATCAGCATTGGTGGGAGGGGGGCTGGGAGTATTTGAAGTGAGGTTATAGGAATGAAAATTGAAAGGAGTAGGTGTGGTGAGGGGGATGGTCGAGGGAGGAGATGAGTCATGCTCGGAAGACGTGGTATTGAATGGAAAAACTCCTTCATGAAACACAACTTCCCGAGAATACAAAATCTGGTTGGTTTGTATGTCTAATTGCTTGTAACCTTGCACTCCAAACGGGTAACCGAGGAACACACATCTCCTACCTCTCGGATCAAATTTCTTTCGTCCATGAGATAAAGTGGAAGCAAAACTAAGGCAACCAAAGACTCTCATGTGATGATAAGTGGGGGGTTTATTGAAAATGGTTTCAAAGGGGGTTTTATTGTGAAGTAATGGTGTCGGGGTCCTATTTATGATGTAAACTGCAGTTAGGATACAATCACTCCAATATTTGGGAGGAACATTTGATTGAAATTTTAGTGCACGAGCTACATTCATGATGTGTTGATGTTTACGCTCAACTTTCCCATTTTGTTGGGGTGTTTCGACACAACTTGTGTGGTGGATAATGCCCTTGGATTTGAAGAAATCTGTCATAGAGAATTCTTTGCCATTATCACTTCTAAGTACTTTGATTCTTTTGTCAAATTGTGTTTCAATTGAGGAGAAAAAACTCTCAATACATTGTCTTACTTCAAACTTGGTTTTGAGCATGTAGACCCATGTGGTCCTTGAGAAATCATTAACAAGAGTTAGGAAAAACCAAGAACCATCAATTGTAACAGTGAGGTGAGGGCCCCATATTTCATAGTGACCAATATCAAAAGCATGAAGAGACTTAGTTGTGGAAGTTGGAAAAGGAAGACGATGTTGCTTGGCCAAAGGGCAAACACAACAAGGTGATTGATTAATGGAATTCGTGGTCTGTCGTACAAGGGGATTAGTGATTAAAAGAAGTCTAGAAAATGAAATGTGACCAAGCCTATAATGCCACAAATCAGAATTGGAATCCTTGCAAGTAACAGAACCACTAAGAGGCTAGTCCTGATTAAGAAAAGCTAGAAAAACATCAACCAAAGCTGAGGGTGACACACCAAATCACAGCAAATGATATAGGCCTCATCTCACTTCACCCATCCCAATCGTTGTCCATGAGGCTAAGTCTTGTATAAAACACAAATGAGAAAAGAAAATAAGACAGCAAGCCAAGTAAAGAGCAAGCTTTTTGGTAGAAATTAAATTGAATTGAAAGGAGGGAACACAAAGCACATTTTGAAGCACTAGAGTTGGTGAGAGACGCACAACACCAATGTGAGTAACAAGGACAGCTGCACCATTAGGTAATTTAACCAAAGAGGAAATAGCGGCAGTGATGGATGTATAAAGAGAGGGGCAACAGATCATGTGATCTGTTGCTCCGGTATCGATAATCCAAGGGGTAGTTTGTGATGAAATAGGTGTGTGTGTGTGTGTGTGTGTATGTGTGTGTGAGTGGATAAACAGGTGACCATACCAGAAACTTTGAAGTTGTGAATAGGATGAGAAGATGTTGAGGGTTAAGCAACTGAGATGGAGGCCATGGCTGAACTGGAGTCCTTAGAATTCAGCAACGCAAGGAGTTGATTGTATTGGCTCTTGGTGAGAGCCATGGGCTCAGTAGGTTCCTCATCAATATCTTCATTGGAACAGGGCAAAGATAAAGCAACAACAACAGTGGAGCTCTTAGTCTTTCCATGGAGTTTATGACCAGGTGGATACCCGTGTAGTTTATGACACTTGTCAATGGAATGACCAGTCATGTTGCAATGGGAACACAGAGGTGGGGTAGCATTTCCTACCTTAAAACAATTCTCAAGAGAGTGGCCCATAATTTTACAATGAGTGCAGTAGGGGCGGACTGATTTTTGGTTTGGTTTGGAGGATGAAAACGTATTTTTAGCCAACATAACCATAAGGTCAGGGGTGGGGGATTGGTGAAGCATGAGTTGTTGACATTCTTGTTGTTGAATCATGGAGAAAACTCGATTAAGAGGGGGTAGGGGCGCAATAAGCATAATCTGATCTCGTGAAGAGGAATAAGGATTGTTGAGGCCCATGAGAAACTGTATAACAGAGTCTCTATCATAGCGAGTGTGAAGAATTTTCAACTTGCCACAATCACAATCAGGTAAATGGTCATAAATAGCCAATTCGTCCCAAAAAGCTTTCAAACGGCCAAAATAAATGCTAACAGAATTTTGACCTTGAGAGAGGCTAGCAAGGTCGCGTTTCAATTGGAAAATACGAGGACCATTTTGCTGAGTAAAACAGTCCTGAAGTTCGAGCCAAAGCATTATGGAATCATCGACTAGAGCAAGGCTGGATTTAACAGATGCGCTTACCGAATTTTGAAGCCAAGAGACTACGAGATCGTTGCATCGTTCCCAAGCTTCAAGGAGGGGATCTGCAGCATCGGTTGGTTTTGCAAGAGTGCCATTGATAAAACCAAGCTTTTTCTTGGCAAGAAGGGCATGACTGATGGAACGAGACCAACTAACATAGTTATCGGCGTTTAAAAGGTCCGAGACCAAAGCAGCAGCTAGATTATCACCATTGTCTATGCAAAAGGGATTGAAAGGATCTGAAAAGTTGAGATACCTTTCATTCGAAGGTTTGGGTGGAGGGGAGCGGTTAGAAACTTCTTTATCAGAGTTGCTTGACATAGCGTGGATTTGGGATCGAAGGGAGCTCTACATGTAACAAAATGAAATGCAGAGTAGTGAAACCCAAAAATTGGAGAGGAAAAATAAGAAATCTCTTTCTGTTATGTGTCTCGTTCTGTACATTGACCCGTGTATATATGTACATAAAAGAATATTCTAACAACTTATAAAATGAAAATACAATGTTGCCCTTATGTAAAACATAGCTAAACAAATAAAAATGACAAATGAGCTCTCAGCATTAGTTGGCACCTTCCTTCTGTTCAATAATAGAGATGTTGTTGAAGATTGAATGGTATGCTCCAATAGTGGCCATGGTGGTTCTTGAAGGCCACTGATCGAGGATCTCATAAAGAGATGGACGACCAAACCATGGCAGTGGATCACAGAAACCCGATCATGGGTTTGCGAGAAGAAAGCTGTTATGAAGCCCTAGAGGTGCATTTGGGGAAGACGAAGTACATGGAACTGGAAGAGATCGAGAATTGAGCTCAGCTCAGTTCCGTTCTGTATGAGTAGTAGTGAGTTGAGTAGTTGAGAAAATTATATGAGGCCCATCTAAACTGAATTTAAAATGTGTTTAGATATTAAGATGAGTTTAGTACTTTTTATAGGAAGTTGAAAAATGTTGTGGATCCCACATATAAAGATGTGTTAAGTTGAAAAAAATTGTGAGTCCCACGTATAAGGAGGTTTTGAGTTGAGATTAGTCCAATAATTTGAGAGTTGAGAGTTTGGATGTTAAACTCAACTTAAAATTAAACTGAGTTCAGGTGAGTCTTGCAACCAAACGTAGCCTAAGGCCCCCCGTTTGGATTTGAAACTCACCTCAACTCATATCATTTCATCATTACAATTTTTTCAAATTTCCAAACAAAATATAATAAACAATTCAATTTTTTCAAATCTCAAAATAATAATAATATTAAAAATAATATTCTTACAATATTTTATTCAACTCATCTCTGAATCCAAACGGAGCCGTGGGAAGCTTAGGGAAACTCAAGACGACGTTGTTCCAGAATGAAGAAGCAAGACGTTGCGTTTTGGGCCAGGCCAAAACGCAGCATTCAACTTAATCATTATGGTTGCTGTTTAGGCGAGGTTGTGTCATTTAAAACTTTAACTAAATGGTGTCGTTATTTGTAGTAGAGGGTTGTTTTTGGAGTTAGGCACCAAAAGGTGCATTCTATCTGTCAGTGTAGATCATGTTGTAGTGGTTACATTAGCTTACGCTACAGTTAGTTATAAAATGCATGATGCGTATATGGAGGAAACCAGTGAAAGGAAAAAGTTGTCAAGAATCTTCTGAACGTTTTTCTTCTGTAAGGAGGTTTGGGTTACCTCGAATAACCCAGTTAATTTATGAATTGGTAGTCATCTTTTTCCTTGGAATGTACTGTGTTTCTACGTGAGTGTTTACTGAGTGTTCTTACATTTACATAAAAAAGAGCTTAACAATTGGTATCTATGAGCCTCGGCCCTCATGGCTGATGCTACACGTTCTAAGCAGCAAAATGAAGGCCTCCAAAGGTAGATTGATCTGCTGGACAAAGGGCTATGTGATGTCTGCCAGAATCAGATTGCTGCCAATGCCAGGATGGATCAGATGATGGACATGATGTACACATTAGTAGCCAACCAAAATACTAATGCTACCAAAGACCTGCAAATCGCAAATAAAGGGGAGCAACATCAAAACAGAGGGGGATTTAAGAGAGGTATCCGACTAGATTTCCCTCATTTCGATGGGAAAAATCCATCGGGATGGATATTTAAAGTATCACAGTATTTCGAATATCACTAAACAGTTCCAGCTCAATGTTTATTGCTTGCTTCCTATCTCATGGAGGGGAAAGCTTTATTTTGGTACCACTCTTGCCACATCCTAGTTTAATAGCTGAGAAACATTGGTTCAAGCCTTACTTGTACGCTTTGGCCCTACTGCTTATGATGACCCAATGGAAACTCTAACTCGTCTTAAACAGACATCTACAATGCGGTGTACAAAGGCTTAGTTCGAGGCTCTATCCAACATATTACGTGGACTCTCTAACACCCATTAGCTGAGTTGTTTTCTCAACAGATTGAAAGACGAAATTAGGTTACCACTACGTATGTTTAAGCCTCTTAATTTGAATGCTGCATTTGGTTTGGCTCGCATACAAGAGGAATACATAAGTAGTACTCGTAAATCAATTAAGTAGAACAATGAGAAGGGAATGGTGCCAACTGGTCAGTTTACTAGCAGTTCCAATTTTGGGGGAGAAAATAATAGAGGGCAGAAATTTATTCAAAAATGAGTTTCCTCACTTTCTATGGATGAAAAACGAAAAAAGATTTATGTTATCATTGTGAGGAGAAGTGGAATCGGAACCATGTATGTAAATCCCCAAAGATTTACTTAATCCAAACTATTGAGGAAAGTGAAGATGGTGGGGCAGAATCCTAGGATACCTCAGCCTTGGAAGTGGAGGGGGAAATACCAACTCAGGTTGTGAATGTGGAACCTAAGAGTTCTCTTAATGCGCAGGCCAAGTGCTAGAACTATGAGGTTAATGGGGCTGATTGGGAAGGTGCAGGTGGTGATTTTGCTCAATTCTGGGAGCACACACAACTTCATTGACCCATCGATTGCACAAAAAGCCAGATTAGTAATGGACACTTCTCAAAGGGTGGTTGTGAAGATAGCTAATGGGCATGTTATCACCAGTCAATGTCATTGCATAGAGGTCACCACACAGATCCAAGGTACTAATTTCAGTCCCTCTTTTTATGTATTGTCCTTGGGTGGATCTGACGTTGTATTGTGAATTAAATGGCTAGAATTATTGGAGCCTATCATGTGGCGTTCCTCCTTGTAATCCGGGTTCTTGAGACAGGTTCTTCAACGGGTCTAGATTTTAATATAGTTTAGGTTTTTGAAACGAGTTATCTTTGGGTCTAGATTTTCCATCCATTTGACTTGATTTTGACTTTCTTGGATGACTTTTCAAATTGATTATGGGTTCAAGGGATTTCATTCCCGTAGGTTCATATCATTTGGTATCAGAGCCAGGTTTCTAATCAGGTCTGATTCTATCTTTTAATTTCTTGTTTCCTTAAATTTAATTTTAGGGCTACATTGTTCTAGGGTTGCCAAAAAAAAAAAAATTGCAGAAACAAAAAGTAGGCTGTCGAAATTTTTAGGGTTTTGGGTTTGGCTAAAATTTGCATCACCTAGGGTTTCAAAATTCTTGGGTTTAATGCATCTCTAAGTTTGTCAATTGCTTGAAGTGTCGTTCCATTGATTCTCTTCTATTTCATTGTCAATTTGTGTGTACTTGAATTCAATTGCTTGATTTTCACAATTGAGTATTGCTGTTTGTGATTGAATTAGAGAAGAAAAACGGAAAAGAAAAGAAAAGAAAGCGAAGGAAAGGAAAAGAAAAGAAAAGAAAAGAAAAAAAAGGAAAAGAAAAAAAAAATTTTAAAAAAAAAGAAGAAGAAGAAGAAAAGAAAATGTAGCATATTCAAAGGTTGCTACATAGTTACAACAAAGAGAAAGAAAAACATTTGTTGAATGAGTTTTATCATCAAAGGGACTGAATACATCTTTGTAGTTTGTATCTTATTTTATAATTACTCTTTCCCTCGTATAAATTTCTTGAGTCTCTTGTCATTTTATTCCTTCCTTGTTTCTTGTTTCTTGGATCTATATTACAGGTTGGAATAATACAAGGTTGTATTTTCTTGATTTAGTTCAACTAGTTCTTAAAGAACTTGAGCGGGAAAACTATTGAGGTAAAAGGCAAGAGAGTGTGAGAATATTATCGGGAAAAAATCGATTAAGAGTGAAACACGAGTGGAGTGCCATTATTCAAGTGTAAACACGTAAGAGAGTGTGTGAGGATTTCCACTAACATTCTTTTGTGCAGCACTTTACAATGTCTCACTGGAGTGGCTCTTCACCAAAGGAGATGGTAGATAACTCATCCTTTATGTTGCAACCATGCAACAACAGTTTGAGCGGTTGAACTTGGTGCTGGGTGAAGTGAGGGATAGGACAGATCATCAAGATGCGGTAATTAGAAATCTACAGGACAGGAGAGATAGGAGGCAAAGTGATACGAACCCGCGGGATTAAAATCCCTCCTCGAACCCACAATCAATTTGAAAACTCCCCAAGAAAGCCAAATTCAAGTTCATGGATGGAAAACCTAGACCCGATGAGAACTCGTTTCAAGAACCTAGATTATATCAAAATCTAGACCTGTTGAAGAACCCGTTTCAAGAACCTTGATTACAAAGGAGGAACGCCACAAAGGTTGTGATTTACCTTTGATAAGTTCAAGAGTTCAATCAAGAACAAGAAGAGAAAACTCAACTCACAAATAAAATTCAATATTGTCTAACTTTCAAATGAGGCTACAAGGAGTATTTAAACTAAACCTAATTAAAACCTTAGCCAAAATAAAGACCATTTTTACCCAAAATGCCCTGATGAACAGTATCTCGCTACAGTACCGCTGCTACAGTATGGCTACAGTAACACTACAGTACCTCTTGAAATCCTAATTCCTAAAAAGTAACTTTCCAAATAAACATTTGGCCAAAATGCAAGGCCTTCTCGAAATCCCTAGTTCATTAAAAATAAGACGTGTGGGCCAGGCATCTTCAAGCCCACTTATTCTAAACTAATAAAATAAATCATTTAACCAAATTGGAAGTCTCCAATAACAATAGGCCCTATCTCTAAGTCATGTCTTCCACAGCTTGAATCAAGTGGATCAAAGTTGGTTCTCCTTCTTTCAAGCCCATCTTGACTGTTGGGCTCTTGCTAGCTTCATCCCAAGTGGATTGCACCAATCCGTGCATTGCTTCCTTGATCTTCTTGGCCCTTGATCTTGTAATTGGCCCATCTGGAATTTGCAAATGATCTTTAAGAGTAGGCCCAACTTGGTTTCCATCACGAAGTGAGTCTAGTGTTGAAAATGGGTATGAGAAAGAAGAGTATGGTGATTCTCTTGTTACCAGGCGTGCACTCAATACACAAATTAAGATGGATGATACAGAACAGCAGTGCAAGAACATTTTTCATACTAGATGCCACATCAACAAAAAGGTATGTAGTATGATCATTGATCTTATGAGTTGTATTAATTTGGCTAGCACTACTTTAGTTGAGAAATTGATATGAACTCCACCAACAATTGTGATGAAACCCGATAACAATGATGGCTTGGAACCCCAAGATCGTATTGACAAGATTTGTTGAGCCTTGACCAGTCACCCAACTAGATGAAAACCAAGACTACGAAGGATTGAAAACGCCACACCAAGAAATCATAATCAAGGTGATAAGTTTGGAGCTTGAACGCCACAAGATTAACTTGATAAGTTCAAAGAGTTCTTTGAAGAACCAAGAGGAACACAAGACCTCACAAAGAGAAATAAGCTTCTAAAATTTCCAATCTGATATTAAAACTCGAAATAACCCCTCTATATACTTGGAACAACCCTCCAAGAATTGGAAAAGTCATAACTACAGCTTTTAAAAGCAACACAAATATTAACATAACAAGTCCCACGATTTTTAGGCCTTTTGGACTTCTAGAGGCAGCCAACCAGAAATGACTAAATGACAAATTCAATGTATTTCAGGTACCCAGGCAAGACCAAGTTCATTCACCTATTTAATATTCTTGAAACTTAACAAATTCACGTCCTTTAATGGACAGACCATTCATCATATTTCTACGTGCTAATTAGTCTCTTCAATTGCCTTGATGACATGGACTAAGTCTTGAATATTATTTGAGCCCATCTTGGTCTTTTTAGAATCAGCCCAATTCTCTTGGATTAGCCCATTTAGTGCTTCCTTGAAACGTTTGGCTCTAAGTCTTGTAATTGGGCCACTAGGAAGTGACAAATGGTCTTGTGCAAATTCAGCTCCATTCCCACTTGTATGATCAGCATGTCCAGCTCCTTAGTTTGCATCATTCTCCCCTCTTGAGAAGGATTTGTCCTCAAATCATCACCTACATCAAAAGGAGACAAATCAGCAACATTAAAGCTTGCACTGACACCATACTCACCTGGTAAGTCAAGCTTGTAGGCATTATCATTGATGCGTTCTACTACTTGAAATGGCCCGTCACCCTGAGGTAGGAGTTTTGAATGTCGCTTCTGTGGAAAACGGTCCTTCCTTAAGTGCAACCAAACCCAATCTCCTGGTTGAAACACTACCTTCTTGCGTCCCTTGTTGGCTTGATGGACATATTGTTTAGTCCTCCTTTCAATGTTCAGCCGTGCCTTTTCATGAATCATCTTTACAAATTCTGCCTTCTTTTTGCCTTCTAAGTTCACACGTTCACTCAAAGGTAAAGAAGTTAAATCCAAAGGTGACAATGGGTTAAAGCCATAAACAATTTCAAATGGTGAAAACTTAGTTGCAGAATGTATACTTCTATTGTAAGCAAATTCAACATGTGGCAAACAATCTTCCCATGCTTTCAAGTTCTTTTTAATGATAGCACGCAACAAAGACGACAAAGTTCTATTTACTACTTCAGTTTGGCCATCCGTTTGTGGATGACAAGTAGTAGAAAACAACTTAGTTCCCAGCTTTCCCCACAAAGTCTTCCAAAAGTAACTCAAAAACTTTGCATCCCTATCAGAAACAATGGTCTTAGGCATACCATGTAACCTAACAATTTCTTTGAAGAACAAATCAGCTATATGTGATGCATCATCAGTTTTATGACATGCAATGAAGTGTGCCATCTTGGAAAATCTATCTACCACCACAAAAACTGAATCTCTCCCCCTCTTAGTCCTAGGTAAACCTAAAACAAAATCCATAGAAATATCAGTCAAAGGTTCACTAGGTATTGGCAAAGGGGTGTACAAACCATGGGGTTTCAACTTAGACTTAGCCTGTTTACACGTGATACACTTCTCACAAATTCTTTCCACATCACGTTTCATATGAGGCCAAAAAAAATGTTCATGCAAAATTCCTAAAGTCTTAACTACACCAAAATGACCCATCAAACCACCACCATGAGCTTCTCTCGCAAGCAATTCGCGCAAAGAACATATTGACAAACACAATTTATTTTCCCGAAACAAAAATCCATCATACCTATAAAACTTACCAAATGCCATTTTTTCACATGCATTGAACACATCACCAAAATCAGAATCTTGAGCATACAATTCCTTAATGTATTCAAAGCCAAGCATTTTTGTATCTAAAATGGAAAGTAAGGCATACCTTCGGGACAATGCATTAGCCACCACATTTTCCTTACCTTGCTTATATCTGATCACATACGGAAATGTTTCAATGAATTCCACCCACTTGGCATGGCGTTTGTTCAACCTTTGCTGTCCTTTCAAATGCTTCAAAGACTCATGATCTGTGTAAATCACAAACTCCTTTGGCCATAGATAGTGTTGCCAATTTTCCAAAGCCCTCACCAAGGCATACATCTCCTTATCATAAGTAGGGTAATTTAGGGCTGCCCCACTCAACTTTTCACTGAAATAAGCAATTGGACGGCCTTCTTGCATCAAAATACCTCCAATATCTATGTCTGAAGCATCACACTCAATTTCAAAAGTTTTAGCAAAGTTAGGTAAAACAAGCAAAGGCGCATTAGTTAACTTTTCTTTAATCAGACTAAATGCCTTTTCTTGTTCTTTTCCCCACTTAAACGGCACATTTTTCTTGATGACTTCAGTAAGAGGGGCGGCTAAGCTACTAAAATCACGCACAAACCGTCTATAGAAGCTAGCTAAGCTGTGGAAACTCCTCACTTGGCTGACTGTTGTAGGCGTTGACCACTCTTGGATTGCCTTCACCTTTTCCTCATCCACCTCAATTCCTCTCTTACTAACAACAAAACCAAGAAACACAAGCTTGTCCGTGCAAAAGGTGCTCTTTTTGAGGTTAGCAAACAACTTTTCTTTCCTTAGAATTTTCAAAACAGATTTCAAATGCATTACATGTTCTTCCAAATTTTTGCTATAGATCAGGATATCATCAAAATACACAACTACAAATCTGCCAATAAATGCTCGCAAAACATGGTTCATCAAACGCATAAATGTGCTCGGAGCATTAGTTAAACCGAAAGGCATCACTAACCACTCATACAAACCGTATTTAGTCTTAAAAGCAATTTTCCATTCATCACCTTCTTTCATCCTAATCTGATGATATCCACTCTTAAGATCAATTTTTGTAAAGACACAAGAACCATGCAATTCATCCAGCATATCATCTAGTCTAGGAATGGGATGACGATACTTTACCGTTATGTTGTTGATGGCTCGGCAGTCAACACACATCCTCCATGTTCCATCCTTCTTAGGAACTAACAGCGCACCGGAACCGCACAAGGACTCATACTTTCACGGACAAACCCCTACTCCAATAATTCACTTACTTGCCTCTGAAGTTCCTTGGTCTCCTCGGGATTACTCCTATAAGCAGGTCGGTTTGGAATTTATGCACCAGGTATGAATTCAATTTGATGTTCAATCCCTCGGATTGGAGGTAAACCATAAGGTACCTCTTCAGGAAGGACATCTTCAAACTCCTACAAAAGAGAAACAATATTGCTCGGCAAAGTACCAACGAGATCATTAGTACATAAAAGAGCCTCCTTGTACATGACTACAATAAGGGGCTGGTGTGAAAATAATGCTCTCTTGATCTCACTTTTTTTTGCAATGTAATTGAATTTTTCCTCTCTTGCTCTCACTATAGCCGAAATCCTCTCTCTTTCTTTTTCACTCCGATCAATGCTTTTCTCTCATTATTTTTGAAAGTCTTTTTTTTAGTTTCGGCCTTCCTTTCCTTTTCCTTTTTTTTTTCATTCGAACTTTGTAACTTTAATTGGTCCTCCCTGACCTGTTTTGGAGTTAATGGAACAAGAGTAATAGGTTGCCTATTAAGAATGAAGGAATACTTATTTGTGAATCCATCATGCGTAACCCTCAGATCATACTGCCATGGTCTTCCCAACAGTAAATGGCATACGTGCATAGGAACCACATCACAAAGCACCTCATCCTCATATTTGCCAATGGATAATGCCACCAACACTTGTCTTGTCACGTTGATTTCCCCACATTCATTCAACCACTGAAGCCGATAAGGTTGAGGATGTTTCAAGGTAGTTAAAACCAATTTCTCCACCAAATAAGTGCTGGCTATCACCAAATAAGAGTAGTTCCTTAGGATGTGACTAAAACGTCATTTAGCACTCATGAGGGAAATTATGAGTTCTTAGTAATGCCGTTTGGATTTACTAATACTCCGTCAACCTTCCAAGGATTTATGCATCATATTTTTCGCCCTTATTTGAGGAAGTTTGTACTAGTATTCTTTGATGACATACTAGTGCACAACAAAGGGTGGAGTGAACATTTGGGGCATTTGGAGAAGGTGCTGGAAATTTTGATGAAAAATCAGTTGTTTGCCAAACTTTCTAAATGTGAGTTTGGGTTTCAAGAAGTGGATTATTTGGGGCATGTTATAAATGCAAAGGGTAATGGTCGATCTAAACAAGGTGAAAGCAATGTTGGAATGGCCTATCCCAACAAGTGTGAAGTCTCTAAGGGGTTTTTTGGGCCTCAACGGGTATTACCGGAAATTTATGAAGAACTATGGCACCATTGCTACCCCACTTATAGATTTACTAAAAAAGAATATTTTTTTGTGGTTGGATGAAGCTTTAAGGGCTTTTAATGAGCTGAAGTCAGTAGTTACAAGTCCACCAGTGCTTAAGTTGCTGGAATTTTCTAAATCCTTCACTATTGAGTGTGACACTAGTGGGAAAGGAATTGGGGCAGTGCTAACGCAGTCGGGACAACCTCTTGCATTTCTATAACGCTTTGTCCTTGTAGTGGGACTTTTTATAAAATAGTTTTATAGAAGAGGAGACGGGAGTTACTGACCCTTTTAAAATTTTTGCTTCCATACTCAGGGTGCAAGACTTTACATTACAAAATAAAATATGTTTGAGAATAAAAGAGCTTTACAACAGAAAACATCAATCTTAAAATAAAAAGGACTCTCATACAATTAAAACTCTCATGCCTAGACTTCCATGCTCTTCTGCTTGGGCTGTGTCTGTCCTGACGCATTCTGCTCATTTAGTTCCTGTGGGGGGAGGGACATACATAAAAATTAAAATGAGTCGAATACTCAGTAAGCATTACTTCATACGTTAAAATATACTAACATAAATTTTCATTCATGCATTTTCTATACGTACATAAGACATACATTCATTTTGAAAACATCACTAAGAGGGGTTTTTCTTAAAAGTGGTTTTTTTTTTCGTAAAACATTTCTCCTGTCTGTGCCTTCATTTCTTAAAGAACTAACTGCATTCATACATTCTCTTATCACTTTTCTTTGGCTTATACACACTATTACGTCTCGTGTGTTAGGGTTAGTAGTTTTCCTTTGGACCTGGATTCCGCTAGTGGCCACAGGTTGGGAATCTCTTTCAGTTAGGGGCCAGTACTACTTACCTGGCATTACAATCTGTCCAGTCCTTTGGTACCATCATTCATTCAGTCATGGCCGTTACATATTTTCATACATTAAAACATTCATTTCCTTTCATTCAGTCCTTTCCTTTTCAGTCATTTATCAATCCATTCATGAGAAAATGTTATTTAAAAGCATGAGCTTAAACATCATCTTTCACGACATCCATAAAGTATAAGTTCATAGGGACATTTTAAAACACTTTCTTTGATCATTTAATGATATGAACCCGTGGGAATAAAATCCTTTGAACCCACAATCAATTTGAAAACTCCCCAAGAAAGCCAAAAATCAAGTCAAGGATGGAGAATCTAGACCCGATGAGAACCCGTTTCAAGAACCTAGATTATATTAAAATCTAGACCCGTTGAACAACCCGTCTCAAGAACCCAGATTACAAAGGAGGAACGCCACAAAGGTTGTGATTTACCTTTGATAAGTTCAAGAGTTCAATCAAGAACAAGAAAAGAAAACTCAACTTACAAATAAAATTCAATATTGTCTAATCTCTCAAATGAGGCTACAAAGAGTTTTTAAACCCAAACCTAATCAAAACCCTAGCCAAAATAAAGCCCCTTTTACCCAAAATTACCCTTGATGAACAGTACCGGCTACAGTACCTGCGGCTACAGTAACCCCTACAATAAATTGATGAAACCCTAGTTCCTAAAATGTAACTTTCCAAATAAGCCCTTGGCCAAAATACAAAGCCTTCCCAAAAACATAGTTCATAAGAAATAAGACATGTGAGCTAAGCATCTTCAAGCCCACTTATTTTAAACTAATAAAATAAATCATTTAACCAAATTAGAAGTCTCCAATAACAATAGGCCGTATCTCTAAGTCATGTCTTCCACAGCTTGAATAAAGTGGATCAAAGCTGGTTCTCCTTCTTCAAGCCCATCTTGAGTGTTGGGCTCTTGCTAGCTTCATCCCAAGTGGATTGCACCAATCCGTGCATTGATTCCTTGATATTCTTGGCCCTTGATCTTGTAATTGGCCCATTTGGAATTTGCAGATGATCTTTAAGACTAGGCCCACCTTGGTTCCCATCATTCCCCTTCTCCTCAAAAGGATTCGATCTCGAATCTCCACCTGGATCAAAAGGAAAAATATTAGTAACATTGAAAATAGCAAAAACATGATACTTACCTACTTCATATGTATTTTCATTAATTTTCTCAAGAAATTGAAATTGTTCATCCAAGCTACTCCTATCATCAACAAGCAAAGCCATCAAAGGTAAATGAGTTAGTGGATTAAAATCATAAACAACCTCAAATGGAGAATAAGAAATAGTAGTATGCAAGGTTTTATATGCACACTCTAATAAGGGCAAATGATACTCCCACAAACGTTCATGAAACACACCTAAAGTTTTTCTTACACCACTCCAATTATATGCAAACTCAATGAATGGCAAGTAATACTTCCACAAATGTTCATGCAACACGTTAATGAATGACAAATGATACTTCCAAAAACGTTCATGCAATACGTCAGTGAATGGCAAATGATACTCCCACAAACATTCATGCAACATATTGAAAGTCTTCCTTACACCAAAGTTACCCAACAAACCACCATGTCTATCACACATAAGCAACTTAAGCATAAAACTAGTTGGCACACAAAATCTAAACAAGTACCAATCTAATTTATAGAACTTACCAAACGATGTTTTTTCATATGTTCCATACAGACTAGCAAAGTCATAATCATTAGCATGCAATTCCTTATTATATTCAAGTCTCAACAATTTTGCATCTAAAATGAAGATAAGGACGTACCTTCTTGCTAAAGCATCAACCACAAAATTTTTCATACCTTGTGTGTATTTGAATACATGAGGAAAAGTCTCAACACAGTCCTCCCGCTTAGCATGCATTATAGTCAACGACTTAGCTTGTCCCTTCAAGTGTGAAAAAGACTCATGTTCTTCAAAGGAAGGTCGGTTAGGAATTGTCGCACCTGGCACAAAATCAATGTAGTACTCTATCTCCCTAATAGGTGGCAATCCACTAAACACACCTCTAGGAAACATGACCTCATATCCCTACAACAAAAAGACAATAACACTAGACAAAGATACGTCAAGTTCGTTAGTATTAAGACTCGCCTTAGCATAAAAACTCACATTTCTTTTTGTTTTTCTCTCACTTTCTTCACTCTCTCTTTTCTTTCCACAATTCTTTTCTTTTTCACTCTCTTTTTGCTTTTCACTCTCTTTTTTTCTGTCACTCTCATTTCTTTCATCTTGTTTTGAACTCTCGACCTAACAACTGTTTTTCAACTAATTCTCTCATTCTCTTGAGGTTTCAGCCTCACCCTCATCTTTTATCTCTCTCATTTTACTCTCTCTCTCGTTTTCGGCCTCACTATTTCTTTTTTTCTCAATCTCACTTTCACTCTTGCTCTTTAGCTCAATCTCCTTTTCACTTTTTCTTTTTTGATCACACTCATTTTCACTCTTTCTTTTTTTAGCAACCTCACTTTTCAGTTTCAAATGGTCCCCATGGACTTGTGTTGGAGTTAAAGGAGCAAGTTTGATTGTTTTTCCATCCTTTTCAAAACTGTACATGTTCCTTAACCCATCATGGATCACCTTCTTGTCATACTCCCATGGCTTCCCCAACAAAATATGACCAGCATGCATAGGCACTACATCACAAAGGACCTTATCCTGGTATTTTCCAATTGAAAAAGTAACTACCACTTGTTTATTGACCCTAACCTCCCCACAATCACTCGACCACTGCAACATGTATAGTCTAGGGTGTTTTAAGGTAGGTAAATTCAATTTCTCAACTAAAGTAGTGCTAGCCAAATTAATATAACTCCGCAAATCAATGATCATACTACATACCTTGTTGTTGATGTGGCATCTAGTATGAAAAATGTTCTCGCTCTGCTTCTCTGTATCATCCATCTTAATTTGTATATTGAGAGCATGCCTGGCAACAAGAGACTCACGATACTCTTCATTCTTACAGTTATGTTCAATACAAGGTTCACTCCTCCTCCTATCTCTCCTGCCTTGTAAATTTCTAATTACCTCTTCTTGATGATCCATCCTATCCCTCACTTCATCTAACACCAAGTTCAACCGCTTAAACTGTTGTTGCATGGATTGCAACACAAATGATGAGTTATCTACCATCCCCTTTGGTGAAGAGCCAGTCTGATGAGACATTGTAAAGTGCTGCACAAATGAATGTTAGTGAAAAAACCTCACACACTCCCTTACGTGTTTACACTCGAATAATGACATTTCACTCGTGTTTCACTCCTAATTGGCTTTTCCTCGATAATAGTCTCACACTCTCTTGCCTTTTACCTCAATAGTTTTCCCGCTCAAGTTCTTTAAAAACTAGTTGAACTAAATCAAGACAATACAACCTTGTATTATTCCAACTAGTAATATAGATCCAAGAAACAAGAAACAAGGAAGGAATAAAACGACATGGGACTCAAGGAATTTATATGAGGGAAAGAGTAATTATAGAACACGATACCAACAACAAATATGTATTCAGCCCCTTTGAGGATAAAACTCAATCAACAAATGTTTTTCATTGTCTTTGTTGTAACTATGTAGCAACCTTTAAATGCTACCTCTCCTTATCTTCTTCTCCTTCTTCTTCTTCTTCTTCTTCTTTTTTTTTTTTTTCCGAATTTTCTTAGTTTTTCTTTTCCTTTCCTTTCCTTTCTTTTCTTTTCTTTTCCTTTCCTTTCTTTGCTTTTCTTTTCTTTTTTTCTAATTCAATCACAAACAGAAATACTCAATTGTAAAAATCAAGCAATTGAATTGAAGCACACAAGAATCGACAACGAAATAGAAGAGAATCAATGGAACGACATTCCAAGCAATTGACAAACTCAGATATGCATTAAACCCTAGAATTTTGAAACCCTAGGTGATGCAAATTTCAGCTAAACCCAAAACCCTTAGAATTCTGGCAGCCTACTTTTCGTTTCTGCAATTTTTTTTTTTTCCAACTCTAGAACAATGTAGCCCTAGAATTAAATTTAAGGATGCAAGAAATTAAAAGATAGAATCAGACCTGATTGGAAACCTTGCTCTGAATACCAAATGATATGAACCCGTGGGAATAAAATCCCTTGAACCCACAATCAATTTGAAAACTCCTCAAGAAAGCCAAAAATCAAGTCAAGGATGGAGAATCTAGACCCGATGAGAACCCGTTTCAAGAACCTAGATTATATTAAAATCTAGACCCGTTGAAGAACCCCTCTCAAGAACCCAGATTACAAAGGAGGAACGCCACAAAGGTTGTGATTTACCTTTGATAAGTTCAAGAGTTCAATCAAGAACAAGAGGAGAAAACTCAACTCACAAATAAAATTCAATATTGTCTAATCTCTCAAATGAGGCTACAAAGAGTTTTTAAACCCAAACCTAATCAAAACCCTAGCCAAAATAAAGCCCCTTTTACCCAAAATTACCCTTGATGAACAGTACCGGCTACAGTACCCGCGGCTACAGTAACCCCTACAATAAATTGATGAAACCCTAGTTCCTAAAATGTAACTTTCCAAATAAGCCCTTGGCCAAAATACAAGGCCTTCCCAAAAACATAGTTCATAAGAAATAAGACATGTGAGCTAAGCATCTTCAAGCCCACTTATTTTAAACTAATAAAATAAATCATTTAACCAAATTAGAAGCCTCCAATAACAATAGGCCGTATTTCTAAGTCATGTCTTCCACAGCTTGAATAAAGTGGATCAAAGCTGGTTCTCCTTCTTCAAGCCCATCTTGAGTGTTGGGCTCTTGCTAGCTTCATCCCAAGTGGATTGCACCAATTCGTGCATTGATTCCTTGATCTTCTTGGCCCTTGATCTTGTAATTGGCCCATCTGGAATTTGCAGATGATCTTTAAGACTAGGCCCACCTTGGTTCCCATCATTTAAAGCATCGCTTAAAGTATAAGGCATAAGCCTCACATCTCATTTCATGAAAATATATACAATACATACTACATATAGTCATTCATTTACATGCATACACTTAATACTTAGGTTGCATAAAAAGGAGCTGCCAAGAAGGGTCATCACATACGTATACCTTTGAACACTTATACTTAGCATGCTTTCATAAAACATTATTTCATTTCATTTTGTAAAACATCGTAAAGGAAAAATATTTCATTTTCATTTCATATCATTTTACAAAACTCTAGAAGAGTATGAACATAAAACTTACCTGAAGTCCATGCTACTTTCATATCATGCAGTCCATTCATGTGCGTGTCAGATGGCAACCTACATGCATACACATAACCTTAGTGTCATTCTCTATCTAGGGCATAAACAACTAAACTAGAAATAGAACTAACTTCACTTGGAACACTCTCCTTCCATCCTTGGGCTCTTACGTGCCATTTACTATGTTAAAACCTTCTGGGATCCACTTATGGTCACTACCTCTTCCAAACTTGAAGTTCTACTTCGAGTGCTTTCCCACTAGAGTGAACCCTATGATTCACCTTAGGGTTAAGACACTAAGACCTCCATTTTATTCTTCTCATTAACCTCAATCCCAATGCATGACTCAGACCGACTAAGTCATGCATCCCAACCTAGACAACACATACGTCACTTTCTACATTCGAGTTTACGCTTCCACGTCGTCATCATCATTCTCATCCACGCTGATGGGAACCAAGGTGGGCCTAGTCTTAAAGATCATTTGCAAATTCCAGATGGGCCAATTACAAGATCAAGGGCCAAGAAGATCAAGGAATCAATGCACGGATTGGTGCAATCCACTTGGGATGAAGCTAGCAAGAGCCCAACACTCAAGATGGGCTTGAAGAAGGAGAACCAGCTTTGATCCACTTTATTCAAGCTGTGGAAGACATGACTTAGAGATACGGCCTATTGTTATTGGAGGCTTCTAATTTGGTTAAATGATTTATTTTATTAGTTTAAAATAAGTGGGCTTGAAGATGTTTAGCTCACATGTCTTATTTCTTATGAACTATGTTTTTGGGAAGGCCTTGTATTTTGGCCAAGGGCTTATTTGGAAAGTTACATTTTAGAAACTAGGGTTTCATCAATTTATTGTAGGGGTTACTGTAGCTGCGGGTACTGTAGCCGGTACTGTTCATCAAGGGTAATTTTGGGTAAAAGGGGCTTTATTTTGGCTAGGGTTTTGATTAGGTTTGGGTTTAAAAACTCTTTGTAGCCTCATTTGAGAGATTAGACAATATTGAATTTTATTTGCGAGTTGAGTTTTCTTCTCTTGTTCTTGATTGAACTCTTGAACTTATCAAAGGTAAATCACAACCTTTGTGGCGTTCCTCCTTTGTAATCTGGGTTCTTGAGACGGGTTCTTCAACGGGTCTAGATTTCAATATAATCTAGGTTCTTGAAACGAGTCCTCATCGGGTCTAGATTCTCCATCCTTGACTTGATTTTTGGCTTTCTTAGAGAGTTTTCAAATTGATTGTGGGTTCAAGGGATTTCATTCCCGCGGGTTCATATCACACGCATATCACACGACTCTAAGCCAACTCTGAGGCTCAAACATCATGTACCTATGCTTAGGATAGATTACCCATTACACATAGTAAATCCATCTGGCACATATGTTTTACCAGATTACACATGTACCTTACCTCCTTATCACTTAAGATCAACATATAACACGTCGATCACCTCTTTATGTAAACAAGCCCATACTCCAATACCATCCTTCTCTTAACCCGGCTAGCATGAGTCTTCATACTACCCATCCCTCTTGATAGTTCATCCCAACACTTAAACAATAAGACTCCATTCATAACTACACCTTACGTCACGTCATATACCTTGAGACTACTCCCAAGCTACATCGTGACCTTGTCACGTCAACTGACATCCTGCTACATCATTTCTATGCCAACTCTTAACTCATCATGAATACGGTCCTTCACATACACCTGTCACATCGTGACATCTCATCACGTTCCCGTTACGTCGCTCTTACACTAACTCCTCACTCATCACAAGCATGACTTCTTGTTTAACCATGTCACTTTGTGACATTCCCCCTTCATGCTTCCGTTGCGCCACTCTTACACTATTCTGTCACTTCACACATATTCCCAGCCATAAGTCAACTACACGGTGACACCTAATACCTTAGACTACAGGCCATATCAAAGTTACTTCAGGACACTGTTCCACAGTTCCTGACACTACTCATCACGCTCTACGCTCATCAACTACGTAACCATCCTTATCTTCACGACATGCCACACGGTGTATCGCTTCACCTCATAGAGTACACTCCAAGGGTACTCCTTTCACACACACAACGTCACATCACCACTACGGCATACACGCCATATGGTGCATCACTCTACCACATGGAGTACACTCCACATGTACTCCCTTCACATAACGCTGCGCCACACAGAGTACACTTCACGTGTACTCCTCATTCCACATTACGCTAGGAAGGTATATTTCATGTATACTCTCCTCATTCCACTCTAGGCCATGATAGCACACTCTCTTCCCAATCCACCACTACGCCACGTATTTCACAACCACACTTCACAACACACTGTCCAACTACGCCCAACACTTTACATACACAGCACATCACATCACCACACCAGCAAACTCCACAAATACTAATAGCAGAATCCATAATCTAACCAACCAACTAACATAATAACGAGGATAAAGGAAAGAGAGTTATACCATCGACGAGATAACTCGTGCATTGCTCGTTGTCCAGCATGACCAATGGCGTTGAAAGCCACTAGCTTGGGAGGTAGTGATCACTACTGTGACCTTACAACAGGACTATCTCGGGGACCGGATTTAGGATTCTAGTGGGTAGATCTAGGCTATGCGAGGGTGACCAACATGGTGGGGAGTTCGTGGGTGGCAGCTAAGGTCATGTACAGTGGCAGTTAGCCACGTATAATGGTTGTCCATCATGTATGGTGGCTGTTTGGGCATTTGGATAGCTAGGTGTGGTCTTGGAAGGGCTCATGGTGGCCTTGTGGTGGCGGTGAGGGGCAGAACACGACTGATCGAGTCGTGTACAGTGCCTCCGAGAGGGTGAGGATGTATGATATGAACCCGTGGGAATGAATTCCCTTGAGCCCACAATCAATTTCAAAACTCCCCAAGAAAGCCAAAAATCAAGTCAAGGATGGAGAATCTAGACTTGATGAGAATCCGTTTCAAGAACCCGTCTCAAGAACCCAGATTACAAAGGAGGAACGCCACAAAGGTTGTGATTTACCTTTGATAAGTTCAAAAGTTCAATCGAGAACAAGAGGAGAAAACTCAACTCACAAATAAAATTCAATATTGTCTAATCTCTCAAATGAGGCTACAAAGAGTTTTTAAACCCAAACCTAATCAAAACCCTAGCCAAAATAAAGCCCATTTTACCTAAAATTACCCTTGATGAACAGTACCGGCTACAGTACCCGTGGCTACAGTAACCCCTACAATAAATTGATGAAACCCTAGTTCCTAAAATGTAACTTTCCAAATAAGCCCTTGGCCAAAATACAAGGCCTTCCCAAAAACATAGTTCATAAGAAATAAGACATGTGAGCCAAGCATCTTCAAGCCCACTTATTCTAAACTAGTAAAATAAATCATTTAACCAAATTAGAAGCCTCCAATAACAATAGGCCGTATCTCTAAGTCATGTCTTCCACAGCTTGAATAAAGTGGATCAAAGTTGGTTCTTCTTCTTTCAGACCAATCGTTATTGTTGGGCTCTTGCTGGCTTCATCCCAAGTGGATTGCACCAATCCTTGCATTGCTTCCTTGATCTTCTTGGCCCTTGATCTTGTAATTGGCCCATCTGGAACTTGCAAAGGATCTTTAAGAGTAGGCCCACCTTGGTTCCTATCAATGCATGTGAAGGCTAAGGGTGGCTGGGGACTATGTGATATGAACCCGAGGGAATGGAATCCCTTAAGCCCACAATCAATTTGAAAACTCACCTAAGAAAGCCAAAATCAAGTCAATGAAAGGAGAATCTAGACAAGATGAGAACTCGTTTCAAGAACCTAGATTATATTAAAATCTAGACCATTTGAAGAACTTGTCTCAAGAACCCAGATTACAATTAGGAACACCACAAAGATTGTGATTTACCTTTGATAAGTTCAAAAGTTCTATCAAGAACAAGAGGAGTAAAACTCAACTCACAATGAATTAATTTATCAAATTTTATAAACTTATTAACATGAGGCTACAAAGAGTATTTAAAACAAAACCTAATTAAAACCTAGCCAAAATAAATCCCCATCTTTCAAAAATGCCCCTTGAGTGAATCGTGCCGCATCTACAGTGCGGCTACAGTACTCGCTACAGTAACTTCTTGAAACCCTAGTTCAATTAAATAATAAATTTTCCAACATACCCTTACATAGGCCCCCCTTAAGTCATTCCCATAATAAACTCAATTATTCTAAAGTAATAAACTTAAGTCCTTTAAATGAATTAAACAAGTTGGAAGCCTTCAACTGCCCAAAGCCTTTAAGTCGTGTTGTTGCCCTCTTCCATAGCTTATCAAATGAATCAAAACTGGATCTTCATCCTTCAAGCCCATCTTAAATGTTGGGCTCTTGCTAAACTCGTCCCAAGTGGGTTGCATCAATTCTTGCATTGCCTCACTAATATTCTTGGCTCTTGATCTTGTAATTGGCCCATCTGGAAGTTGCAAAAGATCTTTAAGACTAGGCCCGCCATGGTTCCTATCATTCTCCCTCTCCTCAAAAGGATTAGACCTCGAATCTCTACCTGGATCAAGGGGAAAATGGTTAATAACATTGAAAATAGCAAAAACATGATACTTACTTGGAAGATCCATTTGATATGCATTATCATTAATTTGTTCAAGAATTTGGAAAAGTCCATCCAAACTACTCCCAAATTTTTAAATTCTTATGAACAACAGTGCATAAAAGTTGAGTTAAAGTTCTATTAACTACTTCGGTCTGACCATCATCCTGCAGATGACAAGTAGTGAAAAATAATAGTTTAGTACCCATTTCTCTCCACAACAACTTCCAAAAGTAGCTATGGAATTTAACATCCCTATCAGAAACAATACTCCAAGGTACACGATGGAGTGGCACTATCTCCCTGGAAAACAAGTCAGCTATGTTTGTGGCATCACTTGTCTTATGGCATGAAATGAAATGTGTCATCTTACTAAATCTATCCACAACCACAAAAATAGAATCTCTACCCCTTTTTGTCCTTGGCAGCTCCAAAAATAAGTTCATAGATATCTCTACCCATGGCTCACTAGGAACGGGTAAAGGTGTATACAACTCATGTGGCAAAAGCTAAAATTTGGCCTTTCTGTATGTAATGCACCTGCCACAAATGCGATTGACATCTCTCTTCATCTTAAACCAAAATAAATGTTCATGCAAAATGTCTAAAGTTTTCTTCACACCAAAATGACCACCCCAATTATATGCAAAGTCGATGAAAAGCAATAATAGTCCCGCAAACGTTTATGCAACAAGTCAATATATGGCAAATTATACTCCCACAAACGTTCATGTAACACATTTAAAATCTTTTTTACACCAAAATAACCACTCCAATTATATGCAAACTCAATGAAAAGCAAATGATAGTCTCGCAAACGTTCATACAACAAGTCAATGAATGGCAAACAATACTCCCACAAACGTTCATGCAACACATCTAAAATTCTTTTTAGACCATAATGACCCAACAAACCACATTCATGCACTAGCATCTCACGCATAACACTAGTAGGCTCACAAAGTTTATTCTCTATAAACACTTACCAAATGACGCCTTCTCACACGCTCCATACACACTAGCAAAGTCATCATCATTAGCATGCAAATCTTTATCATATTCAAATCTCAATAATTTTGCATATAAAATGAATACAAGGACATACCTTCTTGGTAAAGCGTCAACCACAAAATTTTCCTTACTTTGTGTGTATTTCATTACATGAGGAAAAATCTCAATATAGTCATCCACTTAGCATGCATTCTAGTCAACAACTTACCTTGTCCCTTCAAGTGTCTCAATGACTCATGTTCTTCAAAGAAAAGTCGGTTAGGAATTGTCGCACCTGGTACAAAATCAATGTAGTGCTCTATCTCCCTAATAGGTGGCAATCCACTAAACACACCGCTAGGAAACACGATCTCATATCTCTGCAACAAAGAGACAACAATAATAGGCAAAGATAGGTCAAGTTTGTTAGTATTAAGACTCGCCTTAGCAAAAAAACTCACCTTTCTGTTTATTTTTCTCTCACTTTCTTCACTCTCTCTTTTCTTTCCACTCACTTTTTCTGTTTCCCTAATTTTTTCCCTTTCACTCTTTTTTTTTCTATCACTCTCTTTTTCTTTATCTTTTTTTGTACTCTCGACCTCACAATTATTTTCCAACTCATTCTCTCTTTTTCTTGAGGTCTCAGCCTCACCCTCTTCTTTTTTTCTCAATCGCTTTTTTACATTTTCTTTTTTGATCACTCTCACTTTCACTCTTTCTTTCTTTATCACTCTCATTTTCACTCTTTTTTTTTTGAGTAACCTCACTTTTTAGTTTCAGTTGGTCCTCATGGACTTGTGTTGGAGTTAAATGAGCAGGTTTAATTGTTTTTCTATCATTTTCAAAATTGTACATGTTCCTTAACCCATCATGGATCACCTTCCTATCATTCTGCCACGGTTTCTCCAATAAAATTTGGCTAGCATGCATAGGCACTACATCACAAAGGACCACATCCTGGTATTTCCCAGCTGAAAAATAAACTAGCACTTGCTTATTTACCCTAACCTCCCCACAATCACTCAACCACTGCAACATGTATGATTTAGGGTGTTTCAAGATAAGTAAATATAATTTCTCAACTGAAGTAGTGCTAGCCAAATTAATACAACTCCTCAAATCAATAATTATACTACATACCTTATTGTTGATGTGGCATCTAGTATGAAAAATGTTCTCACTCTGCATATCTGTATCATCCATCTTAATTTGTGTATTGAGTGCACGCCTAGTAACAAGAGAATCACAATACTCTTCTTTCTCATACCCATTTTCAACACTAAACTCACGTCGCCTCCTATCTCTCATGCCCTGTAGATTTCTAGTTACCGCATCTTGATGATCCATCCTATCCCTCACTTCACCCAACACCAAGTTCAACTGCTCAAACTTTTATTGCATGGCTTACAACACAAAGGATGAGTTATCTGCCATCCCTGTTGGTGATGAGTCACTCCAATGAACATAATTATGTGCTGCACAAAAAGAATGTTAGTGGAAAACCTCACACACTCCCTTACGTGTTTACACTCGAATAATGGCACTCCACTTGTGTTTCACTCTTAATTGGCTTTTTCTCGATAATAGTCTCACACTCTCATGCCTTTTACCTCAATAGTTTTCTCGCTTAAGTTCTTTAAGAACTAGTTGAACTAAAATCAATGAAGCCATAGATCAAAATTAAAGATGAAAGAATTAAAAGATAGAATCAGACCTGATTGGAAACGTTGCTCTGAATACTAAATGATATGAGCCCGAGAGAATGGAATCCCTTAAACCCACAATCAATTTGAAAACTCACCCAAGAAAGCCAAAATCAAGTCAATGGAAGGAGAATCTAAACCCGATGAGAATTCGTTTCAAGAATCTAGATTATATTAAAATCTAGACCCGTTGAAGAACTTGTCTCAAGAACCCAGATTACAATGAGGAACGCCACAAAGGGTGTGATTTACTTTTGATAAGTTCAAAAGTTCTATCAAGAACAAGAAGAGTAAAACTCAACTCACAATGAATAAATTCATCAAATTTCATAAACTTCTTAACATGATGCTAGAAAGAGTATTTAAAGCAAAACCTAATTAAACCCTAGCCAAAATAAATCCCCATCTACTAAAAATGCCCCTTTAGTGAATAATGTCGCGTCTACAATGCGGCTACAGTATTCGCTACAATAACTTCTTGAAACCCTAGTTCAATAAAATAATAACTTTCCCAACATGCCCTTGCATAGGCCCCCCTTAAGTCCTTCCCATAATAAACTCAATTATTCTAAAGTAATAAACTTAAGTCCTTTAAATGAATTAAACAAGTTGAAAACTTTCAAGTGCCCAAAGCCATTAAGTCGTGTTGTTGCCCTCTTCCATAGCTTATCAAATTAATCAAAACTGGATCTTCATCCATCAAGCCCATTTTGAATGTTGGCCTCTTGCTAAACTTGTCTCAAGTGGGTTGCATCAATTCTTACATTGCCTCACTGATCTTCTTGGCTCTTGATCTTGTAATTGGCCCATCTGGAAGTTGCAAATGATCTTTAAGACTAGGCCGTCCTTGGTTCCTATCACTATGACCAGGCATGGAGGGGCTGAGGGAGGTGCAGTGGAGCTAGTGGTGGCGTTGGGTTGGCACCGCGGTGGCTGGAGGCCGCAGATCTGAGCCATGCATGAGAGAGAGCCCGTAAGAGAGGGGACATGCGTGGGGAGGCTAGGTGGCTCGGCTGGGCATGAGGGTGGCTAAGGGAGGTCGTTAGTGGGAGGAGAAGCTTCTGGTGGTGGTGCATTGGCCATGGGTGGCAGAGCTCGTTCGTGGGTATGGTAAACCCGTTTAGGAGAGATGCTCGCATGAGGGAAATGGGGCTACTGGAGGGGTAGGTTCTGTGGGATGGTGCTCATCGGCTGAGGGAGCTGCCGGTGGTGGTATGGTGGCATGGGGACAACAACAAGTGGCTAGGCTGGGCTGAGAAAGGAGATCGGGTAGGGGAGAGGGGGACGCCTGCATGAGCTGAGGGAGAGGAGAGAGAGAGGGAAGGGAAAAGTGAGGGAGAAAGAGAGGGAGCTAGGGTTTTAATCCCAACCCTTCATCTTGGGATCTTCAAGACGATCTAACGATGGACTTTAAATATTGATTTGAAAATACGTAAACATTAATTTAACTAAAGGCACTGAAAGGAATTAAGATAGAATATTATTTAAACTTAACTTTAGTTTATAAAATAAAATTTTTTCATCATTAATAAAATGATGAAGTCTTGCTTAATATCTTTAAGAGAAATAAACCATCTAATTAATTAGAGTTTTCAACATAATTTAAATCTTATAATATTTTAAATACTAAAATCATTTAGATAAAAATATTTTCTATAATTATAATATTTTTGGAGATCTTCAAAAATATTATAATTGTCTTACCTAAAATCAGGCTTGGTTCAGTAACTCTGGAAATATCCCATATAAATATTTCCAAGGCACTTGAAATATTCAAGGCTTTAAAACACTAGGCTTATTTAAAATCAACAACTATATTTAAAAACATGGCTTCAGTATTTAAAACGTGTAGAATAGACTCGTGACCAATCGAGTGAGAAAGGAGCAAGTTGTTACAATATCTAAGTAAGGCAATCAAGGGTAAAGCCCTTCTCTTGTCCACCTATGAGAAAGAACTCCTAGCCTTAGTCACGACTGTTCGGAAGTGGAGGCCTTATAGTTTAGGCCAGTCGTTTATTGTTAAAACATACCAGTAGGCCTTAAAACACCTGCTGGAACAAAAGGTTGGTATAGTGGCTCAACAGAGGTGGGTGAGCAAGCTGATGGGCTATGACTTCGTGATAATGTACAAAAAGGGGAAGGAAAACCTAGTGGTCGTTGCTTTGTCGCGGAGAAGGGAGGAAAATGAGTTAGTGGAAGGGTCCTTAGCAATGAACTCTTTTCCTAACAGTGATTGGGTCGTGCAATTGAAGGACAGTTATGAACACTCCCCCGAGTGGACAGTTCAGCCTTAAAAGACTATCAAATACAGCAATGGTTGCTATTAAAGAATAAGAGAATTGTAATTGTGCCCAACTCGTCCATCAAGAGTAAGGTACTGCATTACATCCATGATCACCCATATGGTGGACACTCAGGTTATTTGAAAACATTCCAGCGAGCTAAGAGGGACTTCTACAGGAAGGGTATGAAAAAAGATATAAAAAGGTTGGTACGGGAATGTGACACATGTCAAAAGGTGAAGTACGAGACGACCCCACCCGCAGGGCTACTACAACCCCTGCCCGTGCCTCAATAGGCTTGGACAGATATCTCTATGGACATCATAGAGGGTTTGCCAATGTCCAAGGGCCAGAATGTGATTTTTGTGGTCATTGATAGGTTTACAAAATATGGTCACTTCATTCCGCTCTCACACCCTTTATACAGCTTCTGTAGTGGCTACTCTAAATTCATGAACCCCATCTTTAAACTGCATGGATTACCTCGGACCATAGTGACTGACAGGGACCCGGTTTTTGTAAGTGCTTTTTGGAAGGCTTTTTTCTTGTTGTAGGGAATTGACCTCCACCACAAGTTTGCTTATCACCCACAGACTGATGGTCAAACAAAGGCCCTAAACAAATGCGTGGACGGATACCTAAGGTGTTATGCAGGGGCTAAGCCATAAAGTTGGGTCCAGTGGTTACCATTTTCTTAATGGTGGTATAATACTTCCTATCACATAGCTACTAAACTCACTCCGTTTGAAGCATTATATGGCAACCCACCCCCTCAGCTATTGACCTATGTTCCTAGAACTTCATCTAATAACCTAGTTGACCAGACACTAGACACCAGAGAGCAGATACTGAAGCTATTAAAGGAAAACATAACAGCATCACAAGCTAGAATGAAACTCCATGCAAATAAAAATAGATCCGAGAGAAAATTCAATGTTGGAAATTGGGTGTACCTGCGGTTCCAACCCTACTGCCAAAGCTCTGTTGCTGTCTGCCGCAATCTCAAGCTCGCACCTCCCTATTATGGTCCTTTTCAGATAGAACAGAGGATTGGGCAGGTAGCTTATTGATTGAAGCTTCCAGTGTCTTCAAAGATTCATCCCACTTTCCACGTGTCTTGTCTCGAACGGAAGATTGGAAGTCACATACAACCCCTTGCCACCCTCCCTCTCGTCAACCCTTAAGGCGAGATACAAACGAAGCCCGAAGCCATGGTGGAGCGGCGCATGAAGCAACACAGAAACAGAGCATTAACAGATGTTTTAATCAAATGGATCGGTGCTAGTGAAGATGACAATACTTGGGAAATCTTGTGGAAGTTCCAGCAAAAGTACCCCCACCTTGTGGACAAGGTGCTATAAGGGGGAGAGAGTTGTTATGAAGCCCTAGAAGTGCATTTGGGGTAGACGAACTACATCTGAAGTGGAACTAGAAGAGATCGAGAGATTAAGTTGGAAGCTTAGGGAAATTTGAGACGGTGTTGTTCCAGAATGAAGAAGCAAGACGTTGCATTTTGGGCCAGGGCAAAATGCGGCATTCAACTTAATCATTATGGTTGCCGTTTAGGTGAGTCTGTGTCGTTTAGAGCTTTAAATAAATGGTATCGTTATTTGTAGTAGAAGACCTTTTTTGGTGTTAGGCACCAAACGGTGAGTTTTGTCTGTCACTATAGATCGTGTTGTACTGGTTACGTTAGCTTACTCTGCAGTTAGTTACGAAATGCATGATGCGTATATGGAGGAAATCAGTGAAAGGAAAAAGTTGTCGAGAATCTTTTGAATGTTTTTCTTCTGTAAGGAGGTTTGGGTTACCTTGAATAACCCAGTGAATTTATGAATTTGTAGTCATATTCTTCCTTGGAATTTATTGTGTTTCTGCGTGTGTGTTTATTGAGTGTTCTTACATTTACATAAAAAAAGAGCTTAACAAAAGCTAGAAAAATGTGAGAAGGAGGAGAACGTTAATAGGAGGGTTGGACGAGGCAAAAAAAGAAGACGAAAGTTGAGCGGCGGGAGCTACGGTTCAACGCGAGAGAGAATGAGCGGTGGGAGCTAGGGTTCGACGCGTGAGAGAAGGAGCTGGGAGCTAGGGTTTATACGAGAGAGAGAGAGAGAGAGAGAGATCTTTTGGGAGGGGGGGTTTTTACCCATTACTGCATGGTTTGAGTTTTATTTTATTTTAAATAGAAACCGGATGTCGTGTTTTAAATCCAATACCTAGATTTCATAACCACATCCAGACCGGATAGAACCGGGTAAGTCAATCCAAATTTCGGACCAGAATATATCTAGGTCGGAAATCGTATCCAAAATCTAGTTATCCAGATTTTGCATTGGGCCGGTAAAAAACTCGGTCCCAAAAAAATCCGACTAGATAAATTGTCTTACAAATCTCTTCCTATACAGTTAAGTTTGGAGTGGGATATGTTCTACATGATGAATATGGGCCCATTCTAATGTCAGCTTGTAAAGTAGAGAATGTGATACGAGAAGTAGGTACATATTACAGTGGAAGCTCTTGCTATTCTTAAGGCCCACAATTCAATTTTCATATGGGCATTCCAAGACTTATTATTAATTTATTGAGAGTGATTCAGCCATTGTGACTAAGTTTTTATTTTTTGGCCATACCATTGTGAATAAATTGAACTCATTTGATGTGGATATGTCACCCCAGGGAGCTATGGTAGCAGATAGTAAACATTTATGTACAGAGTTTCGAACAAATGAAGTTATGTTATGTTGGTCGTGAAGCAAATTATATAGTAAATATATTGGCTAAATTCTGTGTAGAGGATATTAAAATTTGGTGGCAGCAATCCTAGATGTTGTCAAATAATATGTAATTATTGAATCATCAGTGTAATTGTACTCTTATATGGAATGATATTCTATTATAAAAAAAAAAGTAAAAATTAAGTCTCCAAATTTTTTTTTTTTAAAATTGAAAACTAAATCTCAAAATAAAAAATCAATTTTTGTTTATGGATTTTATATTTTTTGAGAAATGATATTTGCAGTCATAAAGTGCGCGAACATCACGCATTTCTTTTCAAAAAAGTGCGTAAACTTATGCGAGAATAAACTAAAGCATCACAATGTCATTCATAAATATCATAAGTTCAAATCATAAGGTAGCATAATCTTAGTACAATTATTCTTGATAATTAGTCTCCTTGGCTAGATCAACTGCTTCATGCGTTCTAATACACGAAGGGTTAGGACTATAAACATCAAGATGAGATCTAATCTTTTGTTGAGATCCGACTCCTCTTCAATCAATCGGATCCACTTGTCGATCTGATTAATCCTCGTCGAGTCCTGACACAACTTCTATCATTCTGAGAGGAATGATAGTGGATTTACAATGGGTGAGATTTACTTGAATCTCAATAAGCTAGACAACCAAGGTGCACAACCATGGTGAATGATAAATATGAAATGCGTGTGATGCAGAAAAATCAGTATATGTCTCCCATCCAGATTCCTCAACATTTTTAGATAACTGAGACACATTTTCTTACAGAGAACATTTTTCACTTCAAAACATATATTTCATCATAACGTTTCATCATTATTAGCAATTTATAATTAATCATAACATTAACATCATAATGTATGGTATCATTATAGTTCTCCCCATATGCATTGTGAGTACATGTTGGTGACCGCAGTACAACTCGTGTTAAAACTACGCTATTTGTAAACTCATTCTCAATGCATTGGTAGCATAACATAACATCATAACATGTATACCCAACAGCATAATGTCAAAACATTTGACTTCGCTTCGACATTCTTTAAAAAGAACTTATTCGAAACCCGTTGACTGTTCTTTGTCAATTCAGGGGTTACCACTCTATTTTTACTCACTCCAGAGTGGACAGAGAAGTTTTACTAGGATAATTCCCCATCCTAGCCTTTGGGGTCATGAAAAAAGTTATTTCCATGCTATGCTTGAAAAATGTAATTCATGACATGTGTATATGTAGTAAGCTTTCATATGAAAATGATATTTATATGATATGCTAAAATGGTGAAAATTTCACATATCATGTAAGCAAGTAGTCATGTACTCAATGTATCATATAACATGATGTTTCATGCTCAAAATGACAATCATAACATGAAATTGGCATTTATCTATTCATAAATAACTTATCAAGGTGTAAGTTAGATACCAACTTACAAACTGCTTGAGTTTGGAAAAATCGTAACGACCATAATCAAAGTTGTACTAAGTTGGGATTTGAACTACTATGGAAGATGTTCATAATCAAAAGGTTTTAAAAATAGATATTTACAAAAATACCTCTAAACTTTCCAAAATTTTCACTAAGGTTCCAATTTTTCACTATTTGCAAATAAGCCCAAAATTTAACCAAACTTCACAATTCTCATATTCTCACTATCCTAAAACCATATATGCCCTTAGAATTGTAAAATTCAAAGTGCAACTATGCTAAACCCATTCAACCCGTGGCTTGTAATTCCTTGGGGGCTAGATGTGTTTTCAAGTATTCCATCTCTATGGATGCATTTGCACTCAAATTCATTAAGTGCCATTAGAAATTATAACCTTAGGAATAAATTAAAACTTAAGCTTTAGTACAAGTTCATCCTAACGCTTAAACATGGCTCAAGTCCTTAATCACTAATAAACTAACCCTTAAGCATGTATGATATCTCTTAGTCTTTTTCATCAAGAAAAGTTTCAAAAATTGGAAGTAAATCATGCATTTCCCTTATTATCCCAATCACAAGATTTTATAAATGCTCATATTTCAGGTCTTGGTGAAACAAATAAAAACTTAATAAGTTATGCACAAATTAATCAAAACCGTGCATGCTTGCGTGATCAACACAAGATAGAATTAAAAACAATCATGGCATGCTTTCAACCTCAAATTTAAACCCTTAAAAAATCATTCTAAGATATGAAACATATAAAATCATACCAACACATGCCATGGCTAAAAATTCAACCCAACATAATTAATTCCAACAAAACTTCAAATTTGACACAATTTTGAACTTAGCATGCTAAACCTTATTTAAACTTAATCGAAATTCATTCTCGTGGCATAAATTAAAACCTAACATGTTGTTCTAATACTTAGCAAGAATACTTACAAAAATCAAGGCCTCAAATCTAATAGCCCGCTAGAAATTCAATAGTAGAATTTCCATAGGCTTTAGGAACCTCGTGAAGACACCGTAAGTTTTCATGATTCGATCAATCGCTTAGGTTTTAGTCTGTCAGATAGTCAGAGCTATCACTCACTATGGTGCCAAAAGTGCGATTTTATTTATTTTAGGTAGTTAGAAGTGTCAGTTTGAGATATGATCTGTGCCATTAGACTCAGTCGATTATTTAGGACTTTGCGGTGCAATAATCTCATTTTCAATTTTCGGATGATACGCTTATTCGAAACGCATTTTGCTTATTTCGAGGCACTTCGGGATTGAAATTCAATAAACAAATTCCACAGTTAGGTTTGTATGAATATTTAGATTTTTACAGTGTAAAGTTTATTTTTCACTTTCCCGGAGTGAATAGTAACCTCAAAAATAGCATCCAGTGTAGTGTTTTCAAAATGACAGTGTGGAATGTCCAAATTAGGTTAGAGAAGTTTTATTTGGAAACTTGGCAAGATCTTCTTAGCCTGTAACACCCCACTCCCCAATAAAGACATTTTAGAATTTTCGGGTAGCCAGTGTGCTACTAAACTTGAACTTAAAAACTTTATTTTTAACAACGCGCCAAAATGCGAAAGATTCTATAAATAAAATGAAATTTAATATATATCTAAAATGCAAAATAGAGTTTGCCAAAGCACTTATTTAAAAAAGTACAAAAGTCTCGAGCTTATCAGAATAATTTATTTAAACCTTAAACCATAAAAATAATTATAGCATAATCTGTCTAGGCCTCTACCTCGCCTCCTGGAGTCAAGTCCTATTCTGCAGCCTCATCCTCATAAATTTCATCACCTGGGATTGTTTAAAAACATAAAATATACAAAACTACGAGTCGAATACTCAATAAGCAACACATCATATAGTAAACATAATAAACATAAGGTTTCTTGAAAAACATGCATACTCATAAATACGTGCATAAATAACATGAATTCATCTTTCACTTATCATAGGCCGATACTCATTGTTGACCCCCGTGAGTGAGGGTTAGCGAATCTAAGTAGATTCTAATTCCACTCTTGGCCACGGGTTGTGGAATCCATACATAAGGAAGACATATTGGGTGCACTACCAGCATGTATGATCGGCAATGCAATATGCTCATAACATAGGTACCGTCTTCATATCATAACATAGGTTGTTACATATCTTATTATAATCATACTTGCATACTTGTCATATCGTAGATTTCAAAAGAAATCGCATACATACTTATCATATCTTGTCATATCATACCATAGATTTCAAATGAAATCACATTCTTTCATAATTTCCGTGATACATATTTCCTCACATAAAATCATGGTTTTTCATAATTATTTAATGCATAAATCTTCACATAAAATCATGCATGGATTTTCATAAATTATTTTAATGTATAACTCTCACATAAAATCTTGACTTTTCATAAATCTTTTGATGCATAACACCTTTCATAAAATCATGAATTTTCATAAACAACTTAATGCATAATTTTTCACATAAAATCATGGATTTTCCTAATTTTATCATGTCTTGTCTCGGGTACGTAAAAATGGGCTTCCAATGGAGGGTTTACATGCGTAATATTTTTATAAATGACATGCAGTTTACCCTACAAACGTGTAAGGGTATAATCATGCTACTTACCTTGCAACACTAATCCACTACTTTTGGCATGTAATCAGTCGCCTATAAAAATAAACACGTAATTTGCATAAATTTCTAATTAAACATGTGATTTTATTTAAAACCTAAACTACTAAAATAGTTTATATTTCCTAAACCTAAATCTTCCAAACACTAAATTATTCTCAAGTGTTAATCTTAAAAAAGCAGGGGCATTTTTGGAAAAACAACATAATGGGCAATCCAATCTCCTCCGGAAATACATCCTCAAACTCCTGCAACAAAGAAATAGCCAAACTAGGAAGAGACTGGTTACTTTCATCAAGAGTAAGATAGGACTCTTTATAGCCAAGAAAAATCATAGGGCGATCTGCGAAGAAAGCCCTTTTAACCTCACTCTCTCTTGCATAGAAACTCACTTTTGCCTTTCCTTTTTTCTCTGCAGACTCTCTTTCTTTTTTCTCTCGTGGCTCTACTCTTTTTTCTTTACTCTCAGCCACCTCTCTACTTTCTTTTTCACTCTTTCTTTTATGCTCATTTGCACTCTCACTCTTTCTTTTTTGCTCAATCACTTTTTCACTCTTTCTTTTTTGATCACTCTCATTTTCACTCTTTCTCTTTTGATCACTCTCATTTTCACTCTTTCTTTTTTGAGTAACTTCACTTTTCAATTTCAGTTGGTCCTCATAGACCTGACTTGGAGTTAAAGGAGCAAGCATGGCCAGCATGCATAGGCACAACATCACAAAGCACCTCATCCTGATACTTTCCAATAGAAAAAGTAACTAACACTTGTTTGTCCACCCTAACCTCTCCAAGTTGGGCCTACTCTTAAAGATCATTTGCAAATTCCAGATGGGCCAATTACAAGATTAAGGGCTAAGAAGATCAAGGAAGAAATGCACGGATTGGTGCGATCCACTTGGGATGAAGCTAGCAAGAGCCCAACACTCAAGATAAGCTTGAAAGAAGGAGAACCAGCTTTGATCCATTTGATTCAAGCTATGGAAGACATGACTTAGAGATAGGGCCTATTGTTATTGGAGACTTCCAATTTGGTTAAATGATTTATTTTATTAGTTTAGAATAAGTGGGCTTGAAGATGCCTAACCCACACGTCTTATTTTCAATGAACTAGGGTTTTCAAGAAGGCCTTGTATTTTGGCCAAGGGGCTTATTTGGAAAGTTACTTTTTAGGAATTAGGGTTTTAAGAGGTACTGTAGTATTATTGTAGCCGTACTGTAGCGTGACACTGCTCATCAAGGGCATTTTGGGTAAAAATGGGCTTTATTTTGGCTAGGGTTTTAATTAGTTTAGTTTAAATACTCTTTGTAGCCTCATTTGAAGGTTAGATAATTTTGAATGTTATTTGTGAGTTGAGTTTTCTCCTCTTGTTCTTGATTGAACTCTTGAACTTATCAAAGGTAAATCATAACCTTTGTGGCGTTCCTCCTTTGTAATCTACGTTTTTGAGATGGGTTCTTCAACGGGTCTAGCTTTTGATATAATCTAGGTTCTTGAAACGAGTTCTTATCGGGTCTAGTTTTCCATCCATTGACTTGAATTTGGCTTTCTTGGGGAGTTTTCAAATTGATTGTGGGTTCAAGGGTTTTCATTCCCGTGGGTTCATATCATTTGGTATTCAGAGCAAAGTTTCCAATCAGGTCTGATTCTATCTTTTATTTCTTGCATATTTCATTCTAAGGTTTCATTGCTCTAGGATTGATTACAAAAAAAAAATAGTGGCTGTTGTATTTCTTCACTATTGTTAGGGTTTCTTAATCTCATTGTTCTAGGGGCTGCCATATAGCACTTGTGTTCGGGTTTTTGAGTTATTATTAGAGTTTTCTTAATTGCTTATTCTTGATTGTGATCAAATCAGTTGGTGACAAAAAAAAAAAGACAGAAAAGAAAAAAAAAATCCGCCCAAAGAAAAAAAAATCGTCTAGGAAAAAAAGAAAAAAAAAAGAAAAAAGAAAAGAAAAAGAAAAAAGAAAACCGAAATTTCTCTTGAGCCTTCTCATCAAAGGGGCTGCATACATTATTCTAGTTGGTATCTTGTCTTACAGTTACTATTTCATTCGTATAATTTCTTGGATTCACGTGTCATTTTTTTTTATTCCTTTCGTCTTACTCTTGTTCTTGTTTCTTGGACCTAATTACTAGTTAGGATAAAATATGGTTGCTTTGTCTTGATTGAGTTCAATTAGTTCTTAAAGAACTTGAGTGGGAAAACTCTTGAGGTAAAAGGCAAGAGAGTGTGAGACTATTATCGGGAAAAAGCCAATTAAGAGTGAAATACGAGTGAAGTGCCATTATTCGAGTGTAAACACGTAAGGGAGTGTGTGAGGTTTACTTTTTTGCCACTAACATTCTTTTGTGCAGCACCTTATAATGTCTCAGCGGAGTAGCGCATCACCAAGGGGGAGAGCAGATAACTCATCCTATGTGTTGCAAGCCATGCAACAACAGTTTGAGCGGTTGAACTTTGTGTTGGGTGAAGTGAGAGATAGGATGGATCATCAAGAAGCAGCGATTAGAAATCTACAAGGTGGGAGAGATAGGAGGCGACGTGAGCACAGAGTTGAAAATGAGTATGAGAATGAGGGAGATGGTGAGGATGAGGAAGACTTAGCATCTAAAGTTGGGTCGGGTAGACATGGAAGAGTTAGGCGTGAAAGACGACTTGAGGGGAATCTCAGGGGTAGGGATGGGGTAGATAGAGACCTTGGGAGCATCAAAATGAAAATACCAACTTTTCAAGGTAGAGCTGACCCTGAGGTTTATCTAGAGTGGGAGAAAAAAATAGAGTTGGTGTTTGATTGCCATAATTACTCTGAGGAGAAGAAAGTGAAGTTGGCGGTAATTGAGTTAACTGATTATGCTATTATTTGGTGGGATAAATTAGTGACCAATAGGAGGAGGAATTATGAGAGGCCAGTAGAGACATGGGGAGAGTTGAAAGCTCTCATGAGGCGGAGATTTGTACCTAGCCATTACTATAGAGACCTTTACCAGAAATTACAAAATCTTACACAGGGGTCTAGGAGTGTGGAGGATTACCATAAGGAGATGGAGGTGGCAATGATTCAGGCTAATGTAGAGGAGGACCGGGAGGCCACCATGGCTAGATTTTTGAGTGGTTTGAATAGGGAGATAGCCAATGTAATTGAATTGCAGCATTATGTAGAGATAGAAGACAAGGTACACATGGCAATGAAGGTGGAGAGGCAGTTAAAGAGAAAAGGGACAGTAAGGTACACTTCGGTTTCTAACACTACTTGGAAATCAAAGTGGGATAGGAATGATACAGCTGAAGCAAAAAGAAAGACCGAACCACCTAAGCGAAAAGATGAGGGAACTAGCAACAAACCCAAGGTAGAATCCCAACCTTCACGGAATAGAGATATTAAATGTTTTAAGTGTTTGGGTTCAGGGCACATTGCTTCTCAATATCCAAATAGGAGGGTGATGATTATGCGTGACAATGGGGAGGTGATGACTGAGAGTGAGGATGATAGTGATGAGGTGCCCGAGTTGGTTGATGCTAGTGATGATGATGGAGTGGTATACCCCGTGACCGGTGAGTCTCTTGTTGCCAGGCGTGCTCTCAATGCACACATTAAGGTGGATGACGCAGAACAACAGAGAGAGAACATTTTCCATACTAGATGCCATGTCAACAATAAGATATGTAGTATGATCATTAATGGGGGGAGTTGTACTAATGTGGCTAGCACTACCTTGGTTGAGAAATTGAATTTACTAACCTTAAAACACTCTAGACCATACAAATTGCAGTGGTTGAATGATTGTGGAGAGGTTAGGGTGGACAAACAAGTGTTAGTTACTTTTTCTATTGGAAAGTATCAGGATGAGGTGCTTTGTGATGTTGTGCCTATGCATGCTGTCCATATTTTGTTGGGGAGACCGTGGCAGTATGATAGGAGGGTGACACATGATGGGTTCAAGAACATGTACAGCTTTGAGAAGGAGGGCAAAACAATCAAGCTTGCTCCTTTAACTCCAAGTTAGGTCTATGAGGACCAATTGAAATTGAAAAGTGAGGTTACTCAAAAAAGAAAGAGTGAAAATGAGAGTGATCAAAAGAGAGAGTGAAAATGAGAGTGATCAAAAAAGAAAGAGTGAAAAAGAGATTGAGCAAAAAAGAAAGAGTGAGAGTGCAAATGAGCATAAAAGAAAGAGTGAAAAAGAAAGTAGAGGGGTGGCTGAGAGTAAAGAAAAAAGAGTGGAGCCACGAGAGAAAAAAGAAAGAGAGTCTGCAGAGAAAAAATGAAAGGCAAAAGTGAGTTTCTATGCAAGAGAGAGTGAGGTTAAGAGGGCTTTCTTCGCAGATCACCCTATGATTTTTCTTGTCTATAAAGAGTCATATCTTACTCTTGATGAAACTAACTAGTCTCTTCCTGGTTTGGCTGTTTCTTTGTTGCAGGAGTTTGAGGATGTATTTCCGGATGCCAAATGAGTTGCCACCTATTAGAGGCATTGAGCACCAGATTGATTTTATGCCCGGGGCTGCCAATCCAAACCGACCAGCCTATAGGAGTAATCCAGAGGAGACAAATGAGCTTCAAAGGCAAGTTGAGGATTTGATGGGCAAGGGGTACGTAAGGGAGAGCATGAGCCCTTGTGCAGTACCAGTGCTACTAGTGCCAAAGAAGGATGGGACATGGAGGATGTGCGTTGATTGCAGGGCGGTCAACAATATCACGGTAAAGTATCGCCATCTCATTCCTAAATTGGATGATATGCTTGATGAATTGCATGGCTCATGTATTTTCAGTAAAATTGATCTTAAAAGTGAGTACCATCAAATTAGATTGAAAGATAGTGATGAATGGAAAACTGCTTTTAAGACTAAGTATGGGCTTTATGAATGGTTGGTTATGCCATTTGGACTTACAAATCCGCCCAGTACTTTCATGAGATTAATAAACCATGTCCTACGTGCATTCATAGGCAAGTTTGTGGTTGTGTACTTTGATGATATCTTAGTGTACAACAATGACTTAAATGAACATATTGAGCATTTGAGATATGTGTTTGATGTGTTGAGATGTGAAAAGTTGTATGCTAATTTCAAGAAATGTGCCTTTTGCATGGAAAAAGTTGTTTTTCTTGGTTATGTTGTTAGTACAAAAGGTATTGAGGTGGATGAAGAGAAAGTCAAGGCCATCAAGGAATGGCCAACGCCAAAAAGCATCACTGAGGTAAGAAGCTTTCATGGCTTAGCTTGTTTTTATCGGCGTTTTGTTAAAGACTTTAGCACTATTGCTGCACCACTCACTGAGGTAATTAAAAAGAATGTTGGGTTTTAGTAGGGGGCTAATCAAGAGAATGCTTTTGCCACTATTAAAGAAAGGTTATGATCTTCACCTGTATTAGCATTACCTGATTTTAAAAAAGCTTTTGAGATTGAATGTGATGCCTCAGGAATAGGGATTGGAGCCGTTTTGATGCAGGATAGGCGACCCATAGCCTTCTTCAGTGAAAAGCTAAGTGGGGCATCCTTGAAGTACCCTACTTATGACAAAGAGCTTTATGCTCTTGTTCGTACATTAGAGACTTGGCAGCACTACCTATGGTCAAGGGAATTTGTAATCCACACCGATCATGAATCATTGAAGCATCTCAAGGGTCAAGGTAAGTTGAATAAAAGGCATGCTAGATGGATGGAATACATTGAGACCTTTCCCTATGTCATCCGTTACAAGCAAGGTAAGGAGAACATTGTTGCTGATGCTCTATCCCGGAGGTATGTACTTCTTACTTCTATGAGTGCTAAAATGCTTGGGTTTGAATATGTGAAAGAAATGTATGCCGATGACGCTGACTTTTCTGATGTGTATATGGCATGTGATAAAGCGGCATTTGGTAAGTTTTACAAGCATGATGGTTATTTATTTAAGGAAAGCAAACTTTGTATGCCAAGTTGTTCTATGCGTGAGTTATTGGTGCGTGAGGCACATGGTGGGGGATTAATGGGACACTTTGGTGTCAAGAAAACTTTGGACATTTTGTATGAACATTTCTTTTGGCCTAAGATAAAGAGAGATGTTAATCGTATTTGTGGAAGGTGCATTACATGTAGAAAGGCCAAATCTAAGGTTTTGCCACATGGGTTGTATACACCCTTACCCGTTCCTAGTGAGCCATGGGTAGACATATCTATGGACTTTGTTTTGAGGCTGCCTAGGACAAAAAGGGATAGAGATTCTATTTTTGTGGTTGTGGATAGATTTAGTAAGATGGCACAGATGATGCCACAAACATAGCTGACTTGTTTTTTAGAGAGATAGTGCGACTCCATGGTGTACCTAGGAGTATTGTTTCTGATAGGGATGTTAAATTCCTTAGCTACTTTTGGAAGGTGTTGTGGGGAAATTGGGTACTAAGCTCTTATTTTCCACTACTTGTCATCCACAGACTGATGGTCAGACTGAAGTAGTTAATAGGACTCTAACTCAGCTTTTACGCACTGTTGTTCAAAAGAATTTAAAAACTTGGGAGGATTGTCTGCCATTTATAGAGTTTGCATATAATCGGACCATGCATACTACTACTTCATATTCTCATTTTGAAATTGTTTATGGATTTAATCCGCTTACTCCTTTGGATTTGATGCCTTTACCTGTTGAAGGCAGGAGTAGCTTGGATGGACAAAAGAAGGCGGAGTTGGTGAAGTCACTTCATGAGAGGATACGACTTCAAATTGCCCAAAAGAATGAAAGGGTTGCTTCCCAAGCCAATAAAGGGTGAAGGCGTGTCATCTTTGAACCGGGAGATTGGGTTTGGGTTCACATGCGCAAAGAAAGATTTCCAGCCCAAAGAAGGACGAAGTTGCATCCTCGAGGAGATGGATCTTTCCAAGTTCTTGAGAAAATTAATGACAACGCATATAAAGTGGATCTTCCAGGTGAGTATAATGTTTCTGCTACTTTCAATGTTTCTGATCTTTCTCCTTTTGATGTAGGTGAAGATTCGTGGTCGAATCCTTTTGAGGAGAGGGGGAATGATGGAAACCAAGTTGGGCCTACTCTTAAAGATCATTTGGAAATTCCAGATGGGCCAATTACAAGATCAAGGGCCAAGAACATCAAGGAAGCAATGCACAGATTGGTGCAATCCACTTGGGATGAAGCTAGCAATAGCTCAACACTCAAGATGGGCTTGAAAGAAGGAGAACCAGCTTTGATCCATTTGATTCAAGCTGTGGAAGACATGACTTAGAGATAGGGCTTATTGTTATTGGAGACTTCCAACTTGGTTAAATGATTTATTTTATTAGTTTAGAATAAGTGGGCTTGAAGATGCCTGGCCCGCACGTCTTATTTTCAATGAACTAGGATTTTCCAGAAGGCGTTGTATTTTGGCCAAGGGGCTTATTTGAAAAGTTACTTTTTAAGAATTAGTTTAAGAGGTACTGTAGCATTTTCTGTAGCTGTACTGTAGCCGCGAGTACTGTAGCTAAACATTGTTCATCAGGGGCATTTTGGGTAAAAGGGGGCTTTATTTTGGCTAGGGTTTTAATTAGGTTTAGTTTAAATACTCCTTGTAGCCTCATTTGAAGGTTAGACAATTTTGAATGTTATTTATGAGTTGAGTTTTCTCCTCTTGTTATTGATTGAACTCTTGAACTTATCAAAGGTAAATCATAACCTTTGTGGCGTTCCTCCTTTGTAATCTAGATTCTTGAGACGGGTTCTTCAACGGGTCTAGCTTTAAGTTCTTAAAACGAATTCTTATCGGGTCTAGTTTTCCATCCATTGACTTGAATTTGGCTTTCTTGGGGAGTTTTCAAATTGATTGTGGGTTCAAGGGTTTTCAAGGGAAATCCTTTGCCACCCACGGGAATGAAAACCCTTGAACCCACAATCAATTTGGAAACTCCCCAAGACAGACCTCAAGATCCACAAGGATGGAGTTTGAAGGGCTTGTCTTATCATAAATGGGTTATGGGTCAAAGTTAACACCAAGTTAGGCCCAAAAAGCCTTATGCCTTCCTCACACTTTGGCCAAATCTTTCTAAAGCTATCCCACAAAGACTTAAAGTCTTATAAGGCTTGATTCAAGGCTTCTAAGTCTTAGCCCATAACATTCTAAGGGTTTAAGGGCCTTAAGTGTAGCACTAATGGGCTTGCTTACTAAACAACCCGTACTTAACCCTTAAGCTTAACCACTAATGACACTAAGTGCCATAGTTTAATGGGTAAAACAAATTTAACTAACTCCCTTAAAAAAAAAAAAAAAAAATCTTATGCTAAAAAAAATTATAAATCCCAAAAATATAATATAGTATTATAAGCTCATTCTAAAGGAGATTAAGTGTTCATCCTAATAGGTAATTAGGCAGGGTGTTACAATATGAGACCCACATGAAAAAATTAATTTTTTAGTGGTGGATTCCACTTTTTCTCAAAATGAGTGCGCGGCATATGCAGAACCCATAACTGTATCTAGCATTATTCATAAATAATTTTTTAGAAATGATATTTGTAGTTATAGAGTATACAAGCGCCGCACACTCCTCTTGAAAAAGTAAATAAATATGAAACCTACATAAAGAAACTAATTTTTTAATAGTAGACTCTACTTTTTTCAAAAGGAATGTGCGATGCTTGCACAACACATGACAATATATAACATGACTCATAATTTTTTTGCCCAAGTTTTATTCTAAAACCTAATAACATCGATAAAGGCACAGACACTCATATACGAACTAACGTGACATTACACTACTACGTGGATCGGTCAACATTTATATAGCATCTCACGTCAGCATAATTTGACTTTGTATATTAACCTGGCATGCCACGTCATTGTTGACCGGACAATAACCAATATCAGTTCTTCTATATACAGTCGTTACATACAACCGATATGCAGTCGTTCATGCCACTTCAGATTTAAAATGAATTATTTACTTTTGATTCATCTAACCTTTCCTGCTAGCTATCTACTAGATGAAAATGAATTGTTATCTCAAGTGTGTCTCGATATTATGAACACTATTCGTTGCTGTTTCTGAAAATTGATCCTCACTCAATCTGCATGATATCTCTATCTCTAGCGATGAACGCACTCGCCAAATCGGTGACTCGTCTATGTGAAACTCGGCTCCTCCCTTTCACTACCCATATTCTCTTCACATCCATATGACACATATTAGCGCTGGAGCCACCACCCAAGGGCTTCTTCGAGGCTTCAAAGCCACCCTAGACCCTAAGGTGTCGTCGTTCCAACCTCTCCTTAATGATTCCACATGTAATTTTTCACTCGCTTTCCTCCGAGTCAACAAGAACCAACTCTCCCTCGTCGTCCTCCACCTACTGTCCTCCGAATCACTTTGGCTCGCCAACCTAAATAAGTTAGCTAGCTGGTTGATACCACGCAACTCTTCTTCAATGGTAGTCTCGTTATTTCAGATCCTCACTTGAATGTGTTTTGGTCCACTCGGACCAACGGTGACCTTGTCGTGCTCCTCAACTCCTCGAATCTGCAAATACAAAAGCTCGACGACCACCCCTCAGTTATCTGGCAAAGTTTTGACTTTCTCATTGATACCCTCGTCGAGACCCAAAATTTGACCGCCAACATGTCTTTGATTTCATCGAATGGGCTTTACTTGATGCGCTTAGGTTATGACTTTTGGGGCTTATATGCAAAATTTGGATCAAACTTTGATTAGATATACTACAAACACACAACGATGGAGGCCAAAGCAGAGGTAGTCGAAGGGCGAGGACCGATTTACGCCCAATTTTTGGGCATGTATCAAAATGGAAGCAAACCAGTGGACATACAACCCTTCAATAGCTTCCACAGACCCATCAATGGATTCCTCCTGCTCCAGTTAGAACCAGACGGGAACCTCAAAGGATATTACTAGGATGGATCCGCGTGGGCCTTGGACTACAGGCGATCTCGGACCCATGCGAGCTCTCGAGTCCGTGTAGTTCGTACTATTTGTGCAGACCTAGGTATGGTTGCTCATGTTTGGACAACTGAACGGCGTTTCACTTAAGTGAGGAGTGTTTTCCCTTGGAGACTGGTATCTTTTGCAGCGAAGAAGTAGTCAAGGATAACTTTTGATTGAGAAAGAAATGGTGCATCATACGACCATGAAACTACTCAAAAAAAGTTTTATTCACATTGGTAGGTCACAACTAGTGAAATCATGGCTCCTTGTTGTAGACCTATTTCACCATTATGCTATTTATGCTCATGTTGGTTCGTATTGTTCTTCAACTGCTTTCTTGCAAGAGTTGTGAAAGGGCATGTAATTAAGGAAGAATGAGGAAGGGCAAGTCTAAGGGAGAGAGTTGGGGGAGGGAACGATTCGCAGGGGGAGAACGGGTTTGAATAAAGATGGGGGAGAATGGGGAAGACGAGGGAGGGTGAATGGGAGCCAAATTGTATCCGTTTCATCCAAGCCCAAAATGAACTATTTCATTTTCCACTTAGGCATTGTTTGCGCAGGGGTTACGCATGCCGCTTGTATCTAGCATTTTTGAACCAATATATGATGACTCTTGATCGTTCGAGCGCGACAGACTGATGCTACATACAACATTAAAGTGCGTAAACGCCACGTAACCGCTTTGAAAAGAAGTGGAGTCAACTATTAATTTTTTTTTCATGTGGGTTTAATGTTTTATTCATTTTTTTTAAAACGATTACGTGACTGTTGTACAATTCACAATGACAAATATATTTTTTTCCAATTTTTATCCGGAGAAAACCATAATGGAGAAGTTTTCACGTAAAAAGGTGTGCGGCCAACCTCATGTATGACCTACCGCGTGTACAAGTTTGCCACGCCACGTGTTCAAGATAAAATTAGAAAATAAAATAACAAGAGTAAAAAAATTATAAAAATCCAAAATATGAAAAAATCAAGACATAAAAAATAGAAAATAGAAAAATAACAAGAAAAAAAAGTATTATAAAAAGTAAAAGAAATTTGAAAAAATAAAATATAAAAAATGAAAAAAACAAAAGTTAAAAAATAAATTGAATGGACCAACCTTCTTCTCATATGGGAGGAAGTCACACCATATAATTTAGGGGTGGGCTCCGACTCCGACGGAGTCGGAGTTGTCGTTTCCGACCTCCAGTTCCGAAAAAAGTCGGAGCCGAATTGTAACTCCGACTCCGACTCCGAACTGGAGTCGGAGTCCGACTCCGATCGGATGCCGAAGCTCCGACCACAGTTCGGAGTTCCGATAGGATGTAGGAGCTCCGACCTCCGATAGGAGCTCCGAACGGTGGTCAGAGCTCCGGCATCCAATCGGAACTCTGAACTGTGGTCGGAGCTCCGACTCCGAATTTAATTTCCGAACTCCGTTCGGAAATAAATTTCTAGTTGCTGTTTTCTGTTCTTTTTTTTATTTAAATTTTGTGGTTCAATTTCGTTTCAGATAGTGAGCAACATATTTTTTTTTTTATAAGTCTACACATATTTGGTTTATTCAAGAGTTTTCAATACTTTAAATATTCCTTCTGATTTTGTTACTGAATTTTGATTATATCTTTAATTTGTTTTATGTCCGCCTGAAATTTAGCATTAAAAGTGCTCATGACTCATGAGTCGAAAATTACACAAATTTTTAACTGACTTTAACCCTTGGGTGCACTACAAATTGCAATTGTTTTGTTGTGGTTAATTTACAAGATGAAAAGGCAATGGTTCTATCCCATACAACACCTAGAGAGGGGTGAATAGGTGCAGTTCAAATTTTCTAATGTAATAAAATTTAATGACAAGAAGCAATTAAAAGATGACACAAATCATACAAACAATCAACACAGAGATTTGGTCACGAAGTGGAAACTCATTTGAAGAACGTCTTCAAATTCTAAAACCACTCCGGGTGTAAGCCACCACCTAAAATCCACTATAGAAAAAGTTTGTTACAACCAATATAGAGACACTCACAAAACCTTTGTAGTTCCTGAACTTGGCTTGCAATATCACGAGTGACCCACTCGATCTCTACACGCATATAGTGTCGGAACTCCAACCTTTCTATAGCATCCCACGAGAACCTCTCGATCTCTGCATCAACAGTAGCTCCGGAAACCTTCTGGCCAAACAAAACGTCCACTTCAATGGATTTTGAATAAGACTTGATCTTGAATGTGGTGTGGTGGAGATGTGTTTGTCCAAGAGAGATTCACAATGTAAGGAAATGTTTCTCTCTATGACTCTTGAAGCAACTAGGGTTTTTATTCTGTTTCTCTACACCAAAGAACAAAACAAGCTGTTCTATTTATACTCCCAGCAAGACACGTCGCTCAAAATCATGAATTTTAGGTTGTCTTGAACATTGGCTCGAGCGAAGGTTGAGCAAGGTGTCAAGCGAAGGTCGAGCGCACATTGTCTTCTGAAACCGTTCGAGCGAGAATTCGAGCGCACATCGAGCGAACCACTCTGTATGGGTTCTGCTCGAGCGTCACGTCGAGCGGACCACTCTGTATAAGTTCTGCTTAAGCGCCACGTCGAGCGCACATTGAGCGAACCTCTCTGTATGGGTTCCGCTCGAGTGCTGAGTCGAGCGCACATCGAGCGAACCTCTTTGGATGGGTTTCGCTCGAGCGCTGATCGAGCGCCAGTTGAGCCATATTGAGCACACTTCAATCTTTTTCATATTATACTGCTTCAACACTTGTTACAACTCAATTTTACACAGGTTTTCATAAGAATGTGCCAATCAACTAATTTTTCCCTCAACACTAGAGTATGGAGCAATGTTTTGAATACTGTACCGGACGCCGTACCGGTCAAGACACTGGAACGAAATATTTCGGTATTGGTACCGTTTCAGGATAGCGTTTCGGGATAATGTTTCAGAATAGTCGATATATGAATAAATTATATATATAAATATATATAAAAATTATATTCCAAAAGAATAGTCTATATATTAATAAATTATATATAAATACATATATATATAAATTATAAATAGTCTAGTCTGAATTGGAGGTTAAAAAATAAGCTTGTAGTTTGAAAAATAAAAAAAAAAAAAAACACAGGCCGAAATATAGGCCGGTACAGGCCGAAATTCAAGCCGGTATGACCAGTACCAACCGGTACGGCCGGTATTTTGGCCGGTACGGAACAGGTATAGTACCTGTACTGGCCGGACGGCCGAAACGAAAAATTTCGACCCTACCGGCCGGTACGGTACGAAATTTAAAACACTAGTATGTAGGCTTGTTGTTGATGCAACACTTGCTTTTTCAAGGCTTTTGATGGGCATAATTTATCCCTTCAAATCTGTTCACATCACTAGTTGTACTTTTAGACCATAAGTATCCTCCATATGCTGAGGTAAGCTTAGATGATGTATGTATATATAGAGAAGAATGATGGTACGAATTTGTATAATTCGATTAATTTCAGTTGGATAATAAATTATAAATGTTTGAGAGATGATGGATAAGTACTAATAGAAATTATAGAATAAAGAGTACTTATCCCATGTCTTTGCTCGAGATATAACTACATAAATATAACTACATAAATAGTTTAAAAAGTAAATAACATGTATGATGTAGCCATAAGTTATAACAGTCTCATTTATAACGTAATAACAATATGACTCAACCTTGAAATATAACTACATAAAAATTAATTACGGATTTCACTCAAATGCTTTTTGTTCCATTGGTCATGCCTGAAATGAAGATAGAAAGTTGCAATCAATAAATGAAAAAAAATTGATAATAAAAAATTGAACACGGTAAAAGAATAATTTGATTCTTACCAATAAAGGGGTTCTCTCAACTCCATCCCAACTCTCAAGTGGCGTCCGTTCCATACTCTCAATCATCGGCAATTATATTAGGGTTCACAATTAGATCTATAAAATCATAAAAAGTAGAAGTTAGAAACATTAAAAATAATTAAATCATCATTTAAAAGCATATAAACTTACCCGATTCAAGCTTATAGCTCTCGGCATCAACGCCAACGATATCTAGTCCAATGGGCGTTTCACTTATCCAATTCTGTGTGCAAACGAAGGCCTCCACGGTTGACGGTGACAATGAACTCCGATAAGCATCCAACACGCGACCTCCAGTGCTAAATGCCGACTCTGAGGCAACCGTAGCGACAGGAATGGCTAGCACGTCTCGGGCCACACGAGAAAGGACTGGATACTTGGTGGAATTAACTTTCCACCAAGTTAATAACTGAAATACATCACTAGGTGCCTCGACAGCTTCCATAAAATATCGTTCAACCTTAGATGTACAATGCATAATATTCCTTGTTGACATGAGCTGATGATACTGCCGTATAATACGATTGCCTCTAACCCCTATAGATGGGTCAGTATCACCTGAGGAAACTGTCGATCTCGTCGGCCTCGAATGTGAGGAGCTACCAGCTGCGGATGAAGGCTGACAACTATTACTGTAGTGATTATATAAGTCATCAACATCACTTTTTAACAATCTAATAAACTCTGCAGCCTTCACTGCCCCGAGAACGGAATTTACCCAAAATTCTAGAATGGCCAACTTAACTCGGGGGTCAAGGATCACAGCCACAAATAGCAATCTATTTATCTTCTCAATATTTTCTCAATATTTATCATATTTGATCTTCATCCTCGTAGCCACAGCAGATAACAATCCAGCAGAGTCAGTACAACTATTTTTCAACTGGAAGTGAAACTCCGAGAGCTCGCTGAAGAATGAGTTCGCAGTCGTATATTTGGATCCAGATAGCCGCATGGTTATGTCATAAAAAGTTCTTAAAAATTCAACAAAGTATCTCACACTGGTCCAATCATGTGCGTCCGGCGGACTGAGCCCCTGTCTTGCTGGCTCCAACAAAGCATACCTCAGGCCCCCATCCTCGACCTCCATCCGCTCGAATGCTTTTTGGTACTTCTGTGCCACATCCAACATCATGTATGTAGAATTCCATCGAGTCGGAACGTCCAAGCACAGCATACTAGAACATTCAATCTTAAGATCTTCTGCTATTGCCTTAAACTTGGCAAGCCTTTGAGGGGAATCTCTCACATATCGTACAATGTTGCGGACTCGGATTATGGAATCATCAACCTCTTTTAACCCCTCAACAACTATGAGATTAATGATATGAGTACAACATCGAACGTGAATAAACTCGTGGGCCCGAATGACATCATCTCTCACCGTCGTGTTCCACTTAAACCAATCAATTACTGTTTCATTTGCACTGGCATTGTCAACTGTAATACACAGCACTTTTCGAATTCCCCAGTCCTTTAAACAATCATCCATCTTCGCCCCAATGGATGCACCTTTGTGATCCACGATTTCGTTAAAACCAATAATTTTTTTATGCAAAATCCACTCACTGTCAATGTAGTGTGCTGTGATACACATGTAGCAGACGTTCTGTATGGAAGTCCATGTGTCAGTCGTAAACGACACTCTTTGACCAGTGGTAATAAACATCTTCCTCATCTTCTCATTGTCCTTCGCATACCTCTTCATACAATCTCACATCACTGTATACCGTGATGGAATCGGAAATCGTGGCTCAACAAAATTTAGAAACTTTCGAAAGCCTCTTTTCTCGACTATGGTAAATGGCATCTCATCAATAATTATCATCTCTGCAAGCGTATCCCTCAACTTCTTCTCACTATATTGAGGGATGACCAATTTCTTACTTTGTGTACTATCAGTGGCTGTAGAAGTTTGGTAACTGAGGTTGGTCTGATCAGTGACTTGCAATCCCTTCACTATCTTATATCGTTGGCAACCATTTAGATGTGCTATTAACATACTGGTACCTTGCTTCTTCGAATGGCATCCACAAAGTAATCCATAATAATGACATCTTGCTACCGGGTTCGCAACATCACCAGGAATTTTGGTAAAATTCTCCTATGTCCACGACCTCTTTTTAGAAGGCCGTGGTGGTTGATCTTGCTCAATCGGCATCTCTTACTCTTCGTTGAACATATCCTCATCCTCTATATCAACTGGGAGTGGGAGTCGACTACTTGCACAAGAAGTAGCTGCTCGAGATGTAGCAGCTCTAGATGCAGCTGCCCTAGATGTGGCTCTAGGGGTGGAAGTACACACCGGTGTAGGAGTTGTAGCATTGGCATCCACTACATCCCCTTGTGGACGATCTATGTCACAATCAAAGAAGCTGAAAAAATAATAATGAAAAAAAAATTAGTTTAATAATCCAAATGAGATTTTAATCTCGTCACTTCAGAAAACGCCAAATAAAACATCAACTAATGTTTCCTGCTTCTTTTTGGAATTATGCCACTAGCAACACATATTTAACTCAAAAATGTCCTCTCCTCCAATGTCGATGTTAAGAGGTTACACTACTCACTTCAGGCCTCAAAAGTTAATGCATTAGGACATTATGAAGGAGATCCTATGCGATACCCCATTATGATAAGTGATATGAATTACCCACACCTTCATATTTATGCCACTTCGTTGTCATCACATTTGCCACTTCGTTGTCATCACATTTGCCACAAGCCTCTCACTTGCCACATAATTTCGTTTAATTTTAATCGAAAAATTTTATGAAGTTTACGGTAACTTCATCTTCTATATTGTAAATATGTTGTTGCAAATAATCCAGTCAAAGCAATAGGAATTAGATCTAAGACAATTCCAAATAGCAAAACTTCAATCCTTTCAATTTGTTTGAAAGGAGAAAGAGAAGGGTAATATCTATTCTTAAATATTATTATGTATTGCACATGAAGCTTTTTTTTTTAATCAGTAAATAATAATTTTACTAAAAATAGGCAAAGCACATGAATCTTAATGATCAAGAATTTAAAATTGACAAGGTAAGAAACAAACAATTGATTCCATAAGTTCTCGTTCTTGTCATCAACCATGTCAACTAAATAGAAACATTAAACTAAAAACTCATACAAAATGAGCTCTGGAGAGGATCAGTGACAAATGTGTCCACCCAACTATAGGGTAAAAGAAATGGTTGTTCTTCGTAATTCTACCAACACCGATCTTACCAAAATTGATGGTGCACTTTTTGTGAAAACCATTTTAAACGCTCAGTACAATCTTCCACACACAAATTAGAAGTGATAGGCAAATAAATTTTGGCAGAACTTGGAAAATAAGTCTTTTCATACCCATCCATGTCAACACACTATGATCATCGACATAAAGACACTACCAGCAGTTGGGTGGTTTCAATGACTTTGTTATTTGTTTTACATGTAAAGAAAACAACGCAAATGAACCAGCTTGACTCTATGCACATCTCTTGACTCTTACACATCTCTTACACATTTTATCAAACACTATGTATGCATACAAAACAAATTACAAACACATCATACATTTCATTAAATACATTTCCTTACTACAAATTTACAAAATCAATTCATAGGAATCACAACAAAATATCAATTCACAAGAGAGTGAGAGACGTTTACATAAAATTAATTAATTAAACTACTAAATTTAATTCTAGGGCTCGGAAGTTCGGAACCCGTCACTCTCACCGTATGCTGAAGCTCGGCTTGAAGTCGCACGGAGGAGCAACGACGAACAACGGCAACAAAGATGCGAGACGCAAGAGAGACGTGAGACGCAGCACGACAGCAGATCGTGGACACAACAGAATCGCAGATGCCAGACGAGAGAGAACAAAGAAGTGAGAAGGAAGAAAGAAGAAGGGAATGGGGGGCTCCTGCGTTTTTGCCCCCTCCGTTCCAGAAAACGACGCCGTCCCACATTAAGTGGGACGACGTCATTTCTTTTTTTTTTTTTTAAGAAAACCCCAGATGCATTTGAGTTTTTTTTTTTTAAATTTCGGAGTCGGAAGTCGGAGCTCCATAGAGCTCCGAACTTCGACTCCGACTCCGAAACTGAGTTCGGAGCTATTCTAAACTCCGACTCTGAAATCCGACCACTTCGACTCCGTCGGAGTCGGAATTGGAGTGGATGTCAGGCGGAGTCGAAATTTCCGAAATTTTGCCCAGCCCTACCATATATTTAGATTTGAGTAATGATACTCTTATATCTTCTTTATTATTACTTTATTATTCAGTTTCTTTTTTTTTTTTACTCTTTGAATCTGAATTAAAAATTTCATAACATGATATTCTTGCATAATCTAGTAGAAAATGAATTCAATCAACCAACGTAATCATGTAATTTAATTAAAAATAAATTCAATTTTATGAAAATTGACATTATTCTACTTTTTGAGTCAATTTTTATAAAATTGAATTTATTTTTAATTAAATTAAATAATTACGTTGATTGATTGAATTTATTTTCTTTTAAATTATATAAGAATGTCATATTCGGAAATTTTTAATCTAAATTCAAAGAGTAAAATAACAAAAAATAACTTAGTAAAACAATAATAAAGGAAGTGTAAGGATATCTTTACCCATATTAAAATTTATTTTTAATGAAATGATATGATTTCATTAGTCGTTTGAAAATAATTTGTAAAATGATTATAAAAAAACTGTAGATATATCATTAGTCTTTATCACTAATATCGCCACCTTTCCATCTGTACGCTCTCTACGCAATTGAAGTCAACTTATGAGTTGACCTATCTGAATAAAAGTTCAACACTTGATTCAAATTTTAAAATTTATATTTCAAATTAATTTATGTAACCTAAATGGTTTATAGTGTAAAATTTTTTAAATAAAGAAATTGTAACTCTTTTTAAGTAAATTTTGCTACTGGTGTTCAGCATTTGAAATTAAAAGAAAAGTTCATATACAGTAAAAATACTCGAGCCTAAAAACCTCGAGTTACAGCATTATGTTCAATAAATGCTGTAGCAGAGAGAAACAGCCAAAAACCTTTTTGTGCGTGTAAAAATGGAATGATTAACTGTGAACCAAAAAACAAGAGCACAATGGATGTTTTTATATGTGCAACAAAGGCGTGTGACTAAAGAGCAACTCAGAAAAATCCGGGAAAAAAAAGAAAAAAAAAACAAAAGAATAGGCTCGTCCACGTCGACTCTGCTAAATTGACGTAACTCGAGGCTTTGGCATATTCTCCTCTCTGTACAGCAATCGCCTCTTGTTTGAACCAAATCCTTGATACTGATATATAATGCTGTACAGACACTGCCTAAGGCGCATTGCGTCGAATGTCTCTAAAAATGTCATATCTGTTACCCTTGATTTTGCACCAGCAAACCGTTGGTACTCCTCAAACACAGAAGACAAACACCAATTCTGAAACTTTCTCAGGCAACCAACTAGACAACCAGTCCGGTGCTACAGGACAAGAAAAATACAAAAAAAAAAAAAAAAAAAATCAGTGTCAAATCCAATAAGGCTCATTGGGACCCATATGGTTTGACTTTTTATTAATTAAAATCCAATAAGTCTCTCAACTTTTCCTTTCTCGGGTTGGAAATAAAATACAGTTCACTCTACATTAATACTGAAGAGATCTTCAAGAAACAATGTAAAAAAGTGTTGGCTATCAGCAGCAAACAGTTTGAAAAGATTAAACTAAAAATAGAATGTGAAGTATACCTTCCCACGCTTGCAATGAATCAAAACTGGATGATTTCTCACATCTGGAAACACCCAAAAAAGAGAGCTAAGAAATTCGAAGCGAGAGGATCTAAATAAATTAAACCTAAGTTTATTGAAAATTTAATCTTACCAACTAAAACTTTCAAAGCTTCCATAATAGTATTTTTCGGAATGGATACAGAAGTCTCCTGCAAATGCAAATCGTGTCAGGAAAACAGTAAAAGAGAAAAAAAAAAAAACATAACTCGTGTTCTGAACATTTAAAATTATTTCCACCATTTTATTTTATTTCTTTTGATGATTAAATTAATTAGTATCGATATAGAGATCAACAATATGATGTAAAATCCCTTCAAAACTGCTAAAACTGCTATCTAATGTGAAATACCAACAGAATTACACAATCTTGAAAATTAAACAAAAGCCCAAGCATAGAGTTTTCTGAAGCATTGCCATAACTTCGTACATACATCAACATGCAGACATGCCAGACAATGAATTCGTTCGAATTAAACACATAATGACCGAGGAAAGTTCAGAGATTATACCGTCTTCCCCTCGATTCCAAACTGAAAGAGCCGAATATTACGAGAGCGAAGAAACTCCAAGTTTTCTTGCGGATAGGGTTCGGGACACAAATATCTGCACCAAATCGCAATCAGAGACATATCGCAGAAAAAGAAAAGAAAATACAGGGCATTGTAATGCGATTGTTTCTGAAGAAAAATTAAATTTTTCTTTCAAGAAAACAAGCTCCTCCAAAAACTTCTGCCTGGTACAATAACTTCTCCAAATCAATGCCAAGCGAGACAAGACAAAAAGCAATTCAATGTATTTCAGATTATTCTTCTCTTCTTTCCCTCAAAAATTTTCGCGGCGACAAAACCGAACAGAGTCCACAATAACTATTTGCAAAAAACTCTTCAAACCAAGACCCGATATATACGTACGGAAAGAGAATCTGTGTTCTTCGTGAAATACGTAAAGCGGAAAAAGAAGGATATACATGATTGATCGGAGATTAAGCGACTCGAGGAAGGCGAAATTGGAGGGTTGAGGGAATCCGGATCTGAAAATGCCATCTTCGACCATGGAGAAATTGGAGGGAGGGATCAAGATGGCTTCATTCTCTTGCTCTTCCAATATAATGAGTCCCATCGCTCCGGATGTAAACGCAAGTTCAAGAAGAAGCAGCAGCAGAAGCAGAAGCAGAAGAAACAGAGGAGGAAGGAGAGGATTTCATGGCTTTAAAGGAGGAGGAGGAGGAGGAGGAGGAGACGAAAACGACGCCGGTTTGTAGGAGTTAGGAAGGAATTGGGATTCCGTTTCCCATTCTGATTCAAACTCTGGGGTGCGCATCGCAAGCCCCTCTCTCTCGGCGTTATTAATGTCAATACGTGTCTCCGAACTCACAGAAAGAGAGGGAGAGAATCATAGTTGGCGCTTCGTTGAAAATACTGCGGGAAAATAAATTAAAAAAAAATTCCTTTTATTAGATTTTTTCTTTTATTTTATTTTTTATTTTTAAAATAGCCGAGATAAATGTTTGTTTCCTTTCTTCGTCATCTTCAACAATTAACTTTATTTTACATAAAAAAATAAAATTGTTTATAAATAATCATTTTATTATTTCTTAAATAATTATAAATTTATTTATTTTATTAGATTAATCCAAATAGGCATGTTTTAATTAGAAGTCCAGTTTGACCAAATGTTTGGTGGCTTGGCCTCCAAAATTTATTTGCTGACTTGGTCAAGTTTATCTTCACCTAGGAAAATGCCATGCTTACCGTTGGGCTCTGTTGGGAGCTCCTGCTGATAATTTTTTCTTTTTAGTTTTATTTTTACTTCGTAATTAAGTGAATAATTTTTAATAATGTGATGAACTTTTTTATTTTATAAAATATATTTAAAAATATAAAAAAAAATCATAAAAAAAAATTAAAAAAAAAAGACACATAATACATTGGCGGGAGCCCCAGCGGCACCTCCCAGCTTGTGGGCGAGACCCACCCTTGACCTATCTACTCTTTTAAAGAGGTAGAATCTTTTTGGAAGTTGGAAAAATTTTTTATTTTTTATTTATACTTATTTTATCCTAATTTTTATTTTCTTTTTCTTTATTTCTTTTCTTTATTTTTTGTTTTCTTGAATATAAGAAAGAGGCCGCCCACGAGGCTGGCTGCTCTTCATAGATTTCGGAACCTTTCATTGACCACAAAACTGAAACCAACTGTTTACTTTTATCTTTCTTTAGGTAAATAAAGTTAATTCTTGGATGCCATTAAGGTATCGTTTGGATTGAAAAATCATCTCAATTTAATTTATTTTATTATTATAATTTTATTAATTTTTTACACAAAAAATAATAAACAATTCAATATTTTTAAATTTTAATTCAACTTTTTTTAAATTTTAAAATAATAATAATATTAAAAAATAATATTTTAATAATATTTTATTTAACTTTTAACTTTTATTTAAAATCATCTCATCTCACTATTCCAACAGGAGCTAACTATAAGATATGAACAACTATCTAATAAATGTTAGTAATGTTAGCTATAAATTTTAAATAGACAAGTATAACGTAGACTATTTGTAAAATGGTTAGTTCTATTAAAATGGAATAATATTTTTTTTATTTTTTTAAAATGTAGTCCATTTTTTTACAAAGAGATTGCAGAGAATGAGAGATGTAATAAAAAATGAGACATCAATAATAGACAAATTCTTATTTACCCCCCTCTTTCGGCTCCAAAAGGAATGTCTAACCATTACAAAAATCTGATTTATGCTCAATAGAGAGGTGCCCAAATCTTAGATATATTTAAACTCATAAATATATCTAAATACCTTTAAACTTATCTTAGGTAGATTCCACAAAATTTATTCCATCATTTCAATTTACTACTATTCATAAAGAGTTCAATTCATCTCAATTCAATTCAACATCTAAATAGGTCTTAGAAGAGCTTTTGTCTCATTATAACTATTATATATATAGACCCATAATTTGAACAAGGTTATGTTGTGAGTGGGATGTTATAAAATCAAAATTCTGAAAATCAAAACAAGACAAATAAATCCAAACTCAGTAGCGAGTGGGGTGTTATTATGTGGTTAACTCCAAGTGAGAAAGTCATGCACCTTAGTTGACCCTTCCACCATTTTTATTCACATAAAAATAGAAGTCCAAACTCATTAGATTACTCTTTTTGGTTACGGTGCTTCAATTTGCACAAGATTTATTTATTTATTTTTTATTTTCAATTTATCTCATCAACTATTTTCAATTATCAAATTAGTAGGTATATAGGCTTTATATGGTGACGTAACTGATCTGTTTGATGAGGATTGAATTATGAATTTGAACTCAATTAATTAGAGATGAGGCCGGGTTTCACCATTGTGTTCACTTTATCAGATTTTGAATTCAATTACTCAACCATATTAATTAGTTTACTTTAAAAAATATTGATATTATATATATATATATATATATATTTAAATATTGGCATTTTATATATTTTTTTAAAAAAAATATAATATGTATATAATAAGTGATGTGTTACACACCAAACTTATATCTAATAAAAATACTATTTTATCATATATCGATTTTAGCATTAAAGTCTAGAGTTTTTACCTTCCTTATTAGAAAGCCTCCAATTAATAAAGAAACCCTCGTTGCCATTGGCCCATATCATCTTAAAAATCACTATACTGATAGATAAAAATAATTATTAGGCATTCTCAGAATATGGATGACATGATATTTCTATTCTATTGTGCAATTAAAAGTTGCGATCATGTATCTTTTTTTTGTTTTATTTTCTCTTTTATTGTGATTAATAAAACATAATATAAAGGTGCTACGTGCACCGATGTATTGCATCAAGGAAGTGCATCGATGTGCACTTCTGTGCTTTTTTATTTATTTATAATATTAAAAATATACAGAAATGCACATTGGTGCAACCTATCGGACTCCCCAATTTTTTCTTAATAAAGAAAGAGAAAATGAGAGAGAGACTTTGAGGGATGTGTCGAATAAGATAAATATCTCCAAGTCATCATTATAAAAATCGTTTCTCTTAATTTAATAATTATGAAACTTTTGATAATTACAAAAATCAAATTCAATCGAATTCTTGATTTGATATTATCTTTAAAACTAATTCGTTTATTTCAAAAAATTAATTACTCATATTAATTCATTGATTAGTCTGATAAATGCTGCATATTGTTGCATGTACATTATCTTTAAAACTAATTCGTTTATGATTGTTCCACCGATAAAGGGACCAACTGGTGTACTAGTAGTGGCCCCCACTTCATTAGCAAATTAAGTATTGTTAACAACTTACCTAAAATCTTACTTTTTTCGTCCTCCTACAATTTAATGTGTAAGCCTTTTAACTGGAAGCTTATATATTAGAACAATTATGCTGAGTTTCGTGTGCTTAAATCAATGATACTAATATTTGGAAAAAAAAAAAAAAAAAAGCTCTCAAATGATTTACAGACTTTAAGAGTGTCGAGTTGAAATAAATTTTACAACCTACATTAATGCAAGTGAAACTGGATGATTTTTTAAGGTATGAAAGAAAAATTTTAAAGGAGGATGGATTAGTTATCACTCCGAGTTCTTAGATACAGTACTGAGCAGGTTATGGGATAAACAAAGAAAAATTTCCAAATATATGCTTTACTTGCATTAATGTAGGTTGTAAAATTATAAACAAAGAAAATTTTTCAAATATATGTTTTGAGCGGTGCTATTCTACCGCCTGCAAGTGCCTACTCTATGTGCTGCCTACAAATTGCACTTTTTTTTTTTTGCTTTTTATTTCAAACATTTTTTAGGCATGTTTAAACATTTAAAAAAAAAATACAAATACATGATTAATAGTCACTTCCTTAACCATTTTTTAAAAAAAAAAAAAAATAAATGTATGAGCGGTCAAAATGAGGAGATAAATTGAAGAGGCATAGTAGCCTTATTCATATGTTTTATTTGCATTAATATAGGTTGTAAAATTTTCCAAACAAAGAATCATAATGGTTCTTTTTATTTTCCAAATATATGTTGAGCTTATAAAGCTCAAGAATCTAGATTCCACTTATGGTGCTCAAGATCTCCCTTCTTGGGCCTACTTGGAGTTCTTCCCTATCATCTCTAGGCCCTCCAAGTCATGGATTTTGCTGGAGTGACCTGAGCCCAGCTCAACTAGCTATAAAAATTTCATTCCAGTTATCACGTAAATTTCTGTCATGTGAACATGGCTAGAATTTTATTTCCCTACACGTTTCAACTCCCCCTCTTAAATTTATTCCATAGCTGCACATCCCCATGCCTCGGGAATTGGCGTAACAGTCACGTCTCCACGTCCCGTCAACTTCCTGGAGCGGCCTTTCCCCTTTTCTTCAACTTTAACTCTTCCTCTTTCATTGTTCCTTAGACCTACCCTCAATGGCTTCTAAGAACACTTATGGTAGTGAGCCTCCCTTATAACGGGCACAGATGGTCTACCTTGTGGCCCTTGAACGCTATGCAGCTAGCACAAAATTCTAGATTTCGTTCTCTCAAAGGTTCTAGAATCTGGCTGTGGGGCTATTGATTTTAAGGGTAACGCCGAGAAGGTCACCCTATACGTCAGCATGTTTTCACATGGTTTGACGCTCCCTTTTTGCTGCTCGGTTTGCAACACCTTGGACCTTTTAGGACTAGCCCCGACTCAAGTGCATCCCAATACTTGGAGGATTTTGACGTCATGTTGCGTGGCGTGGCGCATGGTCACATAATTATTTTATTATTACTGAGGTATTCTCAAGTATTCTGATAATACCTCACTACTATTCATTATTTTACTATTATTTTTCACCTACTTTTCATTTCTTTTTACTACAATTCAATATTCTATCCTTACTTTTTTACTACTATCACAGAATACCTAAAAATACCTCATTACCCAAACACAACTTAGAGTCTGTTGGGGAGGAGTACACCTACCTGACCGCCCAGGAGTTTTTGTTTACCCACGTTGTCCGTGCCTAGGAGGGAACATTTTCAGTTTTCACTGTCATCCTATGTTCCGACTCACTCGACATGAGGCATGCCACTCTAACACCAAGCTGTGGACAAGTAAGTTTTTCTTCATGTCAGGTGCAGGATGAGAGCTCCTGCCTGGTGAAGCCGTTGCCCAGGAATTTTTCATTCGGTCTATCTGAGGGGTCATTCCCAATGATAGGAAGATTGGGATCAACTTATTTGAGTGCAAGTGGGCTCGCATTCAGCTGATGTACTCTTGGGTTCGGGGAGCATTAGGAGGAGGTTGGGACAGATGCTCTCCTGACCAAGGACAATATTGTTTGGTTCCTCATCACGCCCGATCGGTCCCACGTTGTGGGGGCATGAGTTCTTAAAGGCATACCCGACATCGCGAGGGGTTAAGCAACCATTCAAGGGCCCGTCGAGGTGAGTGAAGAAGAGACCTTGTCCAGAGGAAGAGATAGTCTTCCCTGAGTTGGAGGGATCTGGTGGTGATTTGGGGGGTGACACCTACACCTCCGTTCATCTAGGACATTCCTACCACCCCGTCGGGCAATAAGAGGGGTGTGCCTAGCCATGACCGAGACGACAAGGAGCAGGAGGTGGCTTTCCTTGAGGCTCTACAACAGTTAACTTTCAGTGTGCCTTGATAGATTGTCGTCGCGGAGCACCCTGAGTCGTCTGGCCATACTCATACCGGTTTAGGAGCTGCCAATCAGAAGCCTTCGGAATGCTCCTCTTCAACCGGAGGGGATTCTCCAGGGCGATGCTGAGGGAGGCTTGCACTCCTTAAGCATTGGTTCTGCCATGGCTTTCATTGATAGGATGCCTCCCAAGCCCACTCTCGAGGGCCTTTCGCATCAAAATCCCATGATGCTGAATGAGGATGGGTCTTCGACATCCTCGTCCTCGATCGGCTCTTATGTTAAACAGGATATATCCTTAGTCGCTGCTTCCGAAGAAATTTCTCGGCTATTTAGTTTCGTAGGTGACAATCATTTCTTGCAGTCAGAAGAAGGGGTAGCCAATGATGCCAGGATCGGGGAGACCTTGACAATGCATGCATCGGACACTCCTTGGGCCTTTGCTCTTAGGCCTCCTAGTGGCTCGGCGCCTCGGAGCTAGGATGGTGCTTTGTCGTCTTGCCCTTCAGGACTTGTTGCCAATGGGGCTAGGGCTGAGGTGATACAAGAGATAGTTGACCAGCTCAGTAGCATCCTTTGCCCGGTGGGACTTCTTTTCCTTTATTGACGTCATTGCACATATGTTCGGCTTTGTGTTCTTGCTGCCTAACAATTTTATTTGGCAGGGGTTCGAGTTCCTTGTAGCCTTGGTCATGGACGGGTCGAGGTGGGGAATGAACTAGAGGCCTTGCATAGTCCGGGAGGGTAGGCTTATTGAGTGATGATCAGGCTCAAGGTTGCACTAGAGCGTACCGAGAAGGCCTTTGACAAGATCGAGGCCAAAATTGGGTTTTTACGACAAATCATCAAGGACCTTTGTAAGGAAGATTCCCAGCTCCGTGAGGACAAGGAGGCTTTAAGGCAGGAGGCACTAGGGCATCCGCAGAAGAGTGGGACTTGGAGCCGGCGTAGGCATTTCACATGGAGGAGAGGTGGTGAGGGAGGCCCAACAGCTCTGCCAAGGCTATGTCGCCTAGTTGGCAGAAGCTGAGGAAGTCTGCCGCGGCTTGGACCAGCGCATTAGGGAACTTCAGTCTAAGAAGGACATGTTGGCGGTGAAGAACGTGGTGCTCTAGAGAGACAAGGACAAAGCTAAGAACATGTACTTAGAGCTTGGGGAGTCCCATCTATGGCCCAAGGAGGAGATAAGGTCCTATAAGGAATGGGTGAAGAAGTGGAGGTCGAGCTTGCCGTTTCCAACAACAAACTCACCAGGATCACCCTCAGCTTGCGTCGGCCAAGCAACTCCATAACCAGGCTTAGGGCTGTAGGTCTTCCGGCTGCTCCTTGTGAAAATCTTGGGGTTATGCATTTGGCCCAATTCATGCCCACCTTGGGGGATCGCGACTCCCTTGGCTCTTTGGGTCACAAATTGATGCCTGAAGCATTCTTCGACCCGGCCTCTTGCCCTTGATTGTATATAGATAGTTTCTTGTGTTCCTGACCCCGCCTAAGAGCGGGGAACTCTTTACTTTGTAATATTTGAGTATATAGCAAAGGCAATTTTTGACGCTCTTTCCTTCTCTCACCCCGCCTGAGAGTGGGGAATTCTTCTTTATCGCAATTTGTCCATTGTGTGTGCACATGCCCGATAATTCTTCATCTATCGTTCCTTCTTCTAAGCCATTTTCTTGCTTGGAAAACAGTAATAACAATAAGAGGAAAAGAAGGCCACCACTATATCCAGGTATAGAATAATTCATTTCTTAGTTGGAAGCCTTTTTTTTTTTCTTTATTATGATAGTTTTCCTCTTGGTTATTTGATTTTATTCTCAGAAAAGTGGTTTTGGGGGCTTTCGTAAACTGGATAAAATTTTGGAGAAATGGTTTTTCCTCTTGATCAAAATTTTACACCATAACAATGAAGTGTCAAAATTTTTCACCAGATCTTGTATAATTTATTTATTTATTTATTTTTTGTGTAGATTAAACATTGCTTCAAAATAAACGTTAGTTGTAAGCATAGTTTGAGACAGTATTGCATCCATTAGGGGTGCTACCTGCCATATACTGGTAGGTAGCCTCCCTTCTCGCAACCCATCCCAAGCCACGACGGGCGGCTATGACACGACCCAGATTTGCTTTTTTGAGAAAATAAATAAAGAAATATTCCAATAATGTTTTCTCAAAATTTATTATATCACTTATCATTTCCGTCACATCTGAATCATTTTCTCATTTTTTCCTTGAGGTACAAAGTCTCATTTTCTCATGCATCTCGCATGAGCTTTTTAATTTCCATGCAGTGATAATTTTTATTCCAAAAGCATGTTGTAAACTTTTGTGGTAACACAAATTGATTGAGTTATTTGAATAGCATATTATTTATTGGTTAATTTAGTTTCATACAATTTATATATAGCATAGTTAACTTCATGATTTTGGACTTGCATCTCAAATCACTTACACCAATTGTAGAAAAAGCATTCACCAACGGTCTAGCTGGTGAAAACGCATGCACAACTTCCTGAAGACTGTGATATTAATGTTACATTAATGGTGGACAAGGTATTTTTGTTATAGCCTACTCATTGATCTGTTTTAGCTCCTTGTTGAGTAAGTAAAAAAAAAAAAAAAAAATTACTTTTGCATCATTTCTATATTTTTGTGATTGTATGTGTATGTATACGTACGTGTGTTTTTGTTATAATGCTACCTTGATTACATAGAGATTGCTTATTTTCTTGCAGTTACAAAGATTCCCAACACATCAGTTTTCCTTTTCTGAAAGGCTCGAAGGATAGAGAATTGAACATAGGCAACGCAGGAAAGGAAGATTTACCTGGTAATTATGTTCAATTCTTATTCTTATTATACTAATTTTATTGGCTTCTATTAATTCTAAAGCGAACCAAATTATTAAATAAATCAATTCAAATGTGGACATATAAAATCGAATGGTACCTATTTAGCATGGAAAGGATCAAAACTACAAAGTTAATTTTGGTAAATCATATGTACATATATGTATATATACACGATGGAATCTTCCATGCATGCAGTATTACTATCATGAAAAGGCATGCTGAACGTTCAGGTCAACTTTGAGGTTGAAAATTTTCTACTGTACGAGGCTTATCCAGATAAACTGAAGAAGGCAAACAAGGGAGCATTAGAAGGAGAAGATTCAGTGAGTTGTATTATTCCATGGTGATTGTAAATTCTATTGATGGTACATACCTCTTTTCAGGTACATAAATATGAATATAGGAAAAAAAAAAATACTAAAGAGAAATTGGACATCTCTAGTTTCCAAAAGCGGTTGTAAATCAAATAAGGAGAAGAAATGTTTCTTATCCAAGGTTTGCGAAAGATATACATCCGAAAGAGTGGAACACTTCTTAGCAGCTTCATATAAAAAATTTCTCGGTTCTACAAATAGTAGCTTGAACCATGGAAGTGAAGCAAGAAAGTATACCTTGTTCTCATCTGAGTCTAAGGAACAAGCCAGAAAAAGAAAACCAATTGATGAAGTTTTGAATATAGCACGTACTTAATTACTTTAACTTGGAAGAAACTATCCCGCAATGTAATCACACTGTTGTTAGTTACTTGTTGTATGTAGAGTATGTTTCCTATCCGAAAAAAATTAAAATAAAAACAGTGCATTATTGTTAGTTTCCCTTTACATTGTATACTTTTATTGATGGTAGGAACCAAGAAGAGGAAGAGAGTTGAGCCAAAAGGAGAAAGGCAAAGTTGTGTAACCCCAACCCAAGATTCTATATCAACTCCACTTTGAGCCAAATGGAAAAGGGCAAAGAAGCGTAGCCCTAACCCAAGATTTTTTTCGGCTTCACTGATTGCAAGAACTAAGAAGAGGAGCGCTGAGCCAAAAGGACAAGGGCATAATAGTGTAATCCATGCCCAAGGTTATATTTCAGCTTCACTAATTGTAGGAACCAAGAAGATGAGCATTGAGCAACAAGGAGAGGGGCAAAGCAATGTAGCCCCAACCCAAGACTCCTTGGCTGATCCTGTACTAGAGACAGAAGGCGACTACATCGTCACTAATTACATTATGTAGATAGTAAAAGTAGTACTGTTTGGTGTTTCTTTTCATCACGTACTCTCATTAATTTTCGGAAAAATTGGGGGATTGTAGAACAACCTAATCTAGAAGAATGGCAAAGCAGTGTAATCTTGTTCCCAGATTTTGGCTAGGCTGAAAAGGTAACTATATCATTGCTAATGACATGATGAAAATAGTGAAAGTGGTGTTTTGGTGTTTCTTTGCATTGTTTACTCTCACTGATTGTAGGAACTGACACAGTGATAGTGGAGAATCCACCCAATCTAGAAGAATGGGAAAAAAGTGTAGTACTATTCTAAGGTTGTATTTCACCTTCATTAATAACAAGAACCTTGGGGGGAGAGCTGAGCCAACAGGAGAAGGGCAAAGCAATGTAGCCCCACCCCAAGATTTTATTTTAGATTATCCTATACCAGAATTAGAAGGTAACTGCATGGTTGCTAATTACACAATGTATATAGTAAACATAGTGTTTGCTGCTTCTTCAATTAATGTTTACTCTCATTGATTGCAGGAAACAGTAAGGGGATTATTGAGAAGACAATTATAGAAGAATGGAAAAAAACTGTGGTCCAATTTGCAAATTCTATTACAAGTGATCCTATACATGATCAAGCAAGACTTGTAAAAGAGAAGAATGACATTGCCGAATTGGATGCATCCCTTACAGCCTTTTCGAACTGTAATGAAGAACCTGATGTGCTCAATAATCTTCCCTAGAATCCCTAATATCATAAGGTTGTATATTTCTGTAACAACCCGGCCAAAACTAAATTCTTGAGGTTAAGACTTAATTTCTATTTTGACCTAAGTGGACTTAAGCCGAATATATTGTGAAGACTAGAACCATGTGAGTGAAGTGGACCTTATGTTTGGCTAGTGGGTTAGGAGTCCAAGCCTAAAAGAAAGCCCAAGGTATAGGTGAATTTCAGTCATAAAGGGGTTTAGGGCTTCAAAAAAGCCATTAGGGTTGTGTGTGTAAGTGGGAGGCGCCACTTGGAGCCAAGCAAGAAGAGGACCTTTAAGTTCCCAAGGCCACAATCATGAGGCATCTAGGTAATGGGAGTTTTTGCTTTGCCAAAGAGTTGCCACTTGGCAAACATGCAACCAAGCTTTTAGAAGATCTTACAAGAAAGATGAAGGACTTAGGGCTCGGTTTAAGGCTGTTCATCCGGGCCGGTTTTTTTTTCGGCCTGGTTCGGAACCCGGATAACCAGATTCCAGGTACGGGTTCAGGCCCGGGACATACCCGGGCCGGTACCCGCATGATTAAAACTTGTTTAATCTGGCTCGGGTACCGGATTTTAAATCTGGAACCTGGATCTAAACCCGTACCCGGGTTTTGTTTTTAAACCTACGTATCAAAACAAACAAATATGACTCCTTCAGATCGATCTCAGTCTCTCTCTGCAACTTGCGCCGATGTCCTCTCTCACTCTCACGCCGAAACCCTAGCCTCCTCTGCCTTCATCCGCATCGTTGTCTTCATCACCTCCGTCGCTCCATCTCTCTCTCTCTCTCTCTCTCTCTCTCTCTCGCATCGTCATCAGGGTCCCATTCCACGACCAGGTGAGGGAAATTTTGGTATTTTCTATCATGGATTTGAGTTTTGGACTGTTAAGTGCCGAAACCCTTTTTTGTTCTAGATCTACTCTTAGATCTGATCCCATAATTTGCATTATATTTTCTATTTATTTGTAGATCTTAGAATCCTTGATGTGCTATGATATCTGGGTTGTTTTTTTATTTTGGGTTTTTTTTTTACTCGTGGAGATCTGGTATATGACTTTGATGTTCTTAGAAAATTAGTTTCTTGCATTATTTCGTGGAGATCTGCTTTTCAAACAAAAAAAACATAGTTTAAGAACATGATAATATGGGTTTTTTTTAGGGTTTTCAGTGCTAGCATTTTTCTGGTTGAATAAAGTATCTCCTTCACATGGGTGCTTGTTCTGTTTTTTGAATTTACAAGTGTTGGATAGATATTTAGATCTTATGCTGGGTTTGCCACACTTCTGGTTGTGGATTGCACATTATATGTTTGATAAAATGGTTGGGGCTTCTCATAAAATGCATTGAGCAGGTGATTTTTGAGGTATGCATTCATGTCTATGTCTAGGCCGACTGATTTGCTACAAACAGGGGTCTGTTTGGTTCTATCCCTCCACAAGTCATTAATTAGTTGATTGCTAGCTGCATTCTAGAAGGATTAATTATACATCATCCCTATTTCTCGCATTATATGTTGTAATTTTACGTTTTGTAATATAATGTATAAAATATCAAATAATGTAATATGTAGTAGTGAGTTGCATTATATGTTGCATGCATTTTATATGATAAATATTGAATTTCTTTTTTTTGGATGCATTTAGTTAAAAAGATAATTAGTTTTACATGTAAAAATGATGTTTTTCAAAATTTTTTCTTGAAAAAATTGTAATAGAATATAGGTTTCTAGATTAATAATAAAAAAAAAAAAAAAAACTACCCGGGTACAACCTGGATCCCGGATTTTCGGGTTCCAGCCCGGGTCATAACCCGGGTATATCCGATCTGGAACCCGGCTCGGGTTGAAGTCCAGGTTCCGGTTCGGGTATACCCGGATACCCGGTCCGAAACCCCGATGAACAGTCCCAACTCGGTTTACTAGAGTGCACGCCACCCACACTGCCATATGGCAACCATGCACATCACCTTCTCTAGGTTCATTGTACCTAGACTAGAAATGGATGAAGGGAAGCTAGGGTTTGGCCACCTCAAGAGAGGTGCCACTTGTCTTCCATGTAATAAGTCCCTTAAGTACCAAGAAAAACAATGATGACAGGGAAGAGGAATAGGATTTCGGCTAAGGCATGAAGAAGAGAGAATGGAAGGGCTTTTGACACATGGCGCACATGCAAGGATGTTTATTACATTTTCAAGGATGCAATAATGAGGGGGTTAAGAGAAAAGTTTCGGTAATGGCAGAGCATGCCACTTGGCAAACATGCATGAAGACTTGTAGAAGAAGCCAAAATTTGATGGAGGAGAATCCAGGGTTTGGCACACAAAGGGCACACGCCCATCTCACCTACCCTCATGCCACATGCCCAACATGCAAATCTAATTCCTGGGTGCCATGAACCTGGACATAAAAGTGGAAGAAGGGGAAGAGATGAAAGAGGGTTTCGGAAACCCTAAATGGGTGAACACGACGCACCATATAGTGATGAATGTGCCAAGTTCCTAGAAAACCAATGCAATGATGTTGGGTGCCTAGGGAAGGTGCCTGTTCGCTTAAAAATATATCTGCAAATGCACATAATCGTAACAAGTAGTAAAGTGTTTTTAAGAAAATGGATATTGAACTCACAGGAAATAATTATGCTATTTAGTATTGAAATTTACTAAATTAATTACTATTTGAAAAATCGAAATTTGAAGAATGGATTATCTAAATTAAACTAAAGAAAGTAGCATCAAAATTAAGATTTTAAAGATAATAAAAATAGATCTAGAGCGTTTGATTTCACTTAGCAAATTCCACACAATTTATTCTTCATTGTTATAGGATTTCAGTTATCCCAAGTTGATGATAAAAATCCATTAACTACTTAATATTTTGTTACGACCAATACAAAAAATATCTCCAACTAATAACTCCATATCTCTATGTGAATTTAACTAATTGGAGACTCATTAAGTTCTTCGGATTTTTCTTGAAAATCACACTAATTGCGGTAAAGTATCTCTACTTTCGCTCAACTAATGGTGCTTAATCGTGCTTTAATCACAAATCATCTCTCGGTCTCATTGCGATTCAATAGATCGAACAATAATTAGCTAAAAAATTACAAGTATTAAGAAAAAAGAATAAACACTCAATCATGGAAATATTGAAAATAAAATAACTTAGAATATAAATTATGTGTTCAATGATAGACTACATCAAAGCTCTAGAAAATAGAATTAGTTCATAATGAATCTAAAAAGAAAAACAATAAAACTAGTGTTCTTCATTGGAGTCAGTTGATGAAGAATGTAGCTCTGCCTCTGCTCCCTAGATCTGTCTCTTTCAAAGGAACTTCAAGAATAAACTTTGGAATCTTTTTACTCTAAAACTCAGACTCTAAAAACTAATTCAGAACCCCCTATTCATCCCACAAGATGAGAGATTAAATATATGTCAAAATTCAAATCCGAAAACAAGATAAATACGGCTACAATCTATCCTGAAGATCCGAAAAATAGTTTCTAAAGATAAAAATTAACATAAAAGGAATTATACCGAGAATAATGGAATTATCTAAAATGGAAGATTCAGTTATATATAGCTTGATTTACGGAGATTGGGAGAATTTGGTGATCAACAGATTGATTGATTGTGGAACTCAAAAGGGTCCCACTGAGTAGATACCGTGTGCACTGAATATAACTGGTCTTCTCACCTTCCAAGAGGAAAGACTCTTGATCGAGATGATAGAACCCTCTCGTCAAACTACCGAGCGTTAAAGTTGCTCGCCTTTGCTAGTTGTCGCCCACGATGTCATTGAGGTTGTCGTTTAGACTAGTCGCCTGGAGCCTTGCGCCAAGTCTTCTCACCCAGAAGGCAAAATATCTCGCTTATCGCCAAACTCTTGTCGCCAATTCTGGTCGAACGTCTCCTTGCCTAAATCTCATCAGCATCTCATCGGTCTGGATCTGTAGTCTCTTCTTTTGTACCAAAATACTCTCATTTCATACTAAATCTTCTCATTCATTCAAATCCAATAAAATAAAGAAAAATATATAGAAATAAAATAAAATCAATAGTATTTAAGGAAAAATGACGCTTTTCATAAATAAAAGAATAATCAAAATCACATAAAAATAATACTTATCAATCCCACTTGCCATTTGTTGCGCATGCACTAGATGTTTGAATTCCTAGAAGATATGAAATGATGAGGAATGGGAAGAGGAGCATAAGGAAGCTCCAAAATCTAATGCACAAGTCTCAAAGAGACTCTAGGGTTTCAGCCAAAGGGATACAAGCCCATCCAAGGGGCCTCAACCACCATGTTCAACACTTATCACACATCAAGTATGAGAGTCTCGAGAAGGGTGTAATCATGAGGAAGAGGAGGAGAGGCCTAGGGTAGAGTCGCACATGGGGGATACCAAGGGCCTCAAGCACGAGTCTCCAAGAAACCTTAGGGATTTGGCCTAGGGCTTCAAACCTATCGAAGAGAAACCAACCATCACTTTGCCATGTGTCACACATACACTAAGGTTGGGGTTTTCTAGAAGAAAGAGATGATGGGGAAGAGGAAGGGTTGCATGGGGAAAGGGCATACGCACTCCCCAAGGTTTAGCAAAAACTTTGTAAGAAGAGAGGAAGAGAGAGGGTCGGCTATGGCACAAACAGACACACACTCACACCACTTGCCACATGGCATGCATGCACACACCTAACCCTAGGTTTGGTTTAGGGTTTTTGTTAAAGGAGCTACAAGCCCTAAAGGTTCAATGAACCTAGACCACATGAGGATCACGCCCAAGGGCATTTAGGGTTTAGTATAGGGCAAGGAGCTAGGCTATGTGTCACACATGCATGAAGACCTTTGGAGTTCCTGAAATTAGGGCAATGATGGGGGGGGGGGGGGGGAAGAGGGGGAGTTTCGACCAAGGCAAGAAGCATTCAAACTTTGGAATTTTCTATGTTAGGATCAATGATGAGAGAGGGGCTAGTATGAGGAAAAGGACTATAAAAAGGGTCTTTATGAGGCCGATGCCCAAGAGGTTACACGAAAAGTCATTTGGTTGCCATCTTCAGATTTCACTCATCTATCTCTCTCTCTCTCTCTCTCTCTCTCTATCTCTCGCTGTCTCTCTTGCACGACTACCATAGGAGGAGGCCAACTCCATTTTCTTTCTCTCCAACCAAACACTACATATGCCCATACCAATCCTTTCCCTCTAGCCACACGGGTAAAGGAAAGAGCATGAAGCTCACATCTTGAAGAAAACCACACAGTGAGAACCACAAAACTCCCACTATCATTTCTTCACCAACACACACACGAACACAAGAGTGTTGCGGTGACAAAGGTCTCAGGTTTTTTAATAAGAGAACACCACCCTCACGACCAAGTCAATAGAAGAGTGTTCAGACTTTACTTCGATAAGTTTATTCGGAACTAGGGTTTTCTTCAAGAGGAAAACTGAACCACCACTAGCAAGACACAAGTGAAAGAGGAGACCTTTGGAAGAATGAGAGACATTCGGCCACCACTTAGGTTCAACTAGGGTTTTCCTTTTCTATGAAGTGTCAGCCATGGGAGTGATGTTCATGATGCATCGCATGCACCACTTATACACGCCATCCTCACTAGCAAAACGCTAAGACCAAAATATGGAGGAACACCATCTCCTCTCGGCCTAGGGCAACCCTTTAAGCCCAAGCACTTAAAGACATTATGAAATAGAGAAAGAATCCTATAACCGAATGGGAAGAACCTTAGCACACCACTCACACACACTTTCATATTAGGGTTTCGTTATTTTGTTGTCTAATGATTTGCATAATATATTCACATCTTGCTTGTTCGTTGGTATTCCTTTACTTCGGATATTTGTAAGTTGGCCTCAAACTTACTCTTGGATAATATATTTATGTCTTTGTGTAAACTTTAGATTTTGGTTGCTCAAATTTGATTATGGAATTGCTACTTGTTACATGTTATGATTGATGGGAACCAAGGTGGGCCTATTCTTAAAGATCATTTGCAAATTCCAGATGGGCCAATTACAAGATTAAGGGCCAAGAAGATCAAGGAAGCAATGCACGAATTGGTGCAATCCACTTGAGATGAAGCTAGCAAGAGCCCAACACTCAAGATGGGCTTAAAGAAGGAGAACCAGCTTTGATCCACTTGATTCAAGCTGTGGAAGACATGACTTAGAGATAGGGCCTATTGTTATTGGAGACTTCCAATTTGGTTAAATGATTTATGTTATTAGTTTAGAATAAGTGGACTTGAAGATGCCTGGACCACTCGTCTTATTTTCAATGAACTAGGGTTCTCAAGATGGCCTTGTATTTTGGCCAAGGGCTTATTTGGAAAGTTACTTTTTAGGAATTAGGGTTTTAAGAGGTACTGTAGTGTTACTGTAGCCGTACTGTAGCCGCGGGTATTGTAGCGAGACACTATTTATCATGGCATTTTCGGTAAAAAGGGGCTTTATTTTGGCTAGGGTTTTAATTAGGTTTAGTTTAAATACTCATTGTAGCGTCATTTGAGAGATTAGACAATATTGAATTTTATTTGTGAGTTGAGTTTTCTCCTCTTGTTCTTGATTGAACTCTTGAACTTATCAAAGGTAAATCACAACCTTTGTGGCATTCCTCCTTTGTAATCTGGGTTCTTAAGACGGGTTCTTCAACGGGTCTAGATTTTAATATAATCTGGGTTCTTGAAACGGGTTCTCATCGGGTCTAGATTCTCCATCCTTGACTTGATTTTTGGCTTTCTTGGAGAGTTTTCAAATTGATTGTGGGTTCAAGAGAATTCATTCCCACTGGTTCATATCATTTAGTATCAGAGGCAGGTTTCCAATCAGGTCTGATTCTATCTTTTAATTTCTTACATCCTTAAATTTAATTCTAGGACTATATTGTTCTATAGTTGCCAAAAAAAAAAATTGCAGAAACGAAAAGTAGGCTGCCAAAAATTCTAAAGGTTTTGGGTTTGGCTGAAATTTGCATCACCTAGGGTTTCAAAATTCTAGGGTTTAATGCATATCTGAGTTTGTCAATTGCTTGGAATGTCGTTCCATTGATTCTCTTCTATTTTGTTATCAATTCTTGTGTGCTTCAATTCAATTGCTTGATTTTTACAATTGAATATTTCTATTTGTGATTGAATTAGAAAAAAAGAAAAGAAAAGAAAAGAAACGAAAGGAAAAGAAAAGAAAAGAAAAGAAAGGAAAGGAAAGGAAAAGAAAAGAAAAGAAAATTCAAAAAAATAAAAATAAAAAAAAGAAGAAGAAGAAGAAGAAGGAGAAGAAGATAAGGAGAGGTAGCATATTTAAAGGATGCTACATAGTTACAACAAAGACAAAGAAAAACATTTGTTGATTGAGTTTTACCGTCAAAGGGGCCAAATACATATTTGTAGTTGGTATCTTGTTCTATAATTACTCTTTCCCTTATATAAATTCCTTGAGTCCCATGTCGTTTTATTCCTTCCTTGTTTATTGTTTCTTGGATCTATATTACTGGTTGGAATAATGCAAGGTTGTATTGTCTTGATTTAGTTCAACTGGTTCTTAAAGAACTTGAGCGGGAAAACTCTTGAGGTAAAAGGCAAGAGAGTGTGAGACTATTATCGAGAAAAAGCCAATTAAGAGTGAAACACAAGTGGAGTGCCATTATTCGAGTGTAAACACGTAAGGGAGTGTGTGAGGTTTTCTTTTTGCCACTAACATTCTTTTGTGCAGCACCTTATAATGTCTCAACGGAGTAACGCATCACCAAGGGGGAGAGCAGATAACTCATCCTATGTGTTGCAAGCCATGTAACAACAGTTTGAGCGGTTGAACTTTGTATTGGGTGAAGTGAGAGATAGGATGGATCATCAAGAAGCAGCGATTAGAAATCTTCAATGTGGGAGAGATAGGAGGCGACGTGAGCATAGAGTTGAAAAGGAGTATAAGAATGAGGGAGATGGTGAGGATGAGGAAGACTTAACATATGAAGTTGGATTGGGTAGACATAGAGGAGTTAGGCGTGGAAGGGGACTTGGGGCAAAGCCGGGGGGTCGGATGGAGTAGATAAGAACCTTGGGAGCATCAAAATGAAAATACCATCATTTCAAGGTAGAACTGACCCTGAAGTTTATTTAGAGTGGGAGAAAAGAATAGAGTTGGTGTTTGATTGTCATAATTACTCTAAGGAGAAGAATGTGAAGTTGGCGGTAATTGAGTTCACTGATTATGCCAGTATTTGGTGGGATCAATTAGTGACCAATAGGAGGAGGAATCTTGAGAGGCCTGTAGAAACTTGGAGAGAGTTGAAAGCTATCATGAGGCGGAGATTTGTACCTAGCCACTACTATAGAGACCTCCACCAAAAATTACAAAATCTTACACAGGGGTCTAGGAGTGTAGAGGATTACTATAAGGAGATGAAGGTGGCTATGATTCGGGCTAATGTAGTGTAGGATCGGGAGGCCACGATGACAAAATTTTTGAGTGGGTTGAATAGGGAGATAGCCAATGTAGTTGAGTTGCAACATTATGTGGAGGTAGAGGACATGGTACACATGGCTATGAAGGTGGAGAGGAAGTTGAAAATAAAGGGTACATCAAGGTATACTTTCGTTTCTAGTACTCATTAGAAACAAAAGTGGGACAAAAATGATCAAGGTGTAACAAAGGGGAAGACCGAACTACCTAAGGGAAAAGATGAGGGTGAGGCTGAAACCTCAAGAAAAATAGAGAATGAGTTGGAAAACAATTGTGAGGCCGAGAGTTCAAAAAAAGGAGAGTGAAAGAAAAAAAGAGAGTGAAAATGAAAAATATAGTGAGATGAAAAGAGAGAATGAGGCCGAAATATCAAGAGAAAGTGAGAGTGAAAAAGAAAATATAGAGGTGGCTGAGAGTCAAGAAAAAAGAGTGGTGCCACAAGAGGAAAAAGAAAGAGAGATTGCAAAGAGAAACAGAGAGACAAAAGTGAGTTTTTATGCTAAGGCAAACTTTTATACTAACAAATTTAACAACTCTTTGCCTAGTGTTGTTGTTTCTTTGTTGCAGGGATATGAGGTCATGAATCCTAGCTGCGTGTTTTGTGGATTGCCACCTATTAGGGAGATAAAGCATTACATTGATTTTGTGCCAGGTGCGACAATTCCTAACCGACCTTTCCTTGAAGAACATGAGTTTTTTACACACTTGAAGGGACAAGGTATGTCGTTGACTATAATGCATGCTAAGTGGGAGGACTGTGTGGAGACTTTTCCTCATGTATTCAAATACACACAAGGTATGAAAAATTTTATGGTTGATGCTTTAGCAAGAAGGTACGTCTTTATCTTCATTTTAGATGCAAATTTGTTGAGACTTGAATATAATAAGGAATTGCATGCTAATGATGATGACTTTGCTAGTGTGTATGGAACATGTGAAAAAGCATCGTTTGGTAAGTTCTATAAATTAGATTGGTTTAGAGAGAATAGATTTTGTGTGCCAACTAGTTTTATGCTTAAGTTGCTTGTGTGTGATAGACATGGTGGTTTGTTGGGTAACTTCGGTGTAAGGAAGGCTTTCAATATGTTGCATGAACGTTTGTGGGAGTATCATTTGCCATTCACTGACATATTGCATGAACGTTTGTGGAAGTATCATTTGTCATTCATTAACGTGTTGCATGAACATTTGTGGAAGTATTACTTGCCATTCATTGAGTTTGCATATAATTGGAGTGGTGTAAGAAAAACTTTAGGTGTGTTTCATGAACGTTTGTGGGAGTATCATTTACCATTCATTGAATTGCTACATGGACATTTGCGAGAGTATCATTTGCCCTTATTAGAGTGTGCATATAAAACCATGCATACTACTATTTCTTATTCTCTATTTGAGCTTGTTTATGGTTTTAATCCACTTACTCATTTACCTTTGATGGCTTTGCTTGTTGATGATAGGAGTAGCTTGGATGAACATTTTCAATTTCTTGAGAAAATTAATGAAAATACATATGAAGTAGATCTTTCAAGTAAGTATCATGTTTTTGCTATTTTTAATGTTACAAACATTTTTCCTTTTGATCCAGGTGGAGATTCGAGGTCGAATCCTTTTGAGGAGAGGGAGAATGATGGGAACCAAGGTGGACCTATTCTTAAATATCATTTGCAAATTCCAAATGGGCCAATTACAAGATCATGGGTCAAGAAGATCAAGGAAGCAATGCACGAATTGGTGCAATCCACTTGAGATGAAGCTAGCAAGAGCCCAACACTCAAGATGGGCTTAAAGAAGGAGAACTAGCTTTGATCCACTTGATTCAAGCTGTGGAAGACGTGACTTAGAGATAGGGCCTATTGTTATTGGAGACTTCCAATTTGGTTAAATGATTTATGTTATTAGTTTAGAATAAGTGGGCTTGAAGATGCCTGGACCACACGTCTTATTTTCAATGAACTAGGGTTCTCAAGAAGGCGTTGTATTTTGGCCAAGGGCTTATTTGGAAAGTTACTTTTTAGGAATTAGGGTTTTAAGAGGTACTGTAGTGTTACTGTAGTCGTACTGTAGCCGCGGTTACTGTAGTGAGACACTGTTCATCAGGACATTTTCGGTAAAAATGGGCTTTATTTTGGCTAGGGTTTTAATTAGGTTTAGTTTAAATACTCCTTGTAGCGTCATTTGAGAGATTAGACAGTATTGAATTTTATTTGTGAGTTGAGTTTTCTCCTCTTGTTCTTGATTGAACTCTTGAACTTATCAAAGGTAAATCACAACCTTTGTGGCGTTCCTGCTTTGTAATCTGGGTTCTTGAGACGGGTTCTTCAATTGGTCTAGATTTTAATATAATCTGGGTTCTTGAAACGGGTTCTCATCGGGTCTAGATTCTCCATCCTTGACTTGATTTTTGGCTTTATTGGGGAGTTTTCAAATTGATTGTGGGTTCAAGGGAATTCATTCCCATGGGTTCATATCAATGATTCTATCTTATATGTTCATGCTATGCTTAAATGTTGCTTGATAAAATTGTTGGTTCAAATGACATGTTTAGAGTTGTGAGAAATGTTGTGTGCTTTCTTGAGCATTCATAAGTTGAATGCAAGTATATGTTTCAACATGTTCTAATTCATTCAAGCTATGCATGTTGGTGTATATGGCATAAGTACATGATATTGTCGCACAAAAGTACATGGTCATGTGTCACATGTTTTCGAGTTGTGCTTTAAAGTAAAAAGAATGGTTTTGTCACAAGTACATGTCACTTACATTTTGGGTTGTGCATTAAAAGAAAAAGAATGGTTTTGTTACAAGTACATGTCACATGCATTCCGGGTTGTGCATTAAAAGAAAAATAGTTTTTGTCACGATCACAAATGCTAGGATGGGGGAATATCATAGTGAAACTTCTCTGTTGCTCTGGAGTGCTTAAATTGGAGTGGTAACCCCTGAGTTGATGATGTACAATCAACGAACTTTAAATGGGTTCTCTTTAAAGGATTTCGGAGTGAAGTAACACCTTGCGCTAGTGGGTGTTACACATGGAAAATACAATTGATTACGTCAGAGTCCATATGATACGACAGTTCCTAATTCGACTGCATTTTCAATGTGTTGCACCCAGTAGCGTTAGATCCTACTTCGCTCCGGAATCCTTTAAAAAAAGTCATTCGAAGTCCTTTGATTGTGCTTAATCAACCAAGGGGTCAACACTCTAATTTAATAACTTCAGAGTGGATAGGAGAGTTCCACTAGGATATTCTCCCATCCTAGCATTGGGGTCATGACAAAACCATTTTTAAGGCACAACCCAAAAACATGAAAGAATTAGAACATTTCGAAACATATACTTGCATACCACATGCGAGTGGTTCAACAAATCATATATCACTTCTGCAAATTCGAACATGTCATATGAACCAACCATTTAACAAGCAAACATTTGAGCATAGCATGCACATAAGAGATACATGATATGTAACGAGTAGCAATTCCAAATCCAATTTGAACAATCAAGATGCAGAGTTTACACATAAACATAAATACACTATCCAATAGTGAGTTAGAGGCTAACTTACAAATTTCCCGGCGTAAAATGTATTTATGACCTAGCAAGCAGGAAGTGTATGTTTTTAAACAATTAGACAAATTTAACATTAAACCAAATATGTTCAATGTGAACTAGGGTTTTGTGCTCTTAAATCTACTCGGCTACAAGCTCCTTCCTTTTGGTGCGAAGGATGCAAGTGTGTGTGTAAGGTGTGTGGCTTACTCAGCACAATCCTAAAGGCCGAAATGCATGGACCCCTTAGGTTAAGCTTCTTGCAACAAGAATAAGTGGAATCTTATACAAACCATAGCAATAGATGATGAGTGTACGAAAGTGCAATCTAAATACCCTATTTTTGGACGAGAATGCTAAAATATGAACAGAAATCATAGGAATTAACTTGTATTCTTGAATTTAATTTCTATTTACTTTGAGATATTTCTAAGCACATTTTTTATATTTAATTTTAGAGTCCATAAAAGAGGAGCTTAAACCCCAATCAAATGAGAGCCAACGCCCATTAAAAGAAAGATGCAAGCCCATTATGCTTATTCTTTCCTGTTTTGCGCCTCCAATAACTTTAGGGTTCAAGACTCATATTTCATTAATTTGAAGAATGAGCTAGAACTATTACTCAAATGACGTACATTTTGAATTCAAAAGGGAGGTTAATGGGCGCCAAAATGTGAGGGTCCAAGATTTGCTGAACAAATATGATCTCCAGCCGAGATTTAAAAGGAAAAGAATCACTTGGCAGTTGGTTAATTTGACTCGGTCAAGATGAGGATAGTTTTCAGCAAAGAGATTTGGTTAATCTACGAAATTTAAGGGATTTGGCTGATCTGTAAAATTCAAAGGGATTTTTTGAATTGGGACAATTCCCAATTGTTTTAATGAGCAATACTTTCCAACGTGTGGAAGACTTTTCAAAGATAGTGATATTTAAGGGAGCGCTTGGTTGGATCTATTCAATTCTGATCAAGTTATGGGATAAGAGAATTTTAAAAAAAGAGAAAAAAAATCCTTGCCAAACCCAACAAAACAAATCCGAGGTTCAAGGGGATCAGAAAATTTGGGGAGGACTTTTCAAAAATGGATATTAGAGGGGGTTGGCGAAAAGGAAAGGGTAAAATTTAGGTAAAGCCTAGGGTAGAAATTGATTGGTGAAAATGCTTTGATTATGTTTCAATTCACAGATTAAGCTTTATTGTTTAAGACTCTATGATTGAATTCTCTATTTGATTTGGATATAATAAGTTTGAGATAATTATATTAAATCTTGCAATGGTTTGATTTTGTTGAGCCATATGATTATGAATATATGATTGTGACTTAAACATGTTTTTCATGCCATTGATGTGATGTTTTACTACACTATTATTTGTGAACATAGTGTCATCTTTAGATATTATATTCCTTTATATACATGAAAACTGTGGTTTGCAAAGGGGGAATAGATTCTAGAAATAATTGAAAAATTAGATGAGTATATTGTCATATCTTCCAATTAGGAATTTGGTGTTATAATTCCTAATCATGTGTATAATTTGGATTGAAAAAATCAAAGTATTGGATCCGGTTGATGGAACCCGAAGCTTTACTTGCATTTTTATTCGTCTCTTAATCTCATTTTAAATAAGTGTTTTTGGTAGATTTCAAAATATTTTTTAGATTCCTGTCATCTTGCCATTGTTCTTTTCCTTTAAGTTTGCGTTTTTGTAGTGTTTCTTTAGACTCCCTTTTGAGTGACACCTTAAACTATACTATAACATTGCGTAGTAGTTTGTGCATAATCAGATTTTGGCGTCGTTGCCAGGGAGTACGGTGCAAGACTTGATACAATGCATAATTTACTTCAGCAGCTTGTAAAGACAGTAATTTCGTTCCCCCTTTTAGCTTGCTACATTATATTTTTTCATTTCCTTTTCATAGTATTTTTCTACTTTTTAGAATTTTTTTTAGCTTGCATGCACAGATATAGAGAAGTTTTGGGTAGGTTTGCTCGTAGGCCTGTGCTAGAGTTAGAATCAATTTTTTTAATCCTTTATTTTACAATCCATCTAGTCTCGAAAAAAAGAGTGAACACGAAGATCAACCCACTACAACTCTAAAGGATTACCTCCACCCTACACGCACACCCACACCATCATGCATCATGTTTCCAGCTGACACTTTCCATCTTGATTTTAAACCCGGGGTGATATAGTTAATTCCCATCTTTCATGGTTTAGAGAATGAAATCCTTATGTGCACATCAGGGAGTTTGAGAAAGTAGTTTTTGACTTTCCATAGTCGTAATGCTACAAATGATGTTGTGAGACTTAGGTTCTTTCCTTTCTCTTTGAAGGATAGAGCAAAGAGCTGGTTGTACTCATTAAGACTACAACCAATAGGATCATGGAATGAGATGACACAAGCTTTCTTTAACAAATATTTTCCCTAACATAAGACTAATGCTTTGAAGAGGCAGATATATACTTTTGCACAAAATGATAGTGAGACTTTGTATCAGGTTTGAGAGATGTTCAAGGAGCTGTTAAGTATGCGTCTTCACCATGGGTATGAGAACTGGCGCTTAGTTATTTCTATGAGGGACTTGTACCTAGAGAATGTCAATTTATAGAGATGATGTGTAATGGTAAGTTTTTGCAGAAAAATCTAGATGAGAGACCATAGAATATCTCAATAAGCCTGCTGAAGAAGCTCATACTTGGACTGGACCTAGTGCTCCTGAGAGTACAAATAGGTCATGGCCTGCTGGAAATCCAAATGGTGGTGGAATTTACTATCTTAGGGAAGATGATAACCTAAAAGCTAAGGTGGAGATGCTTACTAGGGAATTAGAGGTGTTAAAAACTAAAGACTTAAAGCCAACACACATGGCTACTCGTGTAGAGTCCTTTGGACCGTGTTTTGTGTGAGGTGGGGTAGATCACCCTACTCAAGAGTGTCCCAATATTGCTGAAATGAGGAAAATGTATGAGGAACAATGTAATGCCCTAGGTATATTTACAAGAAACCTTTTACACCTTTCTCCAATATCTACAATCCGGGGTGGCATAATCAACCCAATTTTAGCTAGGAATCTGAAAATCAGCAACCTGCACAGCCACCTAGAGCTTACCCTACGCCTCCATATCAACCCACACCTTCTAGGAACCCTTTAGAGGACACTTTACATGCATTTATTGAGGTTCGAGGTAAAACAAACCAGAAATTTGAGTAAATGATCACCCAAGTAGTAGAAGAGAACAAAGAGATGAGGAACCATGTTTCTAAGTTGACTAGTGCTTTGACCATAAGTGAGCATGAGAAGTTTCCATCCCAAGCTCAACCCAATCCTAGTGGGCAGCATATGGCACAAACGTCTAACCCTAATAGTCAAGATCTTAAGGAGGTAAATGCCATAACCACTCAAACCAAAAACGTTATAGAGCCAACTCATAAGCCGAGGGAGACATACGAAAATTTAAGCTGATGACGAGGTTGACACCTCAAATAGATGATGAGGTAGCAAAAATTCCATCTAGGGTGCCTTTTCCTCAAGCCCTTAAGTCCACTTCAAAAGCGGTTGACTTGAATAATGAAATCGTGAAGAGCCTTAGGCAAGTGAAAATCTGGCCACCTAAGAAAAATCCAATTCCATCCAACTATCCAAAGAGGGTTTCAATCTTAGAGAAACCCCAACCACTTGGAATCCAATTGAAATTCTAAAATTTTGTTGAAAACTGAAACCCCAAATGGTTTTCCCCAACCCCAAAAGTTTGCCAATTGACTCGATTTTGGCCTAGTGTTTAATCACTTGATTAAATCACTTTCACATGCTATTAATCACTTAAATTCATGTTATTATATATCCTTATTTATTCTTATAAATATTGGTAATTTTATTGGTCTAAGAAAAATTTCGGCTCATTAAGGCCTACCAAATTGAACCATCAAGGCAAGACTTGCGGAGGAAGTTTACCCCTGCCAAACTATCCTTTCAATGCCCAAGTTATCCCCGAATAGTGGTTGATAGGAGGGCCAAAAGCCACCTCACCACCATCCTTCACAAGGAAGCTTCCTTAGCTGAAAACCATGTGCAGTGGCACATGGTATTACCCACAGTTTTGACCGACACCCCCTCAATCAAAGTGTCTTTCCCACACCTCATATCACCCTTCCATAGGTTTAAAAGTCGTTCATGTCTATTCCCCTTGTATTTGGTCACTTTTCAAACCTTTTCTTAGAGAGAAAATCAGAGGAGTTCTTGGACTATTTTTCTAGCTTACCTTTCTCAACTCTTTTGAAGCAGTTCTAGGTGTTTTTTAACGAAGTACCCTTCACATAAGTTGTTTCTCTTTTAATCTAGACAGTGTGTGATATTTTGGAAACTTTTTTGAAGCTATTCTAGGTGTTTTTTGAAAAGTTTATTTAAGCATGAAGAGGTCTTTTTGGGCGATTGTCTGGTTAGTGTGTGATATTTTTATTTTTTGACCATGTTATTGGCAAGATCTTGGTCTGATTGTTTTATGGATTATATTTAACATGATAATATAAAGTTTGATAAAGATTCATTGCATGTTATAAGTTTTTGAAGAGAGTTTTGAAAAGATCTAAAAAGTTGAAATCTGGGAGGTTGAAAATAGATTCTATTTTGACTAAGTTTGAATCTTTTATTGTGCAAGCATGCTCCAATGGCTTTAATATTCACATACGATGTTCCTAGAACTTTGATTTACATGTTAGGATGTTAGTTCGAAAATGTAAGGACTTTGATTTTTAACCATATGATGTTGTTGATTTGAAAGAATTGGAACAAAAATCAAGGCCTATGCATGATTGACCTAGTTGTAATGTATTTTAAATTTTTCTAATTAGATATTTAGATTTAGGACAAAATTTAAATGAGGAATGTAAATGTTGGTGAGTTTGGGAGCAAGGATGTGTAATCCTTAAGTTAGGAGTAAAATTGTCATTTTTCACATATATAGGGATAAAATGGTAATTTTACTTTCTTAGTATTTTTATGTTTCTAAACTATTAGTAAGGAGTTTATGACTTTTAGATATCTCTCCTTACAATTTCTTGTATTTCGTGCATTTTAATTCGTCATGCTACGATCACTGTAAGTTGCCTTCTAACTTACTGTAAGTTACACATTTGATTGTGTCACAAAATGTTTATCTGTTACATGTCATGCCATGTCATCTATTACATGTCATATTATGTTACAAAATGTTCATCAATTTCATGTTATGCCATGCCATTCATCTCAGTACATGTCATGTTACGTTATGTTACGTCAAGTCATCTGTCCTTTCATTTCATGTCACGTCATGTCTCGAGTACAACTTGTGTCTCATAAATAGTTTTTCACGTCAAGTGAAGTCTGTTATGTTTATCCATCACTAAGTGTTAGAATGAGGTAAAATCCTAGTGGAACTCTCTTGTTCACATTGGAATGTCCAAATTAGTGTGAAGTTCTCTAGGTTGATAAAGTACCATTAACAGGCTTTTCGAATGAAGCCTAATTAACTAGTCAACAGGCTTCGAATGGAGCCTAATTAACGCCAATATTTCCTCCCACACGTTCGATTTCAGGTTATACGTGCTCGTGCTGGTGCAAATACCTGTCACGGGATATGTACATTACATTTTTCATTGCAGGTGCAGATACCTGTGTTGTGATGCTGTATCGGCAAGAACACACGACTCAATGGGAACTGTGTTGCACCCATATGGTCACGTTTATTGATCATGATTAATTATTGAACAAGACTCCAAGTTCATGTTCAGTTTCAGTTCAATTCAAGTTGAGTTCACATGTAATTCAAGTTCAGTTCACGTTTAGTTCAAGTTTAGTTCACGATTTAGTCCAAGTTCAGTCTCAATTCAGTTCACGTTCATTTCAAGTTCAATTCATGTTCAATTTCACGTTCAGCTTTGTGTCATGTTTATTTCATTTCAGTTCATTTCTTTTCATGTCATGTCAGCACATGTTATGTTATTTGTCAAGTCACATCATGCTTACTTATGATTATGTTTTGCATTCATACTTTTACTACCATGCATGCATATTTAAACTGTCAGTTTAAGTTGTTTGTTAGCTTACTGAGGTTTGATTAAATCTCACCGTAGTATTCCTAAACTACAGGGGGAATGGTAGGTAATGTGATAGGGATCGACGGAACCAAACTGGACTAGGCTAAGCTTGGAATGGCCAGAACCGAGAAGTACTGATTTTTACTATAGGTGATCGCTTTCGACCGATAGACTGCTACATGAATGTTACTATACTGCCAGAGAAAGATGTCGCAAGAATTTTGGAGGAGATCTAGAACTTCTAGGATGCACAATATGAGGACTAAGATATCATAGTGTAACATGAAGTGAAGCATAAGACCAAATCCTTGTTCTTCCAACTGCATAAGAAAGTTTCGGATCTCATGTGACTAAATAAAAGACTCTTGTACCTCACAGGTTTAAGAATATTGCAAGAATTATTGCAATTTTTGGTGGAAAATCTCTTTTTATACGAGTATGGTTTGTGTGTATTAATACTTTGGGTATATATGTTTAGCACCCATTACGAAAACAAAAACAAAAACTCTTAACTGAGTTGGCAAAAAGATTTTATTAAGTTGGACAAAGAGGTGACTTCTCAAAATAAGTGAATAAAGTAACACATAATGAAATAATGGTTTTTTTTTTTTTTCCTCCAAAGTCCAACTCTAAAATGTTTTAGAAAAATGGTGGTTTTCCTTCGTATTAATTCCCAAAAGAATCTTCAAGAAAAATCACTCAGAAACTTTTGAAAGAAATTGACTATAACTTAATAATAATTTAACTCAAGCCATACGAACCATTTTGCAAGAAATTCATGGAAGGATCTTTTTGTAGAAACGTAACAAGTAAGAACGTGACCAGGTTTGAGAAGTTGGGAAGATTTAAATCAACATTGACTAGAGCAAAATCCCTGGGTAACGGTAATTAAAATTGTGAAGCCCAAGTCTGAAATTTTTAAGTATTTTTCTTTTAGTGATGTGGAGGCCAAGTCTGATGGTTAAGTAGTTTTCCCCTTTAGTATGTGTGTGCGTGCAGCGGGCCCCGCCCGTGTGGAAGCCCAGTTGAGAAGTCCAGCCCCCTTACCTTAATGACGCCGTTTTTGGTACAGGGTGTTAGAGACCCATTGGCAGGAACCCTAGAATGAAGAAAAACAAGAACTGAAGTGAAGTACCGAACTGAGATCTGAAGAATATTGTATGAAATCTGATTTTATGGAGGTTTAGGGATTTCCTCGAAGGACCCTATTATCAATACAAGTTTATGACTCTCTGAGTCATTTTCACAAACACCTTGAGCTCTAAGAGCAACTCACTTCAAGATCACTCACTCAATCTACTCGGTTTCTCACCTTCCTTACACTTTGAATACTTTGCTCCCAAAAACACCGAAGGAATGCTAGAGAGAGTTGTGTGAAGATGTGGGGAGTGGAGGGAGGCATTTATAGGATTCAATGGGGGTGAGAGGCAAGGGGTACACGGCAAGGGCTTGGAGGAAGGAGGGAGTTGATTTGTGGAGGTGTTGAGTGATTTTCCAGATTTTGTCATGCTTGGTCAGCTGAATAGTGTACTAAAGCTTGATGATTACATCCATGTTAGGTGATAGAATGTGTCCATGGTTGCAAGGTGCTGCCTTGGTGCACAAAAAAGAATTCAAAAGAAAACATCTAATGGTTGCAGACGGTTTTGCATAAAAACTGTCCAGATTTTTGCATAAATTCTTGTCCCATCCTCTTGGTCTGGTTTGAGGGGCACATTTTAATTAGTCGAAGTACTATTATTCATCGCATGGTATGAATGTTAGTTGAATTTGATTTAGTATGTAGTCTCAAAAGATTGACTAGTTTATCTCCCTTTCGCAATAGTCTATGTTCAACTATATGAAATATAGCCATTCTAAAACAAAGAGTACTCATACGAAACATACATAGTAGTACTATTATTATATATTGTTCTAAAACAAAGAGTGGAGACAACTAGTCACAACCCTGAAAATTAACATATTTAACAATTCTGGACCACAATATAATGCAACTAATTGGCAGATCACATACTACTTTTGCTCACCATTTATATAGAGCACGTTATAAATATTCCAGCAATATACATTGTTTCAACTAATTTATTAAATACTATCTACTTAATCATTTGAATGGACAGTACATATAAAAAATGACAAGAATAAATTAAAGATATTATTCTATTACATATGATCGATCCTAGTAATTAATGATCATAACTAAGGTCTCATACCAACCAATAATTAAGGTCTATCAGCTTGTATTTGTAGAAGAAAAAAATACACTTATCATCAACTGTTAAAAGATATTCCACCCAAATGAAAATTCTTTTTTTTCTTTTTTTTTTTATGTCACACTACAAGTACATAATGCCTATATATATAAGTCCTTAATTGTATACGTAATATGACATTTAAATTAATATGAGAATTTTGTCACGCTATAATTTATGACTAAGTTGTTCAACATTGAAATTAGCACATAATATGGATGTATAACTGAACATAGATCAATGACATGATTCACGAACTGATCAAAATTATGACTAGGTGATAAACTATATATGTAGCCCATCGTCCAAGTCTTATTATAGTTTTTTGGTGACACTACAATCTAACGAATAGACTTTGAATTTCATTAGAATGAATGGATAACAACCGTTTTAATACAAAAGATAGGGGTGTTTTGCTCAATATATTTCCAATGAGGATTACATTGTTAAATAAAGAGAATTATTTTACAACTTTTACGCATCTCTTCAATAGGATAGATATCATTATTATAAAATATAGCTAGATACCGTAATTAAGACAATTACTTTCCATTGATTAAAACAACGTTCTAAATTTCTAATCATTTGAAAAGGAATAAAATCCTATTTGCTGTCATTTCCAAAATGTTTTATTTAGCTATGAACAGGTACCCGAAAGGTCCGGGAGAAGCTTGCCGGCCTCTCCTATATATATTAGCTTTCTCTTGTTCCACCACCTTCACACAATCTCTCTCTCTCTCTGTCTCTTGCTCTCTTTCTCTCATGTGTGTGCAAGTTAAGATTTCGCTGACGATGAATGAGAACATCTCTCAACACTCTAGTACTGAATTGGAAAGCATCACAGGGTGGGAGATACAACCTTATGTTCCAGATCCAGTACAGGATCAGGATCTTGTACTCAAACAGACCCCAACCACAGTCTGCTAGTCTAAGACTCAGAGAAATTATTGTTGTAAGTTCCTTGTTCTCTTCACTTGATTGCAGACTAACTTCGATGTTTGTTGAATAGGGAGTGGTATTGCAAAATGAAGATATATGGATATATATATATATATATATATATATATATATATTTATATGAATAAGTAGTATTATGAAGTTTTGTATTTCGGTGGTAGCTGAATCTTTTTTAAACTCGAATTGAAGATAATTATTTTTTATATATAATAAAATTAAGAATTTGGACGAGCTACCAACGTTTTGAATTTTATTTTGGTGAATATTCCAGTTCGAGTTGAAGTACAGAAACAGAATATTTCGATATCAGTACGTTTCCTTGTATGGTTTCGAGATAAACAATATAAATTCTTGGTTAGCACCATTAATAATATTAATCTTAAGTCAAATTGAACAAGTTCTTCTAGTTAGCTTACCCCCTTATTCTGGATTAATATGATCTTATATCTTTTAATCGTGAATGGATGTCACGTTCTGTGAATTCTTTAATGTTAAATATTCCTATTCTTTAATGGGAGTTTAACAAATTAACCAATTTATTATCTTTATAGTAGAACAATAACTTTATTATTATCATTTTTCATACTTAAATTCCAATCAATTAATAACTGAAGTAATTGTGCATTAATAAATTGGTTAATATCTGTTGTCTCTGCATTTATAATTTGATGTATTATGAGGTACGTACAGCACACTTTGCATCTGTTCTTCAAAAGTTGGCAAAATGTTTAATTTTCATGGTGTATAAATTAGTAAAATGTAAAATAAATAGGTGAATATAGCCAGCTGTATCTCTGCATTTAAAGCGTAATCTAGGTGAGGCAAAGCATGTCTGCCAAGTAGAACTGTGGCACTCCATAATTGGTAGAAAAACAAAGGTTTGATTTTCATTGCTGTTTTTTCTAGTGGCCCCCACTTCACTAGCAAATTAACAATGGCCAGCAATCTTACCTAAAATCTTGCTATATTTTTTCATCCTACAATTTAATGTGCACGCCTTTTAATTGGAAGTTTATATTAGTAATTATACTGAGTTTCGTGTGCTTAAATCAATGACAATAATATGTCAAAAAAATTCTCATAAACTATTTACAAATTTAAGAGTCTAGAGTCAAAATAAATAAATTTACAATCAAACTCAAATATCAAACCTATTCCAAGTGTGTTTTTTCACGTACGAAAATTAATATAAATAGACGGAAATGTACATGAATGAAGGCGACTCCCATTTCTCTCTCACAAGCTCTCTCTCACACAAGCTCTCTCTGTTACAAGCTTTCTCTTTAGGGTCGCAATGATTCTCATTTATGAGATCAATGCTCATGAAAATAACACAGAAGCAGATACACAGATCCTTGTGCCAATGACGTCGAGATGTCGGAAGGGTTGCTACATTGAGAGGGGCAGCATAGTTCCCTCATGGGATTCGAAAGAATGAATCATGGGGTAATTTAGCTAGCTAAGTTTTCCCTACTTTACTTGTGGAGACGAAATGGAATGAGTGTAGAGCTTTAAGCACAAAAATCATGGGCTTGCAAGGTCTCCTATATACAAATATCAGCTCTCTGCTTTCTCTTGTTCCACTACCTTCACACAATCTCCCTTTGCTACTGATCTGTGTGTGTGTGTGTCTAGGTCAAGATGTCATTGATCTCAAATGAGAATAACTCTCAAAACTCCAGCAACAAATTGGAAAACATCATAAAGTGGGAGATACAACCCGATGTTTCAAATCCAACACATGACCAGGATTTTTGCAATAAAAAAGACCCTGATCACAGTCGGCTTGTCCAAATACTCAGAAAAGTCATTGTCGTAAGTTCCTAATTCTCTTTACTTAATTACAGGCTAAGTTTAATGCAGATGGAGCAGGGTAGTACTGCAACATGATGATATATGGATATATATGATTTTTACAACCCATGCTAACTGTATCTCATCTTTTATTTGAAATAGAAATCAACGTCAAAGTTAAAACAAACATTGGTTGGGCAAACAAGACACAGGACAACGGATGATGTACTCGTAGCTGTCCCAATATCCTATAATGTTGCAGATCACGATTTTCCCATCAATACTATAACACCGAATGTGGTAGCCAAACTAGTTACAAAAGTCTTCCACTTGATTTTTACTTATAGCCATAGGGATTTTCGATCGGGTTTATGCATCTTGCATGACCTTTCTAATTTCCATGCAGTGACAATTTTTCTTCCAAATGCATGCTAACTTTCGCGATAACAAATTGATTGAATGATTTGATTAGCTTATTATTTATTGGTTAATTTAGTTTCATACATCTTTATATATAGCATAGTTAACTTCATGATTTTTGCACTTGCATCTCAAATCACTTGCATCAATTGCAGAAAAAGCATGCATCAACTCGTCTAGCTGGAGAAATTTGGGTATCCTTTCAACTTCCTGAAGATTGTGATATTGATGTTACATTAATGGTGGACAAGGTATTTTTGTTATAGCCTACTCATTGATCTGCTTTAGTTAAATGTTGAGTAACCCAAAAAATGAAATACTTTTGCATCATTTCTATATCTCTATTACCATACGTGTGTGTATGCATGTGTTTGTGTGATAACATTACCTTGTTTACTTAGTGATTGCTTGATTTTCTTGCAATTACAAAGGTGTCCAACACATCAGTTTTCCTTTTCTGAGAGGCTCGAAAGATGGAGAGTTGAACATGGGCAACGCAATAATGGAGGATTTGACCTGGTAATTATGTTCACTTCTTGTTCTGATAATATTAATTTTTCTTGGCTTGTATTAACTCTAAAGAAAAACAAATTATTAACAAAACCAATTCAAATGTTGACATATAAAATCCAATGTTACCTATTTACCGTGAAAAGGATCATAACTAAAAATTTAATTTTGCTAAATTATATGTACATATATATATATATATGTATATACATGAAGGTATCTTCCATGCGTGCAGTATTACCATCATGAAAAGGCACGCCGAACTTTCAGGTCAACCATTGAGGTTGTCAATCTTCTACTCTCTGAGGCTTATCCAGATAAACTGTAGAAGGCAAACATGCGAGCATTAGAAGGAGATGGTTCGGTGAGTTTCATTGAATATATATATATATATATATATATATATATATATATATTAATTATATTGGTGATTGTAAATTCTATTTGACGGTACATACTTCTTTTTCAGGAACATAAATATGAATATACGAGAAAAATACCAAAAAGAAACTGGACATCTCCAGTCTCTAAAAGTGGTGGTAAATCAAATAAGGAGAATAAATATTTCTCATCTAAGGTTTGCGAAGGATAAACAACCGAAGCAGTGGTGCACTTCTTAGCAGCTTCATATGAGAAAGTTCTCGGTTATACAAATAGTAGCTTGAACCATGGAAGTGAAGCAAAAAAATATACATTGTTCTCATCTGAGTATGTGGAACAAGCCATAAAAAGAACACCGGTTGATGGTAGTAACCAAAAAGAGTAAGAGAGATGACTTCTCAAAATAAATGAATAAAGTACCACAAAATAAAATAATAGCTTTTTTTTTTTTTTTTTTCTTTTGCCTCAAAGTCCAGGTCTACAAATTTTTTAAAATGGTGGTTTTTCTTGATATCAATTCCCAAAAGAAATTTCAAGAAAAAATTTGATAATAATCATTTGCTCAAAAAAATGCAGTCTATATACCTTAAATCTAAAAAAAAAATATTGCTTAAAGTCTGCAAAAACTAAAGTCTTTAATTTCATCAAACTTATTATTAAAATCTGCAAAATCTAAAACCTTAAATGTTATAAAAACCATTCCCCTAAAGTCCGTAGAATGTAAAACCTTAAATCTCAAATGAATTATTTCCTAAAATCTTTAGAATCCAAACCTTAAACCTTATTGAGATCACTTCTTAAAGTTTGTGGAATCTAAAACCGTAAATCTCATAAATGTCATTCCTTAAGGTTTGTAGAATCTATAACTTTAGATTTGACCAACTCATATACTAAAGTCTACAAAATATAATACCTTGACTATCATCAAAATCAATCTTAATGTCTACTGAATCCAAAACCACAGATTTCCAAAAACTCATTACAAAAAGTCTGCATAATCTCAAACCTTAAATCTCATCAAAATCATCCTTTCAAGTCCGTATAATTCTAAAACCT